>NC_143524.1:11185941-11497191 GCF_031878675.1 Megascapheus bottae | reverse complement strand
GCTGGCTTTGAATTACAATCCCCAGATCTCAGCCTCCTGAGTAGCTAGGATTATAGGCGCGAGCCACATGCCTGGCTTTAAATTTTTTGAATCATAACACTGGAGTTCTACTTTGAACTTCCACAGTACCTAGTAAAATACATGGAAGCTTAACGCCTGGTGTAATAGTGAGTGAGAGAAATGGATTAGTTTTAAATGTTTGTGAAAATGGGTTATTAAAAGAGATCGCTAACAATCCTAATAGGGAATATAAATAAAAATGTTAATAATTGGTATAGGTTATAATGAAATGGACAGAATTATAGCTCCTGATAAAACTGACAGTAAACATCGTATTTAGTGAGCTATCAGTGAGCTAACTAATTTTGGAGTTATTTCCTGCAGTTCGGAGTCAAATTCCCTGAGATTTAATTTCTCTCATTAATACTGGATATAAGAGTTAAATGTGTGGCTCGAGTTATAGAACCCTTGCCTTGAAAGCAGGAGATCCTGAGTACAACCAAAGTATTGAGTACATCGGTACTACTAAAATACTGGATAAACTTTGAAACGTGAAAGACTTCTCATAGAGCAATTTATAGCATTGAAATTGATATTACAGGATGGGTGAGAAAGCTGGTGCTGTAAAGATTATGTTGTAAAGTTACTATCCACAAATATAGTAAAATGAAGGAGTGAATTTACGTTAGTTAATATCACAAAATTATTATTGTGTATTTGTTGAGATCTGGGTCCAGTGGTAGTTTCTTCTCTATAAAAAGTTGTAAATATATAAATGAGAGGTAAACCTTTTTCTACTCTTCTCTCTAGGGAAGCACTCAATTTGAGAAGGAACCCTGTACCTGTAGACAAAGCACGCCATCCAAGAGGAAATACAATTTGCCCCCAAAAGTGTTGTTATACTTGGTGGAAGATGAACTCAGTAGATGTTAATTAATACTTGCTATGTTTGCCATGTTCTAGATGCGATAATACTATATTGTTGGTGAACAGGCTCTTAGTCCTGTCCACAATTCCTGAAGAGTTCTCTTCTGATTTGTAATCCCTGAAGCCAGCCTTCTAGAGGAGTGGATGATGGCGGGGAGGAACAACGTCACAGAGTTTGTCCTCCTGGGCCTCACCCAGGATCCCGATGTGCAAAAGGCCTTGTTTGTCCTGTTTTTACTCATCTACATGGTGACAGTGGTGGGCAACCTGCTCATCCTGGGGACCATCACTGCCAGCCCCTCCTTGGGCTCCCCGATGTACTTCTTCCTCGCCTACCTGTCACTCATGGATGCTGTGTATTCCACGGCCATCTCACCCAAGCTGATTGCAGACTTACTCTGTGAGGTAAAGACGATCTCCTTCTATGCTTGCATGGTCCAGTTGTTCACTGCACATTTATTTGGGGGTGCTGAGGTCTTCCTTCTGGTGGTGATGGCCTATGATCGCTATGTGGCCATCTGTAAGCCACTGCACTATTTGGCCATCATGAATCGACAGGCTTGCAGTATCCTGTTGGTGGTGTCCTGGGCTGGGGGTTTTGGACACTCTATTGTTCAAATTGTCTTTGTGTACAATCTCCCTTTCTGTGGCCCCAATGTCATGGACCACTTCATCTGTGACATGTATCCATTACTGGAACTCGCGTGCACTGACACCTATGTCATAGGCCTCACCGTGGCTGCCAATGGTGGCGCCATCTGTACGGTGGTCTTCACCCTCCTGCTCATCTCCTATGGCGTCATCCTGAAGCATCTCAAGACTCACAGTCAGGAGGGGAGGCGCAAAGCCCTGTCCACCTGCAGCTCCCACATCACGGTGGTGGTCCTGTTTTTCGTTCCCTGTATCTTCATGTATGTCAGACCTGTTTCCAACTTGCCCATTGATAAATACGTGACAGTTTTCTACACCGTTGTCACTCCCATGCTGAATCCTTTGATATATACCTTGAGAAACTCAGAGATGAAGAATTCCATGGGAAAACTTTGGGGCAAAGTTATCCACAAGAGTTAGAAAACCATGTTGAACATGATTCAAGTTCTACATTCTATTCAAATATTTATATTGTTTTATATGGTTCACAAAGATTTCTCTACATCTTTAACACAGTTTTTCTTTTACTGTTTAGTAGAGCAGCAGCCCTGGGGCTTAAATTCATGGCATAGGTGCCGTCCCTGAGCTTATTTGCTCAACTAGAGCTCTAGTACATCTACTGTTGTACTTTCTTTTCTTTTCTTTTTTTTTTAAATTAATTGGAGATAGGAGTCTCAGGCACATTTACCCTGGTCTGGCTTTGAACTTCCATCCTCAGATCTGAGCTTCCTGCATAGCTTAGGTTTACTCTATCCAGCACTGGCTCCAGGTTGTTAGTCTTTTTAACATTATTATTATTTATTTTTGAATAGTAGGAATTTCGAGTATTCCTTTAAACTATGTTTTTTTACACACCTTATAAATTAATCCAGAAATAAGTACCTATTTTGCTGCTTACTTTTTGATTTCAAACAATAAAGGAGTTAATTGAGGTATTCATGTGCTTGTTACCCTGTTTAATATTCTTTTATGTTGAGATTTACCTTTATTGGTTTTAAGCCGTCTTCAATAGGGATATTTGTTTTGTTACTAATCATTGCCTTTGCTTTCCTGGAAGCATTTTTCCACATTAAAAATAAATCTTTCCTTGTCTGAAATACATAAATATTGGAATATTAACATTAATATTCCAATATTTATGTATTTTCTAAATGGTGTTATTTATTTTTGTTGGTTCTAGAGCTTGAACTCTGGGCCTGGATGCTGTCCTTGAAATTCTTTTTGTTTTTCATTTGTCAGTCTGTGGAGCTTGCACTCTGGGCCTGGGCTCTGTCCCTGAGCACTTCAGCTCAAGGCTACAACCCTACCCTTGGAGCTACAGCCCCACTTCCGATTTTCTAGTGGTTAATTGAGATAAGAGTTTCATGGTCTTTAGTAACCGGACTGGCTTTGAACTGCAGTCCTCAGATCTCAGCCTCCTGAGTAGCTAGGATTACAGGAGTGAGCCACCAAAACTGGTATGTCCTTGAGATTCATTTCGCCCAAGGGAAGTGCTCTACCACTTAAGCCACAGAGCCACTTCTAGCTCTTTTGAATAGTTTGTTGGAGATGAGTCTCATGGAGTTTTTTGCCTGGGCTGGCCTTGAACTTGATCCTAAGGTTTCAGCCTTCTGAATACCTACAATTACAGGCTGAGTCACCAGAACTCAGCTTAAACTATCTTAATTTTTATCAATAGGGAATAGGTTATTTCTTTTCTTAAAATTTTTTTCCTTTAAGTATTTGTACAGAGGAGTTACTATTCAACAAAGTAGTATATAAATACAATGAGACTTGATCAATGTTGTCTCTTTCATTATTCTCCCCTACCCCTCCCACCCCAATCCCTTCCCTCAGTTTTCTTAATGTTTAGACTAAGCATTGAGTGTTATGACTGCATACCTCCCTCTTTCTCTTTGAATTATTGCAAATTGAATATTACAGTGGTGTGTAATGACATGCTTCTTATTCAATATTCTTTTTAAAAGAATATTCCTATTTGTAATAATTTTAGAAGACTATAAATCTAGAAAGGTTTTTTATATTAAATGTATTAGTTTATCTGAACACACAGAATCACCCTATTGGAAATTATGAAATACCTTTGTTTGAATTTTTTCAATCCTACAGTATTTTTTTCTTTGTTTTTCCATTGCATAGATATTTAACGTTTTCTTTAATTAGGATGATGCTTGTTATTTGGGTCAAGTAAATAAAATATGTACTTTCTGCATTGCATTTTCCAAGTGACTATGGAATATTCAAGAAAGTTTAACATCGAATCATTTATTTAACTCCTTTATTTCATGTGAGAGATTTTCAATTAATACTTCTGGATTTGCTAGATAAATTATGACTAATCCAAAAATCATTTTTGTGTAGTACATTATAATGTTTTATAACAGATGTCTACTTATTCTATTATAGTATTAGTTAAAAATGGAAATCATGGAACGGTCTGATGTATACTTAGCATCCATGGAGGTGACTGTGGTATATGCTTATAAAAATGTGTTGTTCCAACTTGGTTGTGTGGATAGGAAGAGACATTTCTTTTCAGTGGAGCAAAAACAGATTTTCCCCACTGAATGGTGAATCATGAGCATGTTCATACAGCCTCTGGCCCCTTCTGAACTCCATAATTTACATTCTCAGAAGGCCAGAGTTGAAGTTTGGCACTATTCTTCTTCCAATTTTGATTTACACACTAAGGATTGCTCTTGCTGTTCATAATTTTTTTTAAATTCCATAAGAATTTTTGAATTTCTTTCTGTATCTCATAATGAATATTGTTGGGATTTTGATGGGTATTGCATTGAGTTTGTAAATTTGGGGGGATGTGGGTGTGGGGGGTGAGGTAAGTATTGTCATTATCATGATGCTAATTCTTCCAATCCAGAAGAATGGAAGTTCTTCTCATTTCCATTTTTTGCCTTTGTAAGGTAGTGAATGTATTACTTCTTTTTTATTTTTAATTTTTAATTTTATTATCAAGGTAGGGGGTTATAATTATATTCATAAGGTAGTGAGTACATTACTTCTTGAATATTGTTACCCCTTTTCATCTTATTCAACTTTCCCTCCCCCTACCATATTCCAAGTAGTGAAGATCATTTCCAACATATTGTCTTGTGAATATCAATGTTACGTTGGTTCACACTTTGTTCTTTGTCTCATCATCTTCTTTTTCTCCTTTCTGTCCGTAATTCAAATACACAAATAAATGTAAATATATAATACACCAGGTACCAAAGTAAGATACAGCAATACAAGGGGATAAACCATGAAGAAAATTTTATTTTAAAATAGAGCCCACTCAAATAAACAAAATCAGGGATGAAAATGGAACTATCACTACAGAAATTGCTAAGATCCAGAACATTGTAAGAGACTACATTTCAAACCATTATGGCAACAAATTTGAGCATCTGGAAGAAATGGACAAATTTTTAGCAAATATTGATGTACCCAGACTAAACCAAGATGATGGGAATCAACTAGACAGACTCATTTCAAGTAATGAAATGGCAACAAGAGACCTCTCATCCAAGAAAAGCCTAGGACCTGATGGATTCACAATTGAATTCTATAAGGACTTCAAAGCAAAACTCACACCAATACTCCTCAAAGTTTTCAATGAAATTGTGAAAGTTCTCTACCAAACTCATTCTATGGAGCCATCATAACCCTAATCCCCAAACTAGATGGGACTTATCAAAGAAAAAGAACTATTACATCCATTTCTTTGATAAACACTGATGTAATACTTCTCAACAAAATACTGGCCGATCAACTTCAACAGCACATTGAGTAGTACACATGCAAGGCAACCCCATGGAAACAGTTGTTTTCCTGCTGGATGCATGTCCCTTCTGCTAAGTCACCTCAAAGCAACTGTTAAATTCCATTCTCTTCATTGTTATATGTATAAAACACGAAGGATGCATTGTGGTATTTATCACACTTTCTCGTCGATGTTATATTGTCATTGTATTTGAAAGATGTAATGCATCTGTCATAGTCAATAAATAATAGAACTGTTATAGTCAATAATAGTCATTAAATAATAGAACTATTAAATGTAACTATTATACTTAGGATTTCTTTTTAGTCAGTCAAAAACTTCTAATTGCTTGCTTGTTCATGGCCGGTGCTTTGCCAACCTGAACCATGTGTTCAGTCCTAGTTGGACCTTTTTTATGTGTATTTAGCTATGTCTTTATTGTTTTATTTCAAATAAATTGCATTGTTGCCAGATAACATTGTCTAGACTGTATAAGTTCTTTAATATTTAGTATAATACGGTCTGCAACATAGTAATTGCAACATTTTCCAAAAATATTTTGTGTTTGCTCTTGGATTAAGCTTGCTCGTTCAAATATTTGGCCTTAATGAGGTTTTCCTGACTTGATCTTTCTTTCTGATAAAATTATCAATGTTGCATTATAATCTTGTCAATTTTAGCTTCTACATATTTTCAAGGCTATGTGTGTTAGTGCAAGCTGTTTTTTTTAATGATTTTCTCTATAGGTGTCCCAGCTGCTTGAAAATCCAAACCTCACTGAGTTACAAAAAAGTATGTGTTTGGTTCTAAGTCAGAATTCTTTTTTTTTATTAAATTTTATTTTTTTATTGTAATTAGTAAAAGGGTTACATGATATTTGCCAGATAGAAGGTGCATTAATTCACATACATTGATACCCTTTCACATGTCTTGGTACCCGTTTCCCTCCCCCCCCACACCCCCCACCCGTCTTGGTTTTCCCCCCTTCCCTATCAAATTTCAAATATCCAAATACAAATAAGTTCAATATATCAGATAACAAAGTGAGATACTATACCAATATGAGATAACCAAGGGACAGCAAAGGAGATAACTATCTTTCATGTTTCATTTAAATGAAAGGCCCTCTGCAGCTGAGCCTCATATTTTCTTGGGCAGTGTCGTTCTCACATTGGCTAGGTAGGAGGTGATTAGGTAAGGGGACTGGGGCTGGATTAAATATTTTCAGGCTGGATCAACTGTTTCCTTCCTTATCTGTTTCATAATGGGAAACCCATACAATTATTAATAAACACAGTGAAGAATTTTTGTTATCATTTTATAGGATTTTATATGATTTTTGTCTTCTAGTTAAACATTCTTGGTAGAAGCCAAGTGTTTTCTCACTAGGGATTACTTTAAGAAAGAAATTTACCTCAGGGAGATGAATTTATTTGTTTTGCTCCAATAAACAAATCTATAATGACCTTATTATATCTCTCCTTAATAATAGCAATGATGTAAAACATGTAGCCTGTACATACAAAGGGAAGAGTTATTTAATTGTTAGAATGATCCAATTGGTTTTTCAAAAACTCAGATTTTATCCAGGCTTGAGTAGCTCTCAGCTGGTAGCTTGTCCTGAAATCCTAGGAGTATCATGTTTCCTTTGTTTATGCATTATTTCTTATAGGTGGGTTTGTTTACAGAGATTTTTAATTTTTGGAATGAGGTTATGGAGACATTTGGTTAGGTTTTTAGTTAGGAAGGAAGAGATCTTACTTGGGAATTCATGTCATGTGAATGACTACAGGATTGACAAGTTTTACTTATGAGAAACAGTCATATCAGATTTTATAATTAGTTGAATACCAGCCTTTGTCTTGTTTGATCTTAACAGCTATCTATTTAAATGTGGAGGAACTAAAGATTTTTTTCTTGCTTTAGCACAACTAAGAAGCATATAGCTGATGTTATTATTCACATTTTGTGTCTGTTTAGTGGTGCTACCAAATAATGGACTTGGCTAGTTTAATGTCTGCTAATTACCAGTGTAAGCCACAAAAGTATAAAAGTGTTTTCCATGAAGGACGTTTTTCAATGCATGAGAAGAATCAATTGACTATGCTGTAAATGTTGATGTTTAAAGATTGTTTTTTTGATGTATAAAAGCTTTTCTATCTGAGGCATTTACATTTTTCTCTGAAAGACAGATGAGGGAAGCCTACATGAGACAGCTGAGGGAGCTCTCATCTGTGACCAAGCAACATAGATGAGGAAAGGATGACAGAGAGAAACAATGCCACAGAATTTGTCTTCCTGGGCCTCACCCAGGATCCTGACAAGCAAAAGGCCTTGTTTGTCCTGTTTTTACTCATCTACATAGTGACAATGATGGGCAACTTGCTCGTTGTGGGAACTTTCATTACCAGCCCTTTCTTAGGGTCCCCAATGTACTTCTTCCTGGGTTGCCTGTCACTCATGGATGCTGTGTATTCCACTATCATCTCACCCAAGATGATTCTCGATTTACTCTATGCTAAAAAGACAATTTCTTTCTAAGCTTGCATGGGTAAACTCTTCATACAGCACTTATTTGGGGGTGCTGAGATCCTCCTTCTGGGAATGATGGCTTATGAGGGGTATGTGGCCATCTGTAAACCACTACATTACGTGACAATCATGAATTGACGGGTGTGCTTTACCCTTTCGTTGGTGGCTTGTACTGGAGGATTTGTGCACTCTGTGGTTCAGCTCATCTTTGTGTAGTCTCCCTTTCTGTGGCCCCAATGTCATTGACCATTTCATATGTGACATGTACCAACTGTTGGACCTCACGTGCACTGACACCTATGTCATAGGCCTCACCGTGGCTGCCAATGGTGGCGCCATCTGTATGGTCATTTTCATTCTTCTCTTAATGTCCTATGGCGTCATCCTGAAGCATCTCAAGACTCACAGTCAGGAGGGGAGGCGCAAAGCCCTGTCTACCTGCAGCTCCCACATCATGGTGGTGGTCCTGTTTTTTGTTCCCTGTATCTCCATGTACATTCGACCAGTCTCTAACTTTCCCATCGACAAGTCTCTCAGTGTTGTCTGTATGATTATCACTCTTGTGCTGCACCCTTTGATATACACCTTGAGAAATTCAGAAATGGAAAATGGAAAATGCCATGAACAAACTGTGGTATAGGAAGTTAACTACAGACAGAGGAGGCAGGCATTTCCCACAGTGAAGAGCCTTGTTCTGAGTTCAGAAAACTCTTATGAAGAGGTTATTCAACTCACTGTATCTCTAGAACTGGCTCTTTTCATTAAAATCATGTAATAATGAATTATCCTTTGAGGTTATGATACATTTTATATGAAATTAGGGAAGCTGAATGAAAGATACTGATAATGTTTCCCTATAATAAAAACAAGTCAAATTAGAGTCATCTTGAAACTTTATAACTTTCAACTCAGTAGAAGAAAGAGGGAGGAGGACTGGGTGTTCAAGGCCACCCTGTAATGTTTGGTAAGATCCAGTCTCCAACGACAAGACAAAGGAAAAGAAAACAAAACAGTACAAAAATAAAATGAGATAAGAGTTTTTCAATGTAGGAAATAATTGATGATGAAAATAATTACTAGTTTATTTGCTCCCTCTCCTTTGGTGCTAGGTTTGAATTCATGGTATCATGCTTGCTAGGAAGGCACTCAACTACTTGGGCTATACCTCCACTGTGCTTTTTATTTGGACATTATTAAGTATTGCTATTAGGACTGCATGTAATATAATTAGGGCTGCCTGTTTAATTGATAAGCGTATGTTACCATTGGAACCACAATTTTCAGTCTTGTTTTTATTGTGTAACAATTCTATTTCTGTGTGTTTAAGGGAAATGAAACAGGGCTTAAAAATATCTTCAGTTTTGTCTTTAACATAACATTATTCATAATAATAATCACTACAATAACACAATGAAGTGTCCACTACTGGATGAATGGACAAAGAAAATATACAACGGAATATTACTTAGTTTTGTATTAGAAAAATGTTCTACATGCATCTGGAGGACATTACAGTAATTAATATATGAAGCCAGAGGTCATTATAAATAATTATATGCCAGAAACAGAAATAGGAATTAGCTCACTTAAGTAGCATATAAAATAGTCAAACACATGGAAGCAGAGACAAAAATGATCTTCATAGAACCTGGAGAGTTACAGTTTCAATATGAAAGATGAATGATTTCTGTATTGTAATGTACAACATAGTAGCAACAGTTAAGAATGTACTATATACTTGAAATTTAAAAGAGGGAGTTTAAGTGTTTTTAAATACAAAAGTAAGTGAAAGAACATAGTCTTTACCCAAGGTGATAGTTGTATTTATTAGTCTAATTGTGGTGATCATTTTGCAATATCATTTATGAAAACACTGATTACCTATATCAATAGACATGGAAAAGTATAAAATAGAAATGATACTACTTAAATAATGACCACTGCACAATGCAATTTAACATTTCTTTTTAGCTGTGTTTGCATGTGGAATATATTTCAGTAGAGATTTAAAGTTAGATTATTATGTTTCAAATTCATTTAGACTGTTTCATAATTTGTGAACAATTAGTTCTATTTGGGCATCAATTTCTAGTTGGGTTCCTTAATACCTGGTATGTGCTCTTTATGAATAAAACACTTTGGAAAAGGGTAATAATGTATGTTATTGTATTGTGTATTATCTATTTTGAACGTTTTATGAATACTTAGAGAAATGGAGAATAAGTTCACATGTATTTTCTCTTTCTCTGCTTGAGTACTAATATATATCTACCAATTGCTTATTTGAGCTGATGTGATAAGCAACATCACTTTTCTAAGGAGAAAGCTTGCTTCATCAGTATTTGAAACAAGTTTTTGATGACTTGCTCTGAAATCAGTTTTGCTTATACTCTGGTTGTGAGTTTAGATGTCAACTGAAAAGTTACAAATGGTACAGTACACTCATCATATTTACCTATGTACCATATTTACCATGTTTTTACATGTTTATTTTTTTCCCTTGGCTGGACTTCCACTTTGTGATGATATGACCTCAAATTTCTTACTCACTATAGTTTCTGTTAGATCTGGTCATACATAGTTACCATCTTTTTGAACTCTCTGGAGAAGTGTAGTCTAGCCTCAAGGTTATGAATAAGGTCCCAATGAATTTAATTAAGGTGTTAGCGATGCATCTTTAAATAACTCCACCATAGGGGCCCAAGTTCAAATACAGATGAGATGTTCACAGACTTTTTGCCTTTACTTCCCAGCCTGTCAATATCAGCATCTGTATGACTGGGTTATTGAGGATCTGAAGTGGTAAACAGAATGGTAAACTCAGTAAATTTAGGGCTATTCTTCATCTTTTGGGTAATCTGAATTTCAACTGAGCTGTCTGAAGACCAGCCAGAATCAAAAAATTTTAGAGGCCCTTTTTATTATTTCAGCCTTATTGATATAGAACAAAAATTTAGTACAGAACACAAGTTCATGATTTACTTTCTCTTAAAATCTTACCTCTTTTAACCTCAAAATGCTTCCCAGTTCTTAGTGATTAGGGCCAATTTGTCAGAAGGAAGATTCCAAGTATCTTTGTTCATAGACAAGACTCAGAGTTCCCGTGCTCAGAGAACAATTTTTGGTATTCATTAAAAAAAAATCTCAATGACTAAAATCTTCACCATGGAAGTCTGGTGAAATGGAGATTTTACAAGCATGGTGAGAGATGATCAGGTAGATATATTTCAGGATCCAGTGAAGCTGCATGCCATTTTGCTCTGTCTGTTCAGAAGCACATGAAGCTGTTATGTAGAACTCAGGAAAAGGTATCACAACACAGAATTTGGACTGGCTGACTATGTTTTCACACTGGTAACCCAGAAAGTATTTATAGGTAAGATTCTGAGTGAGGCATTGTTATATAATAAACAGTAGAAATACTTTTTGTTTGTTTAATTTTTCTTTTTATGGAAAAGATTATGGACAGGGGGTTTATAGTTACATAGTTAAGGGAATGGGTACCTTTGTTCAAGTGAGTATCAGTGGTGCATTGTTTCATCTTTTGTCCTGCTGTTTCTGTGATTCCCTTTTCCTTCCACATATGGAATAATCATTATATACAAGACACAAGGTACAGAAAACTAAGAGACATGAAAAAGAAAGAAAAAAACTCCATAAAGGACATTGTAAGAATCACTTATTTCCATAGGTTGGAGTTCATGTTGGTACCACCACAACCATGTTCATTGCAGTATTATTTACCACTGCTAAAATATAGAATCAACCCAGATGTCCCTCAGTAGATGAATGGATGGTGAGACAAAGGACAAAGGGTGATCCAATGTAATAGTGATATTCACAAGACAATATATTGGAAATGAACTTCACACCTTGGGAGGGAGTGGGTAAAGAGGAGAAAAGCATGGGAAGGGGTAACAATGGTCGAGAAGATATGTACTTGCTATTTTACGTATGTCATGGTAATCCCTCTATACATCATCCTGACAATAAAAGTAAATTTTAAAAAGAATATCTAGGACATGTTCTAGTTCTTTCAAATGAGAGAAATCATGCAGCCTACTTTCCTTTGGGTCTGGATTACTTCAATTAATATAATTTGTTCCAAGTCTTTCTACTTCCTAACAAATGGGGCAATGTCATTCTTTCTGATGGACGGATAGAACTCCATCCAGTGTGTATATATACCACATCTTCTTTAAACATCCTTTAAAAAATTCTATATGATTCTGATCATCATACATGTTATGGGTGCCTTGTGATTGCTAGACCATACACATATTTAATTCAGTTTCCTAACACTTCTTAATAATGTTTTAATATTAAGAAAATCCAGAATAAATTTAGTGGCCGTCACCTCAGTGTTCTTAGGAACTAATTTCAAGTGTAGCTCATTAAAAGATATTTGGGCAGGCATTTCAAAGTCTTTTGATGGATCAGTATTGAGAAGCAGGAGGACATAGGTGCACAGTCTGAAGGAGTGGCTATCAAGTGCCCAAGATAACAGTTAAGGGAGATAGCTGTTATTTCAATTCATAGGAAGGTAGACCAAGTAAGGGAAAGACTAAAATTGAGCACTGGATTTTGTAAAATGAAGGGGTGGTTTTATGAACAGTTATGCAGATATTTTCATGAAAGCTATGTGGGGCTATGGATGTACTTTTTATTAAATAATTTATTGACATTGACTTTTGCATCATATTTCAAATGTCATGTTTAACACACAAGTATTCAAGAAGGGAATCTCTATATACAATCATTGGCATATATATTTTAGAACACAATTAAAATTAAACTGAGGGTTTGTATGTATAGATGCATATTAATCTATATAATAAAATATTATATCTAACTACATGGGCATAAAAATCTATGATAGGCTATATACTCTATAGACATAATACGGCTGTATTTTTGAAAATATGGTTTTATAAATATAACTGGCAGAATGATGAGCTATAGAGTGGAAAGTTAATTTGAAAGTAGAGAGGAAAATACAAGGGTAGTGGTCTTAAAAATGATAAGAATAATAAGATTCACTACATGAGCAATGAACAGAGAGGCTGGCCTTAGAAATGTGAACAATCTTATTTATGAGAAGCAACCAGAGCATAATTTATGAAGCTAAATTTAAATCAATATGGACTTATTTCAATGTCAATTGTGCTGAGCATTGATTGTATTCATGCTAACTTTTTGATGTAAGAAGTTCTCTGTCTACACATTCTCTCTCTCTGCCTTTAATTCTTTCTTATTGGTTTTCCACCTTATCCTAACATCAACTGCACAAATAGAAAACAAATATGCAAAATCATATGTTTTTATATATTTTCCAATGTACTATACTCATATCTGAACTTGAGTATCTGTATTTGTTTTTATAATATTACATTATGCATAACTTCTTTTTTCTGCCAGTCCCGGGGCTTGAACTCAGGGCCAGTGCACTGTCCTTGGGCTTTTACAAGGCTAGAGCTCTACCACTTGAGCCACAGCACCACTTCTGGCTTTTGCTAAGTATTGGTACCAAGGAATTGAGCTGGGGTCTTCATACATGCTAGGCAAGCACTTTACTACTAGGCTAAACTCTTGGCCCTTATGCATAACTTTATACTATTTCTTTCTTAGCCAACAGTAACTTTTGGAAATTTCTCTCAGAATATACCTAGTTGTAATTATTTATCTAAATGGTAGTTTTCCATGTAATAAACATTGTGTTCTATCCATCTATTTATTAGCTTTTATTATAACATTTGTATTTTTTGATTATTTAGTGCGATTATACATTGTACTATGAAATGCCATGCAACTCTTTAAGTATTAAGGGATTTAAAATTTATTATAAATTTTAAAATGTTGAGGTAAGAGCTGCATGTACTACAAATTTTTTTTCGTTGTGGATTGTCAAATTATTTACAAAAAGTAAAACTTGTATTTTCACTAGTAATGTAGGAAAATATGGTTCCCATTTATATCTTTCACTTTTTAAGATAGTGGCAGTCATTCTTTAAATAGCACTTTTTGTCTGTCTGAGGGAATATTAGATATCACGTTGTTAATTTTGCACTTTTTATTTTCAGGTTACATTAAGCCTCCTATAATTTGTATATTGAACAGTTAGATTTCTTTTAAAATTGATAATATATAACATTATTCACTTTGCTATAGGTTTGTCCTTCTTTCTAGGTCTTTTTTATTTTATTAATTAATTCTACACACAGTGTGTTATTCAATCCAATTTTGTTTATTTATTTTCTGGTATCCTTTAATAAAGACTGAACCACAGGTCCACTTTATACTTTTGGAGGTTAATTGAGACAAGGGTCTTGTAGACTTTCTGTTTTGGCCTGTTTTTGAATGGTGATATTCAGATCTCAGCCTTCTGAGTAGCTAGGATAACAGGAGAGAGCTACTGATACCCAGCTACCTTGATAATTTTGTTGGCCACAGATCTAAAGCTTGTTGTGGCAGACTCACTTCTCTATACTCTGTTCTTGCCACACATAACTTTCTCAAACTTTATTTTTCAATCTGCAAAAATGAAGTTGGAACCACAATTTAACATACTGCATTCTTATTATTTCTGACAGTTCTGGGACATAATATGTCTTAATGCCTTTTTGTGTGTGAGTGAAATGGACAAATAAATGATCCTGAACCTCAAGCATCGCTAAGTAAAAATAGTTGTGTATAATCGTCTATGCCCATTGACATGAGGACCAGCAGAAGGACGCATGGAAAAAAGGAGCAATGTGACTGAGTTTGTGCTGTTGGGGCTCACTCAGAGCCCTGCAGGTCAGAAAATATTATTCGTTGTTTTCTTGCTCATCTACACTGTGACAATGACAGGCAACTTACTCATTGTCGTGACTGTGGTGGTGAGTCCAAGCTTGGATGCCCCAATGTACTTCTTTCTGGGCTATTTGTCTTTCATGGATGCTGTTTATTCAACCACGGTTACTCCAAATATGATTATCGACTTACTATATGAGAAGAAGACGATTTCTTTCCGAGCTTGTATGAGCCAGCTCTTTATCGGACATTTGTTTGGTGGTGCTGAGATTTTGCTGCTGGTTGCCATGGCTTACGACCGCTATGTGGCCATCTGCAAGCCCTTGCATTATCTGATGATCATGAATCAGCGGGTATGTGTTCTGCTGCTGTTACTGGCCTGGATTGGGGGCTTTGTGCATGCGGTCCTCCAACTTCTCTTCGTTTACAATCTTCCTTTTTGTGGCCCCAATGTGATCGACCACTTCATCTGTGACATGTATCCTCTGTTAAAACTGGCCTGCACGGACACCTATGCTATTGGGCTCACGGTGGTTGCCAATGATGGAGCCATTTGTGTAGTCATCTTTATGCTCTTGCTGATCTCGTATGGGGTCATTCTGCATTCGCTGAAGAATCTTAGCCAGGAGGGAAGGCGTAAGGCCTTATCAACCTGTGGCTCCCACATCACGGTGGTAGTCCTCTTCTTTGTCCCTTGCATTTTCATGTATGTGAGACCTCCGTCTACCTTGCCTATTGATAAGTCCTTGACTGTGTTTTACACCGTCATCACTCCTATGTTGAATCCCCTCATCTACACTCTGAGAAATGCCGAAATAAAAAATGCCATGAAGAAGCTCTGGACTAAGAAATGAAAATGTGAAGAGAAATGTGTCACTTGTTTTGCACTGATGAGCCATTTCTTTCCAGAAAGCCATGTGTGATTATTTCACTGGAATAAAAGTTTCCTCAGCATAATGAAAAACATTTGTTATTTTTTTCAGGCATCATTGTTGTTTTTCAGATACATAAAAGTACAGGTATGGTTCAAGTGGTAGAATGTCATCCCTGAGCAAAGAAGTGAAGCCAGAGTAGGAGGCATTGATTTCAAGCTCAGTACTAACACTTAGAAACAAAATTTATTCTTTTTTTTTGGCCAGTCCTGGGCCTTGAACTCAGGGCCTGAGCACTGTCTTTGGCTTTCTCCAGGGTAGAGCTCTACCATTTGAGCTACAGTACCATTTCTGGCCTTTCTATGTATGTGTGGTACTAAGGAATCAAACCCAGGTTTTCGTGCATGCTAGGCAAGCACTCTAGGCCAAACTCCCGGCCCCAACAAAATTTTTTCTAATATGGATATGTTGGATTTGACTACCCACCCTTCAAATATTGATTTCATGATTCTGTTTCATAGATAGAATGAGAAATATATCTGTTCCTCCAAGAAAACAAAAGTCTAACCCCTTCATGAGGTGTGGAAAGTCCTGCAAAGAATGTGAGGAAGTCTTGGAAGTTCCATTGTTTCTACTTAGTGTGATGCAGCCTCAGATTTCCAATGAAACTCAAGCTTCATGTTTTATCTAACTCCAGTTTAAGGACTATCCTATAGTACTTTTGACAGTCCTTTACCAGTTAAGCTGCTCACTCACCCCTATCCACATTTTGATAGTTCCAAGTCATTCTTATGCAAATTATCTTAGCAGAGAAATTGAACCTTAAATTCATCACAGATGATAGAAATTGTAATTCTCAACTGCCACACTCAAATATTGTCATAGGAAATGCTCAATAGATTTCTCACCTTCCTGTGGGTTTCCTGTGGATAGCCAGGGCCAGAATGAATCAATGTGCTGTGCCTGTTAGTCATTTTATGAACACTGCCATGGGGGAAGTTTGTACACAGCTTGATTCAGTAAGCTGTAGTTTAGGGGGGAGGGTAAATCACATGTTCCATAGCTAGATTCTGTTTCCATTTGTGGCTATTTCAGGATAATATATATAATAAAACTAGGATCTATGTCTGTGTTTTGTAAGTTCTTTACATGCTATTGAGTACCATTGTTACTACCAAATATTTCTCAAAGTTTTTTGAAGCAGTTTCTTGGGTATTATGTCAGTGGTATCTAGCATAATTCAGTGCTATTTTAACATTTAAATCTTATTATAAAAATGTTATACAAAAGGGTTACAGTTATATCTCACTAATATTTGTTAAATTAGTGGTTTTAGCTTAGTGCAACATTATTTTCACATCATTAGATGTCATTCATTGCATATATTCAAATGGCCATCTATAGAAGCTAGTCTAAAGCCACACTGCTCTTCTCTGAGCAGATAAAAGGAGATAAGCTCAATAGGTTGTAAAAATATCTGAGTTTCTTTATCCAATACAGTATTATCTGCAATGACTAAAATGAAATGAAAGCAATTGACATGTTAATAAATAGAAGAATGGAAAAACATGTATGGATAATGTATATTTATATATTAATTAAAACAGTAAAATATTATTTAGCCAAAAAGCCTATTCTGACATTTTCCAGAACATGGATGGATCTAGAGAACATTAGGGTAAGTAATACATGTCAGTACATAGAAAGGAAACTTTATTCTAGTTCATTTGTGGAATATAGAAGAGAAAATAATTTTAAAAAAGTTGGCCTATATACTTGAAAAATGTATAGCAAATGATATAAAGCATCAGATATAGAGGATGAACTGTGAGAGGATTACAGTGGTGACTTGTTCTCAGGGATATGGTTACATGAATAAATTATGCCTGTTATTGGTTGCCAGTAAGACAGAAACAGGTAACTATGTGAGGTGAAAGATATGCTAATTGGAAATATTTTAGTAATTTTCTTCTTTTGCCATTCCTAGGGTTACACTCAGGGCCTGAGCATTGTCCTTGAGTTTTTCTCAAGGCTAGAGCTCTACCACTTGAGCCACAGCACTACTTCGGGCTTTTTCCTATGTATGTGGTTGTGAGGAATTGAACCTGGGTCTTTGTGTATGTAGGCAAGCACTCTATCATTAGGCGAAATTCCTGGCTCCCATTTTTATTATTTATCTGTGTCCCTTATGGCATTATGTTTTGAGATCTTAATTATACTTGCAATATTTATTTTAGAAAAGTACTTTGAGGTTCGTTAGACTTTTCCCTTAAACTAAGAGCAAGAGTTACTTTTTTAACAACAAGAAAAATTCATTTACTAATAAACGATTCATGGAAGTCCTATCTGCCTGACCAAGTGTCTCTGATCTGCTCTAGAAGGAATCACAACTACCGTTGCTTTGGGTGATGACTATGACTTTGATCATGTGACCCATCATCCTCTGTGTTGTTTTCCCTACACACAGTGGACAAAACAAGAGGAGGGGAGGGGATGGGGGAGGGAATGGGGACAAAAACATGAGAAGGGGTAGCAATGATAAGTAATGCACCTTCTATCTGGTGAATATAATGTATCCCTTCTATTAATTACACTAAAAATAAAAAAGAATTATCATCCCTGGAATTATTATCCAGGCTCAGTACTCAAGATTCTGTGTACATTTCCCAGAGTAAACACAGTTGCATTCGTCTAAACATGTGTGTGAAACACTAATTTTGTTTCCAAAACTGCTAACAAAATCGCCATTGTGAGACCAATGACTCCTGATTTATTATTCATTTTTTATTGAGAGTTGTGTTGAAGTCTTCCTTTGTGATTGCTGCTTCATAATGATGACAAAGCCTGCCCTGTGCTGGGTGTGGCATGGCTATGGAAGGAGGAAGCTTGTGGACTGGTTTAATGATTATTTACATATATATATATGTATACATGTATATATATGCATTTCTATCTACAATCAATCTTATAACGGGAAATCATGTGTGGTTAACCTCTATAGGTCAGAAATAATCTATTCTCATTAAACATTTAATGACAGTTAGCTACTTTATCTTGGCAAGACAGAAGTCTTTATCCTCTGGGGACTGTTTCAAGATGAAACAATTAGGGAGTAACTTCCTGTTAATGAAGAGTTGCTTCATTTGAATGTGTTACATTTAATCTAGTAAGCCAATTGACAATGACCTTATATCTGCCTTTATATAAAATAATGATGATTTTTAAGAAGCGCTGGGCTGTTTCTGAACATATAAATGGAAAAAATATTTTTCTGGAAGAATAATGAAGAGGGATTTTGCAAACTCCTATGTTATCTGTTCTGGAATAGATTTTCAGTTGCTATCTACACATCCTGGTGTCCTGTCATATCAGTGTGTGTAGAAGGCTACAGAAAGACTCTATTTGAGAGAATGGAAGAAGAGAGTTTTAGGAATGCTTTTGATTTAACAAGAAAGGATTGAAGAAAATGCTATTGTTTTCCTTCTTTTTATTGTAATTAATAGAAGGGCTACATTATATTCACCAGATAGAAGGTGCAATACTTCACAAACATTGATACCCTTTCTCATGACATGGTCCCCATTTCCTGCTCCCCTCCCGCCTTTTAATGGAGGCTGTGATGGCAAGGAGACCTGGCTTCTCGAGAAGTGTGAACTCCTTCTTACCAGTTTCCTCCTCTACTCCTAAATCTCTGCGCATGGAATCCTCTTGCTGACTTCTAGCCAAAATGTATTTCTTCACAGGTAAATAATCTGCCAGTGTGAATATAAGAAGATAGAACTATTCTATTAGAAACAAATCTGTTGTATATTTACGGTCCTCTAGCAACTATTTATATACCACAAAAACTAAAGAAAAAACATTAGATATTATGTGTTCCCAAAGGAACAAGCTATGAAATAGATGTACATGGAATTTCATTGAGTTGTAACAAACCACTGAGCTAGCAGGTGATTGAACCTGTGAACACTAGCCATGAGACTAGAGTTCTCTTTATGTGGATTATGCAGCATTGTTTATGATGACAATCACTCTCTCTCTCTCTCTCTCTCTCTCTCTCTCTCTCTCTCTCTCTCGCTCGCTCTCTCTCGTTCTCTCTCTCTCTCTCAATCTCTCTCTCTCTCTCTCTCTCACACACACACACATACACACACACACATACTCTAAGTCTAGGTTGTTGTGCACTGTCAGACAAATATTGTTATTTGGTTGCTACAATTATGGCATGACTGTGCACTTAACATTAGCTGACTTTTTGCAAGAAGTAGGAATAAACTTGGAAATTTCTATTTGATTACAAAGTATGGAAACTATTGGGAGACTGTAAAAGGCATGGCTGAATTGTTGATTGTTGTCAACAGATTGAATGGAAAAGAAGTTGCAATTATCCAATTAAATTTTTTCATTTCAGGTACACAAATGGACACATGTATAATTATAATCCTCCATACAAAGGTACTCAAACTAGTGGTTTTTTTTTTTACCATGACTGTGTTTTTCCTTATCAAATCTGTAATCTGCCATTCTATTTCTGATCACTAGGACTTAGAAAATTTCATATATAAACCATTTCCCACTACCCACTGTTTCCCTTTTCAGGTTAGTTTTAGTCCCTTCTCTTTATCTAACTTTCCCAAAGAGATCTGAAGAAGACCATTTCCTTACAAAGTAGATCATAATTCAATAGTTGTTAATATTCAGGAGTTCAGTTCAATTTTATCAAGCACAGAGAATCAGGATAGTGAACATAAAATGTGTTATGAAATGAATAAAAGAAACTTGACAGTTGACAGAATTACAGTTCCTGGAAAGTGTCACAGCACCAAGAAATATGTGCTGCAGGCATCTATATGTTAAATACTCATGTACTTATTTGCTGGTAGAAATCAAATGCCACTTTCTTGAAATTTTTGTTGGGGGAAGTAGTGGAGTTTGAACTCAGGGCTTCATGCTTGCCAGGCTATTACAGTATTAAGGAGTAAAACATGAAACTCAAGTTTTTATAGGTTACTTTTGGAATAGATCGTGCTTCCTGCACTGAAATGATTCTGAGCCATGAGCTTCCTACAGTTTAGGCTTTCTGTCTTCACTGAGATCACAGGCATGAACCACTGCATCAGGTTCCGTGTTCATAGAAGAGTCTCTCAGACCTTTCAGCCTTGGTAGACCTACTATAGTCATCCTAGTGCCAGGCTTCTTTCTCAGCTTGGGATGGCAAGTGTGTCCCACCAAGACCAGCGACGGTGTGAAGGGGGATGCCTCACTCTTTTCTGCCAGTAATGGACTTGAAAAATCATTTCTCTACCTCCAGTTCTCCCAAGTAACTGAGATTACAGGCCAATGTATTGAGATTTAATAAGCAATTCACACAAGGATTGTTTGAGACACAACAGACCAAATACTGTGAAGAGTGGATGCAATTTTATACAGTGTGACTGGATATCAGACCATTGTTTTTGATGCTGCACAGGTCATACTGAATACCATGAGTTATGAATACTACAAACTCAAAGAGAGAGGTGGTGGCATGCCCATTCATGTATTTAACACTAACTGTGGCACAAGAAGAGAGCTGGCTTTTTGATAGTAGTACATCCTTTACTTTACTACCAGGCTGTGTATGAGCTACAACCTATTTGAAATGAGACTTTGCATGGATGAATAATTGTTGGGCTTTGAAGCTTTTCTTCAGCATGAGATAATACTAAGCACTACAGGTAGAAGCCACATGAAACACATGGGAGCCAAAAGAAATAATATGAAGAGTTGTGAACACGAGGGAATAGTTATTGGATGCATTAGACAAAAACATACACTGTGGTAGGTGGGTTCATCCATGGAGAAGATATAGGCAAAGACAGGAAGTGTGACAAATTTAACTTATGTGCCTCTTTCCAATGTCCTGGCAGGTGATGATCTCGTGTTGTCTCATCTCTGAGGCAAGCCTGATAGAAGAGTTCATGATGACAGAGAGGAACAATGTCACAGAATTTGTCCTGCTGGGCCTCACTCAGAATCCTGGTGGGCAGAAAGCACTCTTTGTCCTGTTTCTACTCATCTACACGGTGACAATGGTGGGTAACCTGCTCATCGTGGTGACTGTTATCTCCAGCCCTTCCTTAGGGTCCCCGATGTACTTCTTCCTGACTTACCTCTCTCTCATGGATGCTGGCTATTCCACAGCTGTCTCACCCAAGTTAATCATTGACCTACTCTCTGATATCAAGACTATTTCTTTACCAGCTTGCATGGGCCAACTCTTCACAGAGCACTTCTTTGCTGGTGCCGAGGCCTTCCTTCTGGTGATAATGGCCTATGATCGCTATGTGGCCATCTGTAAGCCACTGCACTATTTGACCATCATGAATCGACGGGTTTGCATCGTCCTGTTGGTGGTGTCATGGGTTGGAGGGTTTGGACACTCTGTGGTTCAGCTTGCCTTTGTGTACAATCTCCCTTTCTGTGGTCCCAATGTCATTGACCACTTCATCTGTGATATGTACCCACTGCTGGAACTTGCATGCACTGACACCTATATCATAGGTCTCACTGTGGTTGCCAATGGTGGCGTCATCTGTATGGTCATTTTCATTCTTCTCTTAATGTCCTATGGTGTCATCCTGAATCATCTCAAGAATCACAGTCAGGAGGGGAGGCGCAAAGCCCTGTCCACCTGCAGCTCCCACATCACCGTGGTGGTTCTGCTTTTTGTTCCCTGTATCTTCATGTATGTTCGACCAGTCTCCACCTTCCCCATTGACAAGTCCATCAGTGTCATTTTCATGGTCATCACACCCATGTTGAATCCTTTAATATACACCTTGAGAAATCTGGAGATGAAAAATGCGATGAGAAAGCTCTGGTGTAGAAATTCAGCTACAGATAGAATGAGAAGGCACCTCCCACACTGAATACAGCTGGTATCAAATCAGAAGCAGAAAGTCTAGCTAGATCTTTCAAGAGTTGTGGTAGTCATCTCATTGCATCCTATAGAAAAACGTTGTATTTTTTATTTTTTTATTTGGGTCTTACCATGTAGCCTAGGGTCTCGCTGAATTCAAAGTCTTCCTGCCTCCACATTCTGAGTGCTAGGACCATAGGTGTGTACCCCACATCCTTTTCTCATGATGAATTTCACCTGTGTCCTCACTTGATGTATGGATCTACAATCTAGACTCATTATTTCTCTTATACTTTTTTTTTTACTAGTGCTGGGTCTTGAGCTTAGGGCCTTAGCACTGTCCTTGGGCTTTCTCAAAGCTCTACCACTTGAGCCACAACACTATTTTCAGCTTTTCCTATGTATGTGGTACCCAGGAAGCAAACCTGGGTCTTCGTGTATGGCAGGCAAGCACTAGAGTCCACTAGACCAAACTCCTGGCCCCCATCCATTGTATTTTTTACAAAATCATTAAAGGATACTCTTCTTTGAGATTAAGATGGTTCTTACAGAAAACTAGGGAAGATGAATAAAATGAATAGGTAGTTATAAAAAGTAAAATGCAGAATATGTAATTAAGCTCAATCTCATGCTGTTTCCTTAATTTTAATGAACATGTGACTTCAGATGTATTTTTCTATTAAAGGTGAATACAAGCGTTTTGAAAAGTCAATCTTTTGAGTTTGGATAACCTTTAGATAAATGTTTGGAATAAAAGAATAAAAAGAAAGAATTGATCAAGTGGAAAATATTTTCCTTCAGTTTTGTAGTAGTCATTTATTAAAAAGTCACATTAGTAGGGAAGTTATTATGAAAGGAAAACTAAACAAGGGTGCTGTTAGATTTTAATATTTCTTACTGTACTTGCATGATTACCTTTTGTAGTTGCATTGTGCACTTTCATTGTTATATGATTGCATATGTATTTTTAGTATCTGAACTCAGATGGCAGATAATATTTATTAGAGAACTTAGTAGACTTAGGCTCTTTTCCACATACTTGGATACAGTGGTGGGTTTATTGCACATTCAAGGATAGCTGGACTTGCAGACGGGCTTTCTCTCTCTCTCTCTCTGTCTCTGTCTCTGTCTCTGTCTCTCACCAAACCAAGTACATTAAAATATTAGCCCTGTACAATTTTTTTTTAGAATGTAGAGAATTTGATGATGTAAATTAGTTCTAATTTTTGTTTCTGTGGGCAAGGTAACTTGCAGAAAACTAATCTGAGCTGTAAACATATTGTTTTGATTTTCCCTAGTTTTTTGTAGCCATCCTGCATTTCATTACATTACAGGTGACTGAATAGATTTAAAATGTCATTAAATGTAATAGTTTTCTACTATATCCTGATTTATAAACTTTTGGATAAATACGCAAGGGTGGTAAACACTAGATCATAATTTTTTTTGAGGAATCTCCAAATTTTCTTTGATAGTAGTTGAAATTGTTTATTGTCCAATCAACATATATAATAGAGTTTCTTGTGCTCCACATGCCTATCAGTGTTTGTTGTATGTTTGGTTTTATTAATTAATAAATTCCCAATGTATTTTGCATTATTTTATATAATTTTTTGGAAATTAGTAGTTCAAAAATATGAATTTTATAAATACTGAGGCCTGTATTGCAATACATTTTCTTCAATGATGATTTTATTGGTTGTGCAGATGTGGACAAAAATAAACTTTCATGCACTTTGGTGGAAGTGTAAAGTTGATCAATCATTCTTGAAAGCATCATAGAAGTCCATAAAAAAGAACAAACTAAACCTAGAATTACCCCATGACCTGGTATTCTACTTTTTGACATTTATTCTAAAGATTATAAACCAGGGTACAGTAAAGCCACCAGTACAACCATGTTCATTGCAACATTAAACACCATGGCCAAGGTTGGGAATCATTGCAGATACTACTCTATGACTAATTGGATCAAGAAGATGCAATGTACATACACAATGGAATTTTACTACTTAGCCTTTATAAAGAATGGTACTACATCATTTGCAAAGAAATGGAAATACATGTTGTGCAAAGTAAGTCAAGCCCAGAAATGTAATATGTGGAAACTAGAATTAATTTATCAATTATAAACATTGGGGGTGATTCCTAAGAATGTGGCAGATTCAGAGGAGTGATGTAATTCATTAGAAAAACTTACTTACAATCCAGCAACATCAAGAAATACACTGGAAAGGGGATTGATGGGATAAAAGAAGAGAGGAGGAGGGGGAAGATGCTGTTATAGTATTTAATGTATATTGTACAAAGTTAAGGGAAAAGTGTAGTTTTGTGGATGATGGGGAGAATGATGAAATGGGTATTGTTGATCAAGTTTCATTGTTTGTATGCTATTTTGTTGAATGGCAATTATTTTGTGCAACTACTGAAAGATAAAAATAAAATTAATATCCTACTTTTTGTTAATCTTTGTTGTAATTTCAATCATCCCAGCTAGTATTCTCCTCAACTTGCCAACTCCTGATCTTATGAGATATTTGAGATATTTATGATTATGACAGCATGTGACTTTTCTTTATGATTTTAATTTGAAATTCTTGCTACTGAGACTCAGTATATTTTCTGATATATTTAGATGAAATTTAGTTATTGGTCTTTTCTAATTTCTCATTTTCAGTAATTTTTAATTATCCTATTTTATTTTGTTGTTATTTTACTGCTGCTACTGTGGTATTGATTTCAGGGTCTTGCACTTGAGGCTAAGCACTGTGCCACTTAGGTTACCCTTACAGAACTTTGTAATGTTAAGTTGTAGTGTATAAATTAACTGCTTTTCTCAGACTTTTGAACCATACTACTTAATAACTTGAATTACAGACATGAACCATCATGATTATATTATTATTTATTGAGATGAATTTTTGCTAGCTCAACAAAATTCCACACATGTACACACACAAGCCTAGACACATGCAAACTACATTTTAAAGTTCATTCATCGATTATGGGACTACTGGAGTACTTCTATAACTTGGCTATTGATCATGGGTGTATCCTATTTTACAAACTTTCAGATGAATACCCACATGGACTTGAGGATCATTTGATTTTGGTCTTGTGAGAAATTTCCATATTATTTACCATAGTTGTTGCACTAATTACAATTTCCTCAGTAGTGTTCCACCATCAATTTTCATCAGTACTCTTCACGGTGGCTTTTCTAACTGAACTTTAGAGGGCATCTCGACATCTCTATCTCTATCTATCTATCTATCTATCTATCTATCTATCTATCTGTCTGTCTGTCTGTCTATCTATAGTTTGCTAAGTGCTGGAACTGGGACTTAAACTCCGTGACTGGATGTTGGCCCATAGCTTTCTGGCTCATGACTGACACTCTTCTACCTGAGCTATAACTCAATTTTTGGCTTTTTGCTGGTGAATTGGAGATAAGAGTGTCTCAGACTTCTCTGCATACTCTTTTAACTATGGCTCTTATATCTCAGCCTCCTGAGCAGGTAGGATTACAGAAATGCAATTATAATTAATAGAAGGGTTACATTATATTCACCAGATAGTAGGTGCATTATATTACTCCACATACATTGATACCCTTTCTCATATCATGGTCTCAATTTCCCCATTCAACTCTCTTTAAGTATTAAGGACTTTTAATTTTAAAATTTATAATAAATTTGAGGTAAGAGCTGCATGTACTACAAATTTTTTTTCATTGTGGATTGTCAAATTATTTACAAAAAGTAAAGCTTATATTTTCACTAGTAATGTAGGAAAATATGGTTCCCATTTATATCTTTCACTTTTTAAGATAGTGGCAGTCATTTTTTAAACATCAATTTTTTTTTTGCCAGTCCTGGGCTTGGGCTCAGGGCCTGAGCACTGTCCTTGGACTTTCTCAAGGCTTAGCACTCTACCACTTGAGCCTCAGCACCGCTTCCAGCTTTTTTTTCAATGTATGTAGTACTGAGGAATCGAACCTGGGTCTTTGTGCATGCTAGGCAAGCACTCTACCACTAGGCCAAACTCCCAGCCAAAACATCACTTTTTATTTGTCTGTCTGAGGGATATTAGATATCATTTGTTTTTTTTCAATGCAAATTGCAATGAGTCGTTTATTGACGAGCTCGAGCACGGGTCTCTGCGCACTGATAGTTGAGTGCAAACCAGAGGCCACGAGCACAAAATTACAGCACCTTTAATACATTCTTTGGTAGGGGGCAGTCCCAGCAAGCATTGGCAGCAAATCAATACACCACATGGGAAATTCATACCACGATTCCATTAAGTGATTGGCGCAATACAAAGTGGGAGGAGAGTCGTGACTAGTCATTGGTCAGTTTATCGAGCTGTCGTGCTTTGAACTGATTGGCTAATGGGTGGAGGGACAGACCCAATATGTGATCAGTAGAGAAAACCCGACAAGGGGCCAGACGCGGACAGGCTAACAGGCTTGTGCCTAGTTCGCTGGCCCTCAAAAGTCTGACCTTGTACAAGTGTAAAAATATAAATGGCTAACATAGGATTATAGAAAATATATAGATATTTTCTACACTCCTCATTACCCCTCCCTTTTTTTTAGCCTAGTCAAATCTTTGACTATTTAGCTCAGTACAAACGGGGTGTAGGATCATCAGTTTTATAACTCTGATCCTTTTTTTTTTTTTTTTTACTAAGGACATCATTTCATTAATTACACATGGTCCAATCAACAGTAACATTAAAATAATCACCAGTGGGCCAATAATGGCTGAGATTATAGAAGTTGCCCAGGGGGACCAGTTGTACAATCTCTCATACCATCCTTGGGACCCCTGTCTCTCCCGTTCTTGTTCATCTAATCACCTCTTTACAGCTGCCAGGCTATCTTTATTACCCCGGCATGGTTTGCTCAAAAGCAACATTTTTCTCCCAGGGTGACACTCAATCTCTAGGAACAATATCTAGTCCTCTTCTGTTCTGGAGGACAACTTTAGCTAGGGACCTCAGTGAGTCAATGAACATGTCAACTGACTTATGCATACGTCTCAGGTCAGCATTTGTTTGGGAACCAAGAATGTCAAAGTCCATTTCTCTGGGAGTCTGACAGTCCAGGATTCTTACCAGCCATCTTCACCCACGCAGGAGTGATGAACCCAGTAGCTCTTTCCTGTTACCTTCACAGTGGTTGGAGTGCTGGGAATCACAGTACAGAGTCACTTGAGTGCCAGGGTACTGGAAACCAGACGATGAACATGTCCCCAGATCAACTTGTAAGGCCTGTAAGGACTGGATTGAATCATGGTTAACAGTGCCAGCTGAGATAATACATGGCTGGGGGTGCTAACAATTGTTATCAGACTCGGGCAAACAGCATTCTCTGGTTTAGAGGGGCATAGAACATGCCCTCCCAGTTCTGTACCCAAGAAAACCCTCACAACTAGGTACTATACATCCAAGCATAGTAACCCTTCACCTCAGTGCACTCTATTTAGATTATTGCATTAACTGCATATCAACTTTAGTCAAGACATACTAATACCATTGGCTACATACTCAAACCTTCTATCCTCTCCCAAAACTTTTACTAACCTTTCTCTCTTTTTCATTTGAGCCCTCATTTAAATTTGCACCTCTCACCTCTAGGCTGTTCAGCACTGGATGGAAAATTCCCTTCACCCATCCAGAGTCACTATAAGGGCTGCAAAAACCTAGAGGACTTTGAACTTAGCACAGAATGTCCCACTACTGTGGGGAGCTGCGAGGGCTGCGCCTTAAAGATGGCACCGGTTTCTGCCTTCCACCATCCCGACGGCGAGTGCTCTCTGTGAAAACAACTCTTTATATGGCTAAGTTTTGGCTTCTGGCTTGCTTCCGCGTAGTTGGCCCTATCGGCATCTCCCACGTGGCTTTTCAGGATTGGCCAGGAGGAGGTCATATAAGACCAGGGATAGTCCCGGAAGAGAAGAAGAAGAAGAAAGAAGGAGAAAGGAAGAAGCTTGTTAAGGGTTCCTGAATAAACCACTTGGAGAAGAATCCTGTGTCGTGTCTTCCTTGCTGGTCGAGGCGGAAGCGACAAGTGGTGGCCCCTATGGGGAAACACTTATACGGAGGATTCAGAACTCCTTGTGGTCAGGGCGGTGCACCGGAAAGTTCCCAGGTAAGTGGGAATCCGCGGTCAAAGCGGGCATAGTTCGGGGCTCTACTCTGTAGATAAGAGAGAGAGCGGCAACCCAGGGAGAAACTAAAATAAAGGAAAAGTGAAAGCGTAACAAAGTGACAATTTTCTTAACTGAAGATGGGCGCCACGACGTCACATCCAATTTTTTTGGCCCTCGATGAACTATTGCGTTCTAAGGGGCTAAAACTAAGAAAGGGTACACTGCAAGGATTTCTTAATGAGTGTGAAACGGTGGCTCCTTGGTTTATTGTATCAGGGAACCTTACAGTAGCTTCTTGGGATAAATTAGGGAAGGATTTGGACTTTGCTTATGAGCAAGGCACGTTAAAAGCTGGAGTTAGAACCATTTGGAAAATGATTAGGGGGTGTCTTCAAGACCAGCGCTGTTGTGACGCTGTGGAAAATGGTAGGTCGGCGCTAGAACAGCTGCAGGAGGAAAGATCTGAAAAGGCGTACAGTGAAAGTTCACTTAGCGAGAAAGGGAAAGCGTCCAGAAGACTTTACTGCGACCTGTCTGAGTATAAAGAGGAAGGAGGGTCTGATCTAAGCAGCTCAGAAGACGATGAGGAAGTACAGGCCTTGATACAACAAATGCGGAAGACTCGTTTAAAACGAGAAAAGGGGAAGCAGAGCAGTAAGTGGAATATAGGGGAGGAGGCTCCTGAGAAGAATGTAGGGGAGGAGGCTCCTGAGAAGGATCCTCCAGCCGCTGCCTCAGCACCCTTTAATCCACCTCCTTATCAGCAGGGGGCAGTTGGTCACACATTTTGCCCCGAGATGTGGAGGACAGTTCACACAGAATTGGCTTGTCCAGTTTTTCAGGACCAAAACCAACAGAGATATCATGAGCCACTTGAGTTTAAAGTGGTTAAGTCCTTGGCTGAGTCCTTGGCTATGCTGGTTCAGGCCTCCACTGCCATAGAAGCAGGACAGTCCCCCTATGTGTGGCTTGCCACACTTAAAGAGTAAGCACAGGATGCGAGGCAAGCGCACTGCACTTGGGAATCACTTCCCGGCGCGAGCCCCAAGAAGAGCATGTCAGGGTGCATGTGGGTTGATGCCCAAAATCCCACCTCTGTAAAAAGGCATCGGACAGGTCTGGTAGTCCTTGGGAAAGGTACCGCCCAGGTGAAGACCAGTGCACGGTCCTGAACAACAATTTTTAGCAGAGCCCTGACCTCTACTCTTGCCTGCTGCTTAATAAATAAAAAAGGGGGAGCTGTGGGGAGCTGCGAGGGCTGCACCTTAAAGATGGCGCCGGTTTCCGCCTTCCGCCATCCCGACGGCGAGTGCTCTCTGTGAAAACAACTCCTTATATGGCTAAGTTTTGGCTTCTGGCTTGCTTCCGCGTTGTTGGCCCTATCGGCATCTCCCACGTGGCTTTTCAGGATTGGCCAGGCGGAGGTCATATAAGACCAGGGATAGTCCCGGAAGAGAAGAAGTAGAAGAAGAAGAAGAAGAAGAAGAAGAAGAAGAAGAAGAAGAAGAAGAAGAAGAAGAAGAAGAAGAAGAAGAAGAAGAAAGAAGGAGAAAGGAAGAAGCTTGTTAAGGGTTCCTGAATAAATCACTTGGAGAAGAATCCTGTGTCCAGTCTTCCTTGCTGGTCGAGGCGGAAGCGACACACCACCAAGGGTTTAGTTCCAGTCCTCTCAGGAAGCAGCTTTGGAGTGGTGGAATCGGGTAAGACAGGATGTGTGGCATCAACCTTGTCTCTCAGCAGGACCAATGGAATGTCACGCCTCCTGCTGGGTCGCCTGCAAATTTCTGCATGGACTGGTTAGAGAAGCTTACCCTAAGGCCTGACTTTGGTGAAGTCTCCCAATGATTTTAAGACAGTATAGGGTTGAGAATCCAAAGTAATACCAGGGTGACAACTTTTAGTAACCAGATTAAATAAGGCTAGGATTCTTTAGACAGGCACAGAAGACTTGAACCCGTAGCCATTGCCATTCCCCACAAGTGCAGTCTCCACTCTTGCACATCTGTTACTACTCTTTCCCATACCTCTAATTTATCCTGTCTCACTTTCCAAAAATGACTCTGGTCCCTTCATCTAAAAGGGGTTGATGGGCGAGGAGATTCAGCTTCTGTAACTTCTTCAAGCTGACTCAGGGGCGTTGTCTCTATCCTTGACCTGGGACCCTAAAAAGCTTAGCCTATTTTACCAAGGGGTTGCCAGGATTACATTTCAGAAGCAATATTTTACTCCAAACTGGAGATCATATAAAACATTTAACAACTGCACAAACCTTCTTTGGCTACAATAGTGTAGCTTACTTAGCACCCATTTGCAAAGGCATTTTCTTGATTGTCTGGGGAACTTAATCCTTGCAACCTTAACAATGCTTCAGTCACGTATGTAGGCCTATATACAGATCAATGGGGACACAAGCCTCAGGTCCACAAACTTTCCTGAATTTGTGGCTGGTGTCAAATCAAACTTCGCTCAGTAGGACTTTAAACTACCCACTATCACAGATGATTGACAAGTTCCTTCCCAGTTATGAAAGGCAAGGGCATTAGTAAGGCATGCTTACAAACTATTTTATGACTTCCCGGCTCAGATTAATATTGAATGGCCAAGCACAAGTGACTCTAGGATCTGACACCATCTCTGCCATCCAAGCAGTGCCTTACTGCACTTGGATGCTTCATTGCTTTCGTCCCAGTAGTGTCTCTCCACAGAGGGATACACATCCCATTGGCATTTCACTTTGTTGGTTGCTGGACTTGAACTCAGGGTCTGGGTGCTGTCTCTTAGCTCTCCAGCTCAAGGCTATCACTCTGCCACTTTGAGCTCCAAAGCTACTCTGCCTCAATAGCAATAGCACTGCTGCCAGATTAGACACCACAGTCTCACAGGGACTCTGCTTTGCCCAGACTGGTTCAAAACTGTGGCTTTCAGATCAATGAGTCCTACAAAAGGCCACTTTACTCCAATTAGAAGCAACAAGGTGGTCAACTCAGAAATAGTCTCCAAGCATGATCTTACCTGGAACTTGGTGAGGGCCAAAATTACATCTGAATGAGGATCTGTTGTCCTTCTCCATGGGCCTGTGGGAAATTGCTATAAAGTAACTTACAAGAGCAAGCTGAAATAGCAATTAAGCAATCATTTTCGTAGTCCTAATTTTCCTTTATCTCTTTCTTGAAACAAACATTTAGGACAACTTTACTTTCAAATTTTGTTCAGAAACCCATTTCTAATGTTCTTTAAAACTTTTACTGATATTTGCTTAAACACTTAACACTTTAGTATTTATTTGCATTTAGAAAACCTTTTAAGGGCTCAAGGAACTCCCTTTGCCTCCAGGCCCCCTAGGGCTCAAGGCACTCCCTTTGCCTTTTAGAAGAGGACTTTTTTTTTTTCTGCAGTTTAGATTACTGCCTAGAACTCTAACAGCTTAAACTGAAATAAGTTTTTCCTTAATGCAAGAACTACAAACATCATCAGTGCACCAAAAGTCTAAATCTGGACTTAGTTTCCTTCTTTTTCTAAAATACGTCCAATTGCAATCCAGTAGCATGAAACCAAATCATACAGAGATAAACTTTTAAACATTTCTTTAAAATACTAATCACATTACCCAGATTTTACCATCAGATTTTCAGTGTCAGTCTGCAAGGAAAAAGGACGAAGATGATTCTAAGTTTTCCCGTCCTTTCTCTTGGCATTTGATTACCTAAACAGTTTTAAAAGACAGGCAAAGTTTCTGACATTGATAAACAATTTACATTTAATTTTTTTTTTTGCAGTCCTGGGTTTGAGCTCAGGGCCTGAGCACTGTCCTTGGACTTTCTCAAGGCTAGAACTCTACCACTTGAGCCTCAGCACCACTTCCATCTTTTTTTTTTCTATATGTAGTACCGAGGAATCAAACCCGGGTCTTCATGCATGCTAGGCAAGCACTTTAACCACTAGGCCAAACTCCCAGCCCTACATTTAAAATTTTAATACATGTCTCCAAACTATAACTCAAGGAAATAAATTTCAAATTTCTTAATTTTTCTGGGCTAAATAGGATACAATGTTTACAATGTAAACAGCTTTATGCATTATAATACCAAAAATTTTTTAAATGCAAATTTCATTTAGAAAATAATTTTTTTACTTTAGAAAAATACTTTTTACCAGTTTCTCTTTAAAACAATGCAATAATCCTTTGAGACATTGTAAAACATTTGAACCTAATAATCTTCTTGAAGTTTAGACTTAGATTCACCCAATTGCCTTTGCGTTTCAAATATAAGCTCCTCCATTGTTTTATACAGCATGCTGACAATTTAACCTTGAATGTGTTTACTCATACCCATTTACACATACATTTATACTTAAAGATCTTAAAGTGTGTAAAATTAATATCGGCCGTTCATTTTCTGGAAGATTGTGTCAAGAGAGCTTTGCCAATTTTATTCTTGCAGGTGAGAACCAGATTCAAAACAAAACTTTTTACAAGGCAACTTAGCTGGAATTTATTTTTTCAGGGCTTGTTACAACTTGAGACACGCGGGAGCGGCCATACCAGGCCCAGAAACATTCAAATAAGTAATAAAGACATATACACACAAAAATCACAAGGATCCACATTTAGGATTGGTACCAATTTTGAAAACAACACCAGACAACACAAAAAAACCACCTCACAAAACAAGACAGAAGCAGAGACCTTTAAGTACCCCCAAATTTTGATGGCATGCATGGCAGCAGTCACCGTGAGAAAGGCACCTGGGGCCCTGAAAACTGTCAGGGGCAGCCTCCCCGTGGAGCTTTCCATTCCCTGGTGCCCGGCAGGCAGAGGCCATCCTAACCCACCTACAAAAGGCTTTCAAACAAAACCAGACATTGACTTAAAACAAGAAAATTGGACTCAATCAGATGCACTTAACAAAAACATGAACTCAGAAGAATGTTCTCACCAAACAGCTTATTTAGATTCAGATGTATCTTGCTGGTGGGGCTCTCAGACAAGTCCTGTTACCAACAAGAAACCCAGAAGGGGGGGTCAATTATTCTGAAAAGTTGAGAAACAGATATCTAATGATAAGACCGGGAGAGTCTGTAACAGAAACTGACACAACCATCAGTCTAAAAGACTACTTCATGAGGCTGCCACCCACAAGGAGCAGTCCTAGGCCGAGTCAGGGACCTGCCCTAACTAAACAACAAACACAGACAGAGGCAGCAATCAGAGGGGCCCTACCATCCCCCAGCGAACCTCACCAAACAGAAACAGAGGCCTCAGTCAGAGGGTCTCTTCCATCCCCGGGCAAACCTCACAGTTACAGCGGGGTCACAGGGGATGTCTCCCACTGGCCCCGCCGGCTGTCTTATAGCGCATCCGCCAAGATTTTTGCCAGCACTGATACAGAGCTTGCAAGCAACCCAAAATCATACAGAGTGGTTATAACCAAAACTGATTGGCAATGCATTTCAACTTACCGGCTGTTCCTTGACGACTCAGTGACCAGGTATCTGGAGGTCCCAGGGAGGGCTTCCCGGCCCATGCACTAAATGTAATGCCCAGAAACTTAAGGCCCCTGGAAGGATCACCAGAGACCAAAGATCAATGCAAATTGCAATGAGTCATTTATTGATGAGCTCGAGCACGGGTCTCTGAGCACTGATAGTCAAGTGCAGACCAGAAGCCGATATCACTTGTTTTTAATTTTGTACTTTTTTTTATTTTCAGGTTAAATTAAGCCTCCTATAATTTGTATATTGAACAGTTAGATTTCTTTTAAAATTGATAATATATAACATTATTCACTTTGCTATAGGTTTGTCCTTTATTACTTCTTTCTAGGTCTTTTTGTATTTTACTAATTAATTCTGCACACAGTCTGTACAGTGTGTTATTCAATCCAATTTTGTTTATATATTTTCTGGTATCCTTTAATAAAGACTGAACCACAGGTCCACTTTGGACTTTTGGAGGTTAATTAGAGACAAGGGTCTTGTAGACTTTCTGTTTTGGCCTGTTTTTGAATGGTGATATTCAAATCTCAGCCTTCTGAGTAGCTAGGATAACAGGAGAGAGCTACTGATACCTAGATTTTGTTGGCCACAAGATCAAAAGCTTGTTGTGTCAGACTCACTTCTCTATACTCTGTTCTTGCCACACATAACTTTCTCAAACTTTATTTTTCAATCTGCAAAAATGAAGTTGGAACGACAATTTAACATAATGCATTCTTAATATCTCTGACGGTTTGGGGACATAATAAGTCCTAATGCCTTTTTGCCTGTGGGTGAAATGGACAAATAAATGATCCTGAACCTCAAGCATCACTAAGTAATAGGACTTGTGCATAATCATCTATGACGTTTGACATGAGGACCAGCAGAAGGACGCATGGAAAAAAGGAGCAACTTGACTGAGTTTGTGCTGTTGGGGCTCACTCAGAGCCTTGCAGGTCAGAAAATATTATTCGTTGTTTTCTTGCTCATCTACACTGTGACAATGGCAGGCAACTTACTCATTGTCGTGACTGTGGTGGTGAGTCCAAGCTTGGATGGTCTGATTGATGTACTTCTTTTTTCATATATATTTTTTTATTGTAATTAATTGAAGGGTTACATTATATTCACCAGATAGAAGGTACATTACTTCACAAATATTGATACCCTTTCTCATGTCATGGTCCCCATTTCCCTCCTCCCCTTCCCCCATACAACTTGATTTCCCCCCTTCCCTCTCCTATTTCAAATAACCAATTAAGCATATATAAAAATATATTAGATAACAAGGTGAAATATTGTAACAATATGAAATAACCAATGGACAGCAAAAGAGATGAGAGATAACATAGTACATTAAGGACAACATTCACTCATTATATGGCTTTTGTTTCTATATCCTGGAGGTCCTTACATTTAGCGTAATACTATATGGCCTTATGTATCTAGATTTGGTTCTATTGTGAATCTATGCCAGGAGAGCCCAAGGTTTCTACTGATTATGACAAATGACAAATGAGAGAAACCATTGAGCCTATGTTCCTTTGATTCTGGCTTACTTCCCTTAATATGATTTTTTTCTAAATCTTTCCATTTCCTTACAAATGGGGCCATGTCATTCTTTCTGACAGCAGCATAGAATTCCACTGTGTATAAATACCACATCTTGTTGATCCACTCATCAACTGAGGGACATCTGGGTTGGTTGCATATCTTTGGTATGGTAAATACTGCTGCAATGAACATTGTTGTGCTAGTGGATTTAGTATGTCTTTGTTTTTGGACGATTGGGTAAATGCCAAGTAGTGGAATTGCTGGGTCATAGGGGAGTTCTATATTTAGTCTTTTGAGGAACTGCCATACTGCTTTCTATAGTGGTGGTACGAGTTTGCACTCTCACCAACAGTGTAGTAGTGATCCCTCCTGGCCACATTCCCTCCAGCATCTGTTGTTATTAGATTTCTTAATCCTGGTCACTCTAACTAGAGTGAGGTAGAATCTTAGAGTTGTTTTGATTTGCATTTCTTTAATGACCAGAGATGTGGAGCATTTCTTCATGCATCTATAGGCCATTTTTATTTCTTCTTCAGAGAAGACACTTTTTTAGTCTTTGGCCCATCTTTTAATGGGATTGTTGTTTCTTTGGAGATTAGTTTTGGAGTGATTCAATTTTTTGAGCTGTTGATATATTTTAGATATGAGGCCTTTGTCTGTTGTATAGTTAGTGAAGATTTTTTCCCACTCTGTAAGCTTTCTAGTTAATTTGGTAATTATGTCCTTTGCCATACAGAAGCTCTGCAGTTTAATGCAGTCCCACTTATCCAGCCTTTCTCTGATTTGTTGTGTTTCTTGGTCTAATTAAGAAAGTTTCGGCCTGTGCCAAGGAGACCTAGAGTATCTCCAATTCCTTCTTGTAAAATTTTCAGTGAATCGGCTTTTACTTCAATGTCTTTGTTGCATTTGGAATTATTCTTGGTGCAGGGTGACAAAGAAGGTTCCAATTTGAGTTTACTTCAGGTGCTTAACCAGTTCTGCAAGCAACATTTGTTGAAGAGGCTGTCTTTCTTCCATCTCGATGTACTTTTTCTGGGCTATTTGTCTTTCATGGATGCTATTTATTCAACCACGGGTACTCCAAATATGATTATCGACTTACTATATGAGAAGAAGACGATTTCTTTCCGAGCTTGTATGAGCCAGCTCTTTATCGGACATTTGTTCGGTGGTGCTGAGATTTTGCTGCTGGTTGCCATGGCTTACGACCGCTATGTGGCCATCTGCAAGCCCTTGCATTATCTGATGATAATGAATCAACGGGTGTGTGTTCTGCTGCTGTTATTAGCCTGGATTGGGGGCTTTGTTCCTGCAGTCCTCCAACTTCTCTTTGCTTACAATCTTCTTTTCTGTGGCCCCAGTGTGATCGACCACTTCATCTGTGACATATATCCTCTGTTAAAACTGGCCTGCACGGGCACCTATGCTATTGGGCTCACGGTGGTTGCCAAAGATGGAGCCATTTGTGTAGTCATCTTTATGCTCTTGCTGATCTCATATGGGGTCATTGTGCATTCCCTGAAGAATCTTAGCCAGGAGGGAAGCCTTATCAACCTGTGGCTCCCACATCACGGTGGTAGTCCTCTTCTTTGTCCCTTGAATTTTCATGTATGTGAGACATGTGTGTGAAAGACTAATTTTATTTCCAAAACTGCCAGCAAAATCGCCATTGTGAAGCCAATGACTCCTGATTTCTACATTCAAATCATTATTTATTGAGAGCTGTGTTGAAGTCTTACTTTGTGATTGCTGCTTCATCATGATGACATAACCTGTCCTGTGCTGGGTGTGGTATGGCAGTGAAAGGAGGAAGCAAGTGGACTGGTTTAATGATAATTTAAATAAATATATGTGTACGTATTGATATATGCATTTATATATACACTTCTAACTGCAATCAATCTTATAATGGGAAATCATTTGTGGTTAAACTCTGTAGATCAGAAATAATCTATTGTCATTAAACATTTTTTTCTAATGCCAATTAGCGGCTTTATCTTGGCAAGACTTAAGTCTTTATCCTTTCGGGACTTTTTCTAGATGAAACAATTAGGGAATAACTTCCTGTTAATGAGGAATTGCTTTATTTGAATGTGTTACATTTAATCTAGTAAGCCAATTGATAATGGACCTTATACCTGCCTTTATATAAAATAATGACAATCTTTAAGAAGCTCTGGGCTGTTTCTGAACATATAAGTGGAAGAAATATTTCCCTGGAAGAATAATGAAGAGGGATTTTTCAAACTCCTATTTCACCTGTTCTGGAATAGATCTTCAGTTACTATCTACTCTTCCTAGGTGTCCTGTCATATCAGTGTGTGCAGAAGGCTACAGAAAGACTCAATGTGATAGAATGGAAGTAGAGAGTTTTAGAAATGCTTTTGATTTAACAAGAAAGGATTGAAGAAAATGCTATCTTAATGGAGGCTGTGATGGCAAGAAGACCTGGCTTCTCCAGAAGTGTCAACTCCTTCCTACCAGTTTCCTCCTCTACTCCTAAATCTCTGCGCGTGGAATCCTCTAGCTGACGTCTAGCCAAAATGTATTTCTTCACAGGTAAATATTCTGCCAATGTGAATATAAGAAGATAGAACTATTCTAGTAGAAACGAATCTGTTGTATATTTGTGGTCCTCTAGCAACTACTTATATACCCTAAAAACTAAAGAAAAAACATTAGATATTATGTGTTCCAAAGGAACAAACTATGAAATAGATGTACATGGAATTTCATTGAGTTGTAACAGATTACTGAGCTAGCAGGTGACTTTTTGCAAGAAGTAGGAAATTCTGTTTGATTATAAAGCATGGAAACTATTGGCAGACTGGAAAAGGCATGGCTGAATTGTTGTCGAATGGAAAGGATGTTGCAATTATCCAACTGATTTTTTTCATGCATAATCATAATTCTCCATACAAAGGTAGTCAAACTAGTGGTTTTTTCCTTGACTGTGCTTTTCCTTATTAAATCTGTAATCTGCCATTCTATTTCTGATCACTAGGACTTAGAAAACTTAATATATAAACCATTTCCCACTACCCACTGTTTCCCTTTTCAGCTTAGTTTAGTCCCTTCTCTTTATCTAACTTTCCCAAAGAGATCTGAAGAAGACCATTTCCTTACAAAGTAGATCATAATTCAATAGTTGTTAATATTCAGGAGTTCAGTTCAATTTTATCAAGCACAGAGAATCAGGATAGTGAACATAAAATGTGTTATGAAATGAATAAAAGAAACTTGGCAGTTGACAGAATTACAGTTCCTGAAAAGTGTCACAGGACCAAGAAATATGTGCTGCAGGTATCCACATGCTAAATACTCATGCACTTATTTGCTGGTAGAAAACAAATACCACTATCTTGAAATTTTTGGGGGGGAAGTAGTGGAGTTTGAACTCAGGGCTTCATGCTTGCCAGGCTATTACAGTATTAAGGAGTAAAACATGAAACTCAAGTTTTTATAGGTTACTTTTGGAATAGATCGTGCTTCCTGCACTGAAATGATTCTGAGCCATGAGCTTCCTACAGTTTAGGCTTTCTGTCTTCACTGGGATCACAGGCATGAACCACTGCATCAGGTTCCGTGTTCATAGAAGAGTCTCTCAGAACTTTCAGCCTTGGTAGACCTACTATAGTCATCCTAGTGCCAGGCTTCTTTCTCAGCTTGGGATGGCAAGTGTGTCCCACCAAGGCCAGCGACGGTGTGAAGGGGGATGCCTCACACTTTTCTGCCAGTAATGGACTTGAAACATCATTTCTTTACCTCCAGTTCTCCCAAGTAACTGAGATTACAGGCCAATGTATTGAGATTTAATAAGCAATTCACACAAGGATTGTTTGAGACACAACAGACCAAATACTGTGAAGAGTGGATGCAATTTTATACAGTGTGACTGGGTATCAGACCATTGTTTTTGATGCTGCACAGGTCATACTGAATACCATGAGTTATGAATACTACAAACTCAAAGAGAGAGGTGGTGGCATGCCCATTCATGTATTTAACACTAACTGTGGCACAAGAAGAGAGCTGGCTTTTTGATAGTAGTACATCCTTTACTACCAGGCTGTGTATGAGCTACAACCTATTTGAAATGAGACTTTGCATGGATGAATAATTGTTGGGCTTTGAAGCTTTTCTTCAGCATGAGATAATACTAAGCACTACAGGTAGAAGCCACATGAAACACATGGGAGCCAAATGAAATAATATGAAGAGTTGTGAACACGAGGGAATAGTTATTGGATGCATTAGACAAAAACATACACTGTGGTAGGTGGGTTCATCCATGGAGAAGATATAGGCAAAAACAGGAAGTGTGACAAATTTAACTTATGTGCCTCTTTCCAATGTCCTGGCAGGTGATGATCTCGTGTTGTCTCATCTCTGAGGCAAGCCTGATAGAAGAGTTCATGATGACAGAGAGGAACAATGTCACAGAATTTGTCCTGCTGGGCCTCACTCAGAATCCTGGTGGGCAGAAAGCACTCTTTGTCCTGTTTCTACTCATCTACACAGTGACAATGGTGGGTAACCTGCTCATCGTGGTGACTGTTATCTCTAGCCCTTCCTTAGGGTCCCCGATGTACTTCTTCCTGACTTACCTCTCTCTCATGGATGCTGGCTATTCCACAGCTGTCTCACCCAAGTTAATCATTGACCTACTCTCTGATATCAAGACTATTTCTTTACCAGCTTGCATGGGCCAACTCTTTACAGAGCACTTCTTTGCTGGTGCCGAGGTCTTCCTTCTGGTGATAATGGCCTATGATCGCTACGTGGCCATCTGTAAGCCACTGCACTATTTGACCATCATGAATCGACGGGTTTGCATCGTCCTGTTGGTGGTGTCATGGGTTGGAGGGTTTGGACACTCTGTGGTTCAGCTTGCCTTTGTGTACAATCTCCCTTTCTGTGGTCCCAATGTCATTGACCACTTCATCTGTGATATGTACCCACTGCTGGAACTTGCATGCACTGACACCTATATCATAGGTCTCACTGTGGTTGCCAATGGTGGCGTCATCTGTATGGTCATTTTCATTCTTCTCTTAATGTCCTATGGTGTCATCCTGAATCATCTCAAGAATCACAGTCAGGAGGGGAGGCGCAAAGCCCTGTCCACCTGCAGCTCCCACATCACCGTGGTGGTTCTGCTTTTTGTTCCCTGTATCTTCATGTATGTTCGACCAGTCTCCACCTTCCCCATTGACAAGTCCATCAGTGTCATTTTCATGGTCATCACACCCATGTTGAATCCTTTAATATACACCTTGAGAAATCTGGAGATGAAAAATGCGATGAGAAAGCTCTGGTGTAGAAATTCAGCTACAGATAGAATGAGAAGGCACCTCCCACACTGAATACAGCTGGTATCAAATCAGAAGCAGAAAGTCTAGCTAGATCTTTCAAGAGCTGTGGTAGTCATCTCAGTGCATCCTATAGAAAACCATTGTATTTTTGCAAAATCATTAAAGGATCCTCTTCTTTGAGATTAAGATGTTTCTTACAGAAAACTAGGGAAGATGAATAAAATGAATAGGTAGTTATAAAAAGTGAAATGCAGAATATGTAACTAAGCTCAATCTCATGCTGTTTCCTTAATTTTAATGAACATGTGACTTCAGATGCACTTTTTTATTAATGCTGAATACAAGCTTTTTGAAAAGTCAATCTTTTGATTTTGGATGACCTTTAGATAAATGTTTGGAATAAAAGAATAAAAAGAAAGAATTGATCAAGTGGAAAATATTTTTCTTCAGTTTTGTAGTAGTCATTTATTAGAAAATTGACATTAGTAGGAAAGTTATTATGAAAGGAAAACTAAAAAAGTGTGCTGTTAGATTTTAATATTTCTTATTGTACTTGCATAATTACCTTTTGTAGTTGCATTGTGCCCTTTCATTGTTATAAGAATGCATATGTATTTTTAGTGTCTGAACTCAGATTGTAGATAATATTTGTTGGAGAGCTTAGTGACTTAGGCTCTTTTCCACATACTTGGATATGGTGCTGGGTTTATTGTACATTCAAGGATAGCTGGACTGAAGTCGGAGTCTCTCTCTCTCTCTCTCTCTCTCTCTCTCTCTCTCTGTCTCTGTCTCTGTCTCTCTGTCTCTCTCTCTCTTTGTCTCTCTGTCTCTGTCTCTCTCTGTCTCTCTCTCTCTCTCTCTCTCTCTCTCTCTGTCTGTCTCTGTCTCTCTCTTTGTCTCTCTGTCTCTCTGTCTCTCTCTGTCTCTCTGTCTCTCTCTCTCTCTCTCTCTCTCTCTCTCTCTCTCTCTCTCTCTCTCTCTCTGTCTCTCTCTCTCTCTCTCTCTCTTTCTCTCTCTCACCAAGCCAAATAAATTGAGATATTAGCCCTGGAAAATTTTGTAGAGTGTAGTGCAGTTGATGATGTAAATTAGTTGTAATTTTTGTTTCTGTGGGCAAGCTAACTTGCAGGAAACTAATCTGAGCTGTAAACATATTGTTTTGATTTTCCCTAGTTTTTGTAGCCATTTTCCACTTCATTATATAACAGTTGACTGAATAGATTTAAAACGTCCCAAAGTGTAATAATTTTCTACTATATCCTGATATATAAACTTTTGGATAAATACCCAAGTGTGGTAATCACTAGATCATAGTTTTTTTTTTGAGGGATCTCCAAATTGTCTTCCATAGTTGTTGAACTTGCTTATTGTCCAAGAACATATATAATAGAGTTTCTTGTGCTCCACATGCTTGTCAGTGTTTGTTGTATGTTTGGTTCTATTAATTCATAAATTTCCAATGTATTTTGCATCATTTTGTTTTATATAATTTTTTGGAAATTAGTTGTTGAAAAATATGAATTTCATAAGTACTGAGGCCTGTATTGCAATACATAGTCTTCAATGATGATTTTATTGGTTGTGCTGATGTGGACAAAAATAAGCTTCCATACACTTTTGGTGGAAATGTAAACTTAGTCAGTCATTCTTGAAAGCATCATGGAAGTCCTTAAAAAAGAACAAACTAAACCTAGAAGTACCCCATGACCCGGTATTCTACTTTTTGACATTTATTCTAAAGATTCTAAACCAGAGTACAGTAAAGCCATCAGTACAACCATGTTCACTGCAACATTAATCACCATGGCCAAGGTAGGGAATCATTGCAGATACTAATCGGATCAAGAATATGCAATGTATATACACAATGGAATTTTACTTAGCCTTTATAAAGAATGGTACTAAATCATTTGCAAAGAAATGGAAAGACTTGGAAAAAATACGTGTTGTGCAAGGTAAGTCAAGCCCAGAAATGCAATATGTGGAAACTAGAATTAATTTATCAATTATAAACATTGGGGGTGATTCTTAAGAATGTGGCAGATTCAGAAGAGTGATGTAATTCATTAGAAAAACTTACTTACAATCCAGCAACATCAAGAAATGTACTGGAAAGGGGATTGATGGGATAAAAGAAGAGAGGAGGAGGGGGAAGATGCTGTTATAGTATTTAATGTATATTGTACAAAGTTAAGGGAAAAGTGTAGTTTTGTGGACGATGGGGAGAATGATGAAATGGGTATTGTTGATCAAGTTTCATTGTTTGTATGCTATTTTGTTGAATGGCAATTATTTTGTGCAACTACTGAAAGATAAAAATAAAATTAATATCCTACTTTTTGTTAATCTTTGTTGTAATTTCAATCATCCCAGCTAGTATTCTCCTCGACTTGCCAACTCCTGATCTTATGAGATATTTGAGATATTTATGATTATGACAGCATGTGACTTTTCTTTATGATTTTAATTTGAAATTCTTGCTACTGAGACTCAGTATATTTTTTCATATATTTAGATGAAATTTAGTTATTGGTCTTTTCTAATTTCTCATTTTCAGTAATTTTTAATTATCCTATTTTATTTTGTTGTTATTTTACTGCTGCTACTGTGGTATTGATTTCAGGGTCTTGCACTTGTAGCCAAGCACTGTGCCACTTAGGTTACCCTTACAGAACTTTGTAATGTTAAATTGTAGTATATAAATTTAATGCTTTTCTCAGACTTTTGAACCATATTCCTTAATTACTTGGATTACAGACATGAACCATCATGACTATATTATTATTTATTGAGATGAATTTTTGCTAGCTCAATAAAATTCCACACATGTACACACACAGACCTAGACACATGCAATCTACATTTTAAAGTTCATCCATCCATTATGGGACATCTGGAGTACTTCTTTAACTTGGCTATTTATCATGGGTGTGTAGATGCCTTTGCTATATCCTATTTTACAAACTTTTAGATGAATGCCCACATGGACCTGAGGATCATTTGATTTTGGTCTTGTGAGCAATTTCCATATTATTTCCCATAGTTGCACGATTTCCTCAGCTGTGTTTCACCATCCTTTTTCATAAGTACTCTTCATGATGGCTTTTCTAACTGGAGGTTAGATGGCATCTCAACATATATATATATATATATATATATATACCTATATATAGGTATATATATATGGTGTTGTTTGTTTGTTTGTTTGCTGTGTGCTGGTACTGGGAATTGAACTCAGGGACTGGATGCTGGCCAATAATTTTTGGCTCATGGCTGACACTCTACCACTTGAGTTATAACTTAATTTTTTGGCTTTTTGCTGGTGAATTGGAGATAAGTGTGTCTTAGACTTCTCTGCACACTCTTTTAACTGTGGCTCTTAGATCTCAGCCTCCTAATCAGCTAGGATTACAGGAATGAACCACTGGCGTTATAGTAATTTTCATTTCCTGTTTGACCAGAGATGTTCAGCAGTTCTTCATGAATTTTTTGATCATTCAAATTTCTTCTCATTCTGAGACATCTCTATTTAGCTCAATTTCCCATTTATTGATTGTGTTATTGGAATTTTGGGTATATCTTTTTTTAGTCTACTAGTATATTCTTGGAATATTCTTTCAAGTTGGATTTAATAATATTTCCATACATATGTCCATATCATAAAACTCATATGTTTTAAATCAAGAAACTTAAATTTAGAAATTTCCGTGCCACTTGATATTTTTCCTGATTTGTCCATTCTTTTTTCTTGGCAAGCTTCAAGTCTTTTCCCTTTAGGCTTTGTATAAGGGAAGAAATATATTCATGAGAGATTACTTTATTTGAATGTGTTCCAAATATTCTAATAATCTCTAATAACTTTTGCCTCTTCCATATAAATTATGGATGCTCTTAAAGGCTTTATAGTCTATACTTGCTCACATAATTAGAAGAACAATTTTTGTGGTATAATCAATAAGTTTCTTGAAATCTCCAGTTCATCCCGTATCTGGAGTACCTATCAGCTGGTGAATGCACCACTAGTTGTCTAGCTTTAGTTTTATATCCATTGATTCTTCCAGGAGTTTGTAGAAGGCCTCAGTTTCTTGGGGAAAAGGAAGGATGAAGGCATATGTATTTCATTGGGAATGGTGAAACAAGGAGACTTTACTTACGAAAATGCTATTTGAATAACTGAAAGATTGGAGATGTTTTTGCTTCCACTTGTGAAAAACCCTTATTAACTGTTTTTCCAAGGGATTTCATTCTTTAATACAGAGAGCTTGATAGGTAGGCACTTAAATGTAACATTTCAGAATAACAGCTTTTTAGATTGCTTCAACATACTGATAGAGAAGATGAAAATTATGTAGCTCATTTCATGTTGGTATATTGTTTATCATGTGATCTATGAATACTGGACTGGAATAATTTCCACCTAGCATGTAATTTTTTTTGCAGTCATACCACCACAACATCTAAATTTTCCATTGGAAATTTTTATTATCAGTGGAATGCTATTGTGATATAAAGAATTGTGACATCTTTATCATTACACTTTTTTTTTGTCAGTTCTGGACTTGAGCTCGGGGCTTGAGTAATGTCCTTGGACTTTCTCAAGGCTGGAGCTCTACCACTTGAGCTGCAGCACCATTTTCAGCTTCTTTTTTTCCTTTGTATGTGGTGCCGAGGAATTGATCCCGGGTCTTCCTGCATGGTAGGCAAACACTCTACCACTAGGCCAAACTCCCGGCCCCATCTGTCCACTTTTTAAAAGGCAGATAGAGACCCTAAAACCTGCATGGAAATATGGTAACAGTGGATTACTGAGCTATTTGTATTTCTTTTAATGAGTCCCATTTTATTATGTGTTCCATGTTCAAACACAGATGAAAGAGATATTGAACTACAATAAATGGGAAATGCATTGATTTTTAAGGTCAGGTTAGGACTTTTGAGTTCATAAAACAACTGATATTGCCTACCAAGTAAAATTTCTGTAATATATTCAAATATAACTAATGTCCTAAAGACATATGTTCTTATTGGAAACCTCTGAGCTGTATAAACAAAGTTAGCAAAACAGAGAAATTAATTTGAATGTATAAAATAACTTTGGCTTTAGTGTTATGCTTTATTTGATTTTGATTTTGTGCTTTTGCCATTCTTGAATAAGAAATGTTGCAAAAGCAACAAATAAATGGAGTTTTTATTACCTTATTTTATTGGTTAAAATATGTTTCATAATGTATAGTTGCTTTAGAAAAATTTGAATTTGGGAATTTAATTTATGTAACATACTTTAATGTAACTGTTCTGGGTATATGATACCATCTTTTGTTGGTGTGTATCTTAAGATAATCCTAGCAAATCTCTCATTATATGTGCACATTGGAACCCATATTCAGAGAAGTACCTCTTCTTCTGAAACTCAGAGATACTTACAAAATTATTGTTACAAAGTATTATGTATAGCAGTTGTTTTTGCTTGAAAAATCTCTGGTTTAATTTTATTAGATGTTAACTTACCATTAAGTATTAGCAAACTAAGATGGAATACTTCATCATTCACTAATTTTTACACAGATTTTACTCTACTGAGTAAATGAGTAAGCCAGCCAACAGGATGGTTATCCTGATGTAGCTTATCACTGGTGACAGAGAATAAACAAGGCAGGAAGTAAGACACAGCACAAAGAAAATTTGCCATGGATAATTCTGTAGGCTGACGTTCTCCCACAGGTGTGTGTGCCTCTATCACATTGTGACTTTAGAAATGACAGACTTTCTGAATCAAATGGAAGCTGTAGTGGTGTGAAACATGCAGAAAAATCTTAACAGATGGCGTCTAAGGAAATTACAGACTTTCTCTGCAGTGTTGTTGTCTGCCACCAAATTCTGTGCAGAGAATCTTTTGCTAGATTCTAGTCAAAATATATTCATTCACAGGTAAGTTTGACCCTTATTTTCATGTAAAACAATCTTATTTCCTAATGAATACATTCCATACCATGCCCCCAAAAGTATGCATCCGTGATTGGTGAAGTTGTGCTCTTAGTTAATTGACAAGCCTGCTGATGTGCTATTCTGATTGATATTCACAGTCCAAGAGCAGTAATAGCAGATATTTTAGTTAGATTTTTGGAAAGATTTTTTATTAACACTTATTTTTACATCACATTTCAAATGTCATGTTTAACAAGCAAGTATTTAAGAAGGGAATCGCTATATGCAATCACTGGCACATGGATTTTTTTAGTTAGATTTTTTTCAGATAGTAATTGAGGAACAGCCTGAATGTAATAAAAGCAAAAATCATAAAAAAGAAAGTATATGTATAAACACAAAATTGATGCATAGATTATATTTTTACCTTGGAGTTTAACACAAGCTGTATTTCCCCAGAATCCTCATTATTCAACACTGTGTTACTCTCTCTACTTCCAAGGGTCTCGTGGCTCCATTTCAGTACACAATGACTGTGAAACATAGCATTATTTCGTTACTATAGTTTTTATATCATATGTAGTATTGATTGCTATTTTTAAGTAATGAAAATAAATGATTAGAAAGAACTATTAAATAATATTTGAGAAAATGTCAACACTATAAATAATGATAGGGCTGCCTGTAAAATGTAGATAGTTGGATTGGAAAGGACTCTTTTGCTGTCTTCAATCATTATTTTTTTAGTGCTCCAACTGACACATATTAGTATTTACCATTAGAAAAATCTCAGCTTTTTTGTCTTCTCACAATGAATTTGGATTTAATGTTTCCTATTTGTGAAGTAAGGCTTAGAGTCTTATGTATAAAACCATGCATACTATTTACTATCTCTTTTCAGTTTCTGTTTTATCCATTCATATTACCTATCTTATACTAAGAATTCTGAAAGAAAATATACTGTGTTCAAGTGAACTAGTTAGGAAAAACCATGAGTTTGTTCAGATTGTTAAAAGAATTTGCTAAAGCCTTTGGGTAATGAAGGCAAATGTGTTATAAGCCTGAATGTCATGGATAGAATAATTTTTCCTGGAATACCTGACAGGTAGAATTGTAACAAGAAATTTATGTAAGAAGAAACATCCTCAATACTTATCTAGCTATTTCATATAATCTAAATCCATGACTTAAGATTTAATGAGCACTTGAGAAAGACTGAGCATTCTTTGTACCAATAATGACCACCTAATGCAAAGTGGAATGAAATCTGATTCCATGAAATATTTCAAAATAACATTCAGGAAGATATTTAAGTGTTATTTTTGGTGCTCTGCAGATCAAAATTAGGCCTCACAACTAGTAACAACTCAAACAACAGACACATGGAGTCCTTTTATATGAGAGTTAACATATCATCATGAGAGAGTAGATTTGTTGATAGTAAAACAAAACAAAACATTTTTATAGACATCATTGCTGAATTTTTTGCCACTATGTGTTTGTTAGTTTAAATGAGGAGTCAGATGTTTTCATGTATTTGACTATTTCATACAAATTATAAGGCACAGAGATGCTTTTTAAAATCTTAATCACAAGCACAATCATCTGAGGAGATAAACAATTGTCAAGGAAAAGAATATTGGGCTTCCTGGAAGAGGAACTCCGTAATTAAATGTTTCCTGTGATTAGATCTCTGTAGGAGAAAGATGGGTATATACTCTAGGACAAAATGGATTTATGGTCTTGTTCACAATTTTATGGTAGGTTCTGAGCTTTCATCTCACAAGCCTTATAGAAGAATAAATGGGACAGAGGAACAATGTCACAGAATTTGTCCTCCTGGGCCTCACCCAGGATCCAGATGGGCAAAAGGCATTATTTGTCCTGTTTTTACTCATCTACATGGCTACAATGGTGGGTAACCTGCTCATCGTGGTGACTGTTGCCTCCAGCCCCTCCTTGGGCTCCCCGATGTACTTCTTCCTTGCGTACCTGTCACTCATGGATGCTGTGTATTCCACTGCTACTTCACCCAAGATGATTGCAGACTTACTATGCTATAAGAAAACCATTTCTTTCCCAGCTTGCATGGGTCAGCTGTTTATAGAGCACTTATTTGGGGGTGCCGAGGTCTTCCTTCTGGTGGTGATGGCCTATGATCGCTACGTGGCCATCTGTAAGCCACTGCACTATTTGACCATCATGAATGGACGGGTTTGCATCCTCCTGTTGGTGGTGGCCTGGGTTGGAGGGTTTGTTCACTCTGTGGTTCAGCTCGTCTTCGTGTACAATCTTCCTTTCTGTGGCCCCAACGTCATTGACCACTTCATCTGTGACATGTATCCACTGTTGGAACTCGCGTGCACTGACACCTACCTGATAGGCCTCACCGTGGTTGCCAATGGTGGTGCCATCTGCATGGTCATTTTTGTCCTTCTGCTCCTCTCCTATGGCTTCATCTTAAACTCCCTAAAATCTCACAGTCAGGAGGGGAGGCACAGGGCCCTGTCCACCTGCAGCTCCCACATCACGGTGGTGGTCCTATTTTTCGTTCCCTGTATCTTCATCTATGTTCGACCAGTTTCCAACCTTCCCATTGATAAATCCATAAGTGTAGTTTTTACAGTCATCACTCCTATGCTCAATCCTTTAATATACACCTTGAGAAATTCAGAGATGAAAAATGCTATGAAAAAACTCTGGGGTAGAAAACTAATTACAGATACCATAAGAATACAGCTCCCTTCCTGAGCATTTATATTCTACAGTTTAATGCCACAGATAGAGCATTATTTCTAACAAAAGATGATATAAATTCCATGCATTGTCTAATAATACTTCCTTCATTTTTACAAAGCCATCAAAGATTAAATTATTCTTTGAGATTTGGGTCAGTCTTGTAGATAATTATTGAAGAGAAAAATAAAAGATTCTGATAATTATTCTTTAGAAACAAAAGCCATATAATGAGTGATTGTTGTCTTTAATGTACTATGTTATCTCTCATCTATTTTGCTGTCCCTTGGTTATTTCCTATTGTTATAGTATTACACCTTGTTATCTGATATATTGGATGTATGCGTATTTGGTTATTTGAAATTGGATAGGGAAAGGGGGAAAACAAGATGAGGGTCGAGGGTGGGGAGAGGGAAATGGGGACCAAGACATTGGAAAGTTTATCAATGTATGTGAAGTAATGCACCTTCTATCTGGTGAATATAATGTAACCCTTCCATTAATCACAATAAAAAATATATGGAAAAAAGTAAAGAACAAAACTAAGATCCCCATGAAGTTTGTCCTTTTAATATATATTGAAATGAGAATTAAAAGAAATAATATATCTGAAATCTCAATATCAGCAAAATTAATGAGAAGTCAACTCATGAAATACTTAGGTAAGTTTTGGGACCCCCAAGTGTGATTGAAGAATTTTAATGTTCATTTTTCTATCAGCCTGGCAATTTTCTGTAGCTATTCCATGTCTAGCTGAATCTCTGTATTTTCAGTTCAAGAAGTTCTGATGGTATATGACATTGTATGTGCTGAAAGCGCTAACATTGGCAAATGTGTCCACACATGCCTGCAATTCCAGTGTTGGGGCCTGACCTTCATCTCTGAGGCTTGTTTATATCATTCCCGCTCAGCGGCCATTAAAGGGCTTTGGCCAGACATTCGCTCCTTGCATACCTCTCTTAAGGCATCTCTGTGTAGGTGAATCGATTGAGCCCACCGCAGCAGCGCGGGTCTCGCAGCAGTGCAGGTCTCGCAGCAGTGCAGGTCTCAAGGGCTTTCCTGCACTTGTCCCGCACAGTACCTAAAAGTTTGCCCCAGACCCTCAGTGATAGCGCAGCCCTCTTCCTATTGGCTAGCTTCCCAGTTCCCACCTTCTCTTTCCCTAAAAGTATATAACTAATTGCCTGACACAATAAAGAGAGATCAGCAGAGAGATCTGATGCGCTTTCATGGTTGACACTGCTCCTGACTCAGTGTGGTTTTTTTCTTCCCCGGTAATTGGGGGAGGGCTGGGTCATGGATATTTACTATCTAGCTCGGATCCGGGGGACTTCAGACTGGCCCTGGGTGTCCCTCCAATGCCCGTGTTGCTCCAGAGTAGCAACATTCCAGGATGTGTGAAAATGGATATCTAATATGTTTTGGGCAATCGGGAGATCTTGTGTCCAAAAAAAATAAAATTACGTGAGTAATAATGTATTCTGGAATGTAAATGTGTTTACCAAGATATTTCAGAACAGATACTAGTTTTCTTGCTTTATACATCATGGTGCAAAATTATTTCCAACAAACACTGACTCCCCAACAAATTTGACACTGTGACTATTGATTTTACCCATTGTTACCTCTCACCAGTAAAAAAGCAAATTACAATTAAAAAAAACCTTACACTTTGCTTTCCCTCTTTAAAAAATTATTTATTTATTCATTTTTTATTGAGGTAATGTATAGAGGGGTTACAGTTGCATTCGCCAGGTAGTAGGTGCATTACTTCTCACACATTGATACCCCCTCTCATGTTTTTTGTCCCCATTTCCCAACTCCCGCAATTCTTTCCCTCTCGAATATGAAAAATCTTGGATGTATGCTAATTGAAAACAAATTGTCCTTATGCACATAATCTTTAGACTCTGTTTTTAGTAAGTGAATTGCTTTTAGATCACTATTTTTTTTACATTTAAATATCCTGAAATGATTTCCCAGGAAAAGCTTCTGCCTATATAGAAGTTATTGCAGGGACTATGTCAGTGCTCTGGGGGATAAGATTCCTTAGTGACTTTAATAGGAGCAAGTAGCTTTGGGGACATTTTGAACAACTCAGCAAAAATGCTATGAGGTAAATATTTTGTTTCACTTATTAAGTTCCCAGCCATCCCTTCTTTTACCGGTGAGACTCTCCCAAATTATTAATGCTACAGTGAAAATGTAAAATAAAAGCCACTGGCAGACAAGACAGGAGCCATCTAGATTCAAAGATGTCAATTTTGTGTGAATCTGCAATGAAGTTGCATGATTGCATGATTGCATGATTGACTGAAAGTGCTATCAGGCTCATTCAAGTAATTTGGTAAATAAGCAACAATAAATTTTATCAATAACACTGACAGTAGTCAGATATGGTGACAACACTTTGGTGTTTATTGTCAAAGAAAGCTCCGGAGAAGTCCACAATTTAAACCATACAGTGTTCTGAAAGTGAAGGAACACAGCAAAGCTCTGTACTCACTGAAGGGGATACATTTCCATGTGACAAGTATTTACTGCATAGTTTCTGCTTTCTCCTTTCTCTCCAGGCACACCTAGACAGGTTGGCAGTTCTGAAGGACCTTCATCAAGTGGAGATATCAAGCTTTCAAATCAATGGTACAATTTCAAAAGTGGTTTTGGAACAAGTGATCAAAGACAATATTAGAAAAGCAGGTAATCTATTTATACACACTCTTCATTGTTATTTAAATGGGGAAAACAGTCTTACTTTGAATGAATTCTGTATATTTCTTAAGAAACCTATACCATAGTCCTTAATGTACTATGTTATCTCTCATCTCTTTTGCTGTTCCTTGGTTTTCTCCTACTGTTACAATATTTCACCTTGTTATCTGATATATTGGATATATACGTATCTGGTTATTTGAAATCAGATAGGGAAGACAGAGTCAATAATAAAGTGATTAACAGCTATTTTCTATATCTTATAAGTATCACTAGACAAATAATTGTCTATAAGTTGTACTAGGTTAATTTCAACATGTACTAAGAGAAAACAGCCCAATAGGACATATGAATATTATCTGCAGGATAACTATGTGTGTGTGTGTGTGTGTGTGTGTGTGTGTGTGTGTGTGTGTGTGTGTGTGTGTGTGTGTTGGTCCTGAAGCCTGAACTCAGGGCCTGGGTGATGTTCTAAGCTTTTGCACTTGAAGAGGAGCCATAGCTACACTTCAAGCGGTTTGGTGGTGAATTAGAGATTAGAGTCACATGAACTTTCCTTTCTGGGCTGGCTTTGAACTGCAGCCCTCAGACTTCAGCTTCCTGAATAGCTAGGATTATAGGTGTGAGTCACCAGTAGTATGGTAACATTATATATACATATATATATGTATATCTGTGATTTATATAATTTGGGGATCTAGTAATTGTTGTGTTTTATAAACAGTCTCACATATGATATTTTAAGACATCCTTGTCTCTGTAGGTATTTGTTTTTTTATATAATTTTCTGATAATAAATATCTACCTATTATGTAATAGGTATACTTCATATAACCATAGTTGTACTTTCTTCTCTATACATCTGACCCTTCTAAGTACCTCACGGAAGTGAGAATCTTTCAGAAACAAATAGTAGTACATGACATCCTGCATTTTAGTGTTTACTTTCAGATGATTTTCTGTAGTCTTTATTTCAGTTGCGCTATCTGTGGACAGTTGCCCTCTGATGAATGTTGAAATTCAATATAAGGTTAATGAGCATTTAATGAGTATGCACAACATTTCTGGTTTTTTAATGGCCATGAATTTTATTCTTAGATATAGGAAATCAGGGGAAGACGTCATAGAGGCAGACATCAACACTTCGGTGGTTTATAATGACAATTAGTGAATTAATTACCTATGAAGTTTCTTTTCTTCTATTTTCCATGGTTGATCTCATTGAACCAAACAGGGGGGGAAATACCACTTTCTGAAGAACATATGGAAAATCGGAACAATGTGACTGAATTTATCCTCTTGGGACTTACCCAGAATCCTGGTGGGCAGAAGGTTCTGTTTGTCATTTTCTTGCTGATTTACATCGTGACAATACTGGGCAACACGTTCATCGTGTTGACAGTCATAGCCAGCCAATCCCTGGGCTCCCCAATGTATTTTTTTCTGGCTTATTTATCGTTTATTGATACTGTCTATTCCACCACCATTGCTCCCAAAATGATAGTAGACTTGCTGTCTGAGAAAAGGACCATTTCTTTCCAGGCTTGTATGACTCAAGTGTTTATAGATCACTTATTCGCTGGCGCTGAAGTCATCCTTCTGGTGGTGATGGCTTACGACAGATACGTGGCCATCTGCAAGCCTCTTCACTACACGTCCATCATGAATCGGCGCGCGTGTGTCCTTTTGGTACTGGTGGCCTGGATGGGGGGCTTTCTTCACTCTTCGGTTCAGTTCCTGGTTATTTATCGACTCCCTTTCTGTGGCCCCAATGTCATCGACAACTTCGTGTGCGATATGTATCCCTTACTGAAACTTGCTTGCACCAACACTCATCTCATTGGGCTTTCTATGATAGCGAATGGAGGGGCTATTTGTACGGTCACTTTCTTGATTCTCCTGGTGTCCTACGGAATCATATTGAACTCTCTTAAGTCTCACAGCTTGGAAGGGAAACGCAAAGCCTTCTACACCTGTGCATCGCACATCACTGTGGTCGTTTTATTCTTTGTCCCCTGCATTTTCCTGTACGCAAGGCCCAGTTCCACCTTTCCCGTCGACAAGTGCATGACTGTGGTGTTGACGTTCATAACCCCGATGCTGAATCCTCTGATCTACACCATGAGGAATGCAGAAATGAAAAGTGCCATGCGGAAACTGTGGAGGAAAAACGCGGTTTTACATGGGAGAGGGCTGTAATCCCCATGCAGAACACGGCGCTCCATTCTGTTACAGAGCCTGGGAATACGTATATGAACACTTCCTCTGGGATTATTTAGCCCTCTTGCTGTGAAACTGCCATATGAATTCATCAAGTCAAAGACGTTAGTTATAACCTTCAGGGAGGAAGAATTGTATGAGTTTTATAGCTTACATGGGCGATGTGAAGGGTCTTTGATGGACAATTGCTATTGGATTTATTTCAAGCTCTTTCGTATTGTCTCTGCTCTTTCCCATTTTTGAACTCATTTTCTTGAAAAAATAATTGCCTGTGTTTGCAGAAAGGCTATGTATGTATATAGCATATTAAGATATAACTGATAATATTAATAAAGTATGTATTATATCCATGTACTATAAATACATGTATAATAATGCAAAACAAATTGAAGTGAGTATATAAAATAGATAACATGTTACACATGCAAAACATTAATATAAAATAATGTATACATTAATATATTACTAACAACTGGTAAAAATATTTGTAAAAATAATTGTAATTCTTTTATATTAATATAATATTTATTTTTATTTATTCATTTTTATTATCTTTTTTGTGGGTCATGGGGCTTGAACTTGGTCTGGGTGCTGTCCTTGAGCTCTTCAGCTCAATGCTACTGCCCTATTTTTGAGTCAAGCCCCACTTTCCATTTTCTAGAGATTAATTGGAGAGAAGAGTCTCAGGTCCTTTTGTGCCCTGGCTGTCTTTGAACTTTGATCCTCAGATCTCAGCCTCCTGAGAAGCTAGGATTATAAGTGTGAGCTACCGTGCCTGGTTTTAATATAATACTTATAAAGCAATATAATATTTTAATATGTACACACCATGGAAAGGTCAAAACAAGCCAATAACAGTAATTCACACTCAGAACTTAACTTTTCCTTTTTTGGTTAGTGTTGAAAATCTAGCCTTGTTTGTGTACTGTGATACCTTCCTGCAGATAAAAATGTCACCAAATACGACTTGTTCTTTTTATTCTAAAAGACTTATATTTTATACCTAATAATTCATTTTAAAATATTTTTAATTTGTTAGTAATAACATGTCTTGGACAAATGGCTTGATTTAAGTTTCATAGAATATATTTATAGCTGAGTATAGACTCATGAGAAATAACTTTGGTTTATGGCACACTGTGATAGAATTAAGGTGTCCAGGAATATCACATATTCTGATAGACATTAAAGCAGACATATCTTTCAGCGCTATTCTGAACGTCTATGACAAATGACTTCTTCCAATAATGGACTTCATATTTAAGTGTCTTAACTATAAGTTGAGCCATTGATCTTCCCTATGTTCAAGTTAACTCTCTGGATATACTTGTTAAACATTCATCATATAAATGATGAGGGTTTGGGGTGTAAATTTCATTATTTTACACAATGAATGCTTTTATTATTCTCTGCAAACTATTTAGCATTGACTTAATTGATAAATAAAAGATGTCTTCTATTTATTGTTATTCTGAAGTCCATTTGAAAACCTATTTCTATATTACCAAGATCACTCCTTTTTTTAAAAATTTAATTTGTTAAGGTGATGCACAGAGGGGTTACAGTTACATATGTAAGGTAGTGAGTGCATTTCTTGTGAGACATTGTTCTCACATGTTCTTCTTCTGCTTTTCTTCCCCACCTTCAGATTTGCTGGATCTATTTTTTACTTGTGACACTATCTCATTCCAGTAAATAACTGGTTCACCTTACTACTATAAGCAAGATCATTTAGAAGATATACATGTTATGAAATTTTACTCATGTTCATATATTCATACCAAATATTGTATCCTACTAAAACTAGAAGTCAAATCAGATAGGTTTTGAGAGGTGACTGGTAACAGGAAAATCATTTATTACATCTTGAAACTTTTTTTCCCCTGACAACACAAATATTATCAGGACCATGCTCTATTCAAGCATCTGTTCATATTAAGTTCAGTCATGTGGCTTCAGTTTTCTTAATTTTCTTTTGACTGTGGTATATATTTCTCACCACCAGGGCATTCCTAAATTCAGTTGAATGTAATTTCTATTTTTCTTATTTTGGGAAGCATATTGGAATACGGATGGATGAATGAGGGTCTGTATAGACTTCTCGAATTAATTTTACAAGATACTATGTTGGAAATGAACTATATAACTTGGGGAGGAAGGAACATTGAGAGGGAAAAACTGGGGAAATTGAGGGAGGGGGCAATATAGTTCAAAAATAAATGTACTCAATACCTGACTTTTGTGACTGTAACCCCTTGGTATGTCACATTTACAATAAAGTTTTTTTTTTAATAAAAAAGGATGACTTCAAGTATTGGTATATACTTCTTTTATTTAGTGGCAATTCCGATATGCCTCAGAAATGACGATAGCATGAAAGGGTTACAGTAGATTAATCATAATCCACTAAGTTTAAGACAAAGGATTCTGGTCCAAGAATTCAAAGACATAACCATTATGCTCCCCTGTGAATGATTCTCTGCTTTCCCAACTCAATCTCCCACATTGTCAAGTAGGAACCTTGAGAACTTCTTCCATTCTGTACTAATGTTTTTAAAGTGAATTCAGTTCAGTGTTAGAATTAAACTGATCGAAAACACATTTTTGTAGATGACAATTCAAGGAGATCAGTTTTACTGTTATCATGCTAATCTCACTCTAGACTTGGCACAAGAAACAACTGCTTTGGAATGGTGATGGCAACTACATTGCTACATTGGGGCAAGTGGTGCTTTAATAACATAGCCTATCCCTGTCACATAATGTTCACCCTAAAGCAATGTTTGAAGAGTATGACACTGAAAGAGTCATTCAAAAACAAAATATTAAAGGAAAAATTTTAAAGTCAGATAGCTAAACAGTCTATGCAATATCATCGATCCAGTCTTCATATGAACATAACAAGTTAATTTGTTATCAAATACCCAAATTCATTAGCAGCTGACTGTTCTATTCTTTTATTTTTTTATTGTAATGGTGATTTACAGTGGGATTACAGTTACATAAGTAAGGTAAAAATATATTTATTTTCAAACAGTGTTATTCTTTCTTTCTTTCTTTTTTCTTTTCTTTATTCATTTATTTACTTATTCTTTCTCTTGGCCCAGTGATTTATCTTCTTGTGTACAAGAGAAAAAAGTTCACAATTAGCAACAAGTACTGCCCAGGTCCTCCTACACCATTTGGTTAAGAAAGCTGCAGTAATTGGGTTGCTGTGAGATGTGCTTATGGTACTGAAATACCCCTGAGGTCTAATTACCTACCACTAAGAAAGTTTGCCTGCACACAGGGTGTGGCGGCATCATTGTGGAAGACTCCAGAGAAAGGCATTATTCAAAGGCACTGTTGATAAATCAACAAATATTTATTGTAGCTGAGGTGCAGGCATTTTTGAGTTTGCAACTTTACTTCTTTCTTTATGGAATAAGAGCCATTTGGAGTCCTGCACATGGAGTTATGTTCAGAGAGTTGATAGGTGAGATTATTTTTTAAAAAGCAAATCATATAACTGTGGAATCTCAGGATTAAATGGACTTTAAATATTATATCATCATATATTAGGAATGTGAGAGGTATAAAAGGGGAGAAAGAGAATAAGTGGACATAATGAAGGAGTGAATATGGGTAAAATATATTGTAGGTATAGATGGAAATGTCATGATGAAACCCTGCAGTGTGGGCAATTCCTATATTGCAATAAAAACAACATAACTCATCCTTACCAATCTAAGTTTAAGTCTTTTTTTTCTAGCCAATAAAACCCTAAGAGAAATGGAATCAATCATAAATCTCACTTTAGAAATTTTATTTTGCACTCATTCCTCTAACTTATATATATATATATATATATTTAAATTAGCTAGAATCACATGTATCACAATATGCATTATAATTTCTCCATGAACTATCACAATATAGGCTTTTCCTATATTACACAGATCCTAAAACATTTCTGTTAAAATCTACAGACGCTTCTAAAGGATTTACTGTACTCAATCATTTCTCTACTGTAAACATTATATAGTTTCTAGAGTTCTCATTCCCTTAACACTGCTGACAACAGTGCTATGCAAGTCTTTTCTTAAAAAAATAACATTTTCCATTTGGGATTATTTCTAGAATCAGTTTTATAAAGTCAAACAAGAAAGACTAAATGATTTCCATTTCCTCATAGTTATTTTTAACTTGCAGCTATTGCCCTAATTGGTTTACTGGTATACTGAGCTTTTTAATCTGTTTAGGAGGTGACTCAGAATGAAGGAATACAATAATGTTGCTATGCTTTCTTTCACAGATGTGCAAAGGAAAGATTTTAATCTTTGGTTACTGACAAAAAATAAACAATTTCTACCATTTAACTTTGAAAGGAAAATTTCTTTACGGAATGAATATCATTATAACCACATTTTTTCTTCATTTCTTTGGGAAATTTAGGTCCTCAAATGAAGATGAGTTTTTCTAATTATTTGCACAGATAACACCTCATTAAGAGAATGGGGAATGCTAGGGGAGATCCTGATCTAAGAATGTGCATAGCACAAATCTGAAGAAGCAGAGCTGACCATTTACCTCATTTATAGAGAAAAGGAGGAATCTGTTAGAAGAGGGATTAATAATGGCATCTGATAAAGATTCTTTTGTGAGATAAAATGAATAGACATGCATGAACATACGCAGTAAATCCATACTTGTATTTTTGCATGAATGAACATACAATAGATACTGATAGTAATGTGTGTGCGTGTGTATGTGTGTGTGTTTGTGTGTTTGCAGGCATATGTATACAACTCTAATACTGCAGTTATATAGAAGTTTATTTCTTTTCTCTATATGAAATTTTTATTTAAACATTAAAAAAGTAATGGCTTCTTTTGCTGTGAATAGATCATGGGTTGAAAAACCTGTATAAGGGTGTGAGTATATGTGTGTGCATGTGTGTGTGCGTGTATGTGTGTAAAAGAACCCAACCTATTGAGGAGGTAAGTTTACTGAATTGAATAATGAAAAATAACTCTGGAACATAAATCTGAGATAATAAACAACACTAAATTAACCAAAATTTTCCCACTTTGAAAGTCAAAGTACTCAACAACATATACTTTCTTAGAAATTATGAAGACTTACATGCCTTATGAATAATGACAAAAATATGAAAGCTGAAATTTCTCTCCCTGTCAAAAGTTCATTGATATTTCTCATGAAGTACATAGTATGCATAAAGGACCAGAGGAAGTGAGTACTTGGACTCCTTGGTGGGTGAGGGAAGCAGGTGTAGTCTTACATACGGATGGACACAGAAATGTGCCCTGTGTGAGTTCTTCAGATGCTTATTCACCACTTGAAGAGTGCCAGCTGTGGATGACAGCATGGCTGAGACACAGAGGCAGCACAGGGAGGGAATACACATAAATAGCCTCTGTGTTATATATAATCCATATATATAATTCCTGATCATGGATATGTCTTTACCATGTCTTTCTTTCCCAAAGCTCTGTATTCCAAAAGGTAAATTCTGGAAGAATCATTTTTACCTGTGTGCAGCACCTACTGCTCCTAAAATACTCTCCTGGTGTGGAAGAGGATTCAGAGGCAGAGTCAACTGGAGTGACTAGTAAAGTCAGATGGAAACAATGGAAGATCCCTATGTTGGAAAATAGTCCAGTGATTTCTCTGTGAATTTCATAACGACTACTTACCCTATAGATATTTTATAGGTGATAAATACAGCAAAGTCTACAGAGGGGCAGAGAACATCATGGGGGAGGTTGAAAATGAATAACTGGAAGCAATTTTGAGTAAGGAAGGCCACGAATTTGTTCCACCGCTACAAAGACTCGCTTCTGTCAAAATCCAGGGCATCATCCAATCATGGCTAATTATCATGTCTCTTCATCTTTCCATACAGACAACTCTTCCTTCAGCAAGGTTTCAGTTCCTGAATGGATTACTCCATGCCTCTAAACAACATGACCGAATTTATCCTCTTGGGTCTCACACAGAACCCACACTGGCAGAAGACACTCTTCGTTGTCTTTTTATTCATCTTCTTATTCACTGTGCTGGCCAATCTACTTATTGTCCTCACCATCTCTCTCAGCCCCACCCTCTCAGCTCCCATGTACTTCTTTCTCACTTACCTGTCCTTCATTGATGCCTCCTACACCTCTGTCACCACCCCAAAAATGCTGGTGGACTTGCTCTACCAGAGGAGAACCATCTCTCTGGGTGGCTGCCTGACTCAGCTCTTTGTGGAACACCTCCTGGGTGGCTCAGAGATCATCCTTCTCATTGTCATGGCCTATGACCGCTACGTGGCCATCTGCAAACCCCTCCACTACGTGACCATCATGCGACCAGGCTTGTGTCGTCTCCTGGTGGTGGTCGCCTGGATAGGAGGGGTTGTGCATGCCACTGTGCAGATTCTCTTCATGACTCACTTGCCCTTCTGTGGCCCCAATGTCATCGATCACTTCATGTGTGATCTCTTCCCTCTGTTGAAACTCGCCTGCAGGGACACTCGCTGGCTGGGGATGGTGGTGGCAGCCAATAGCGGGGCCATGTGCTTGCTCATCTTTTCCATGTTACTTGTGTCCTACGGTGTCCTGCTGAGATCCCTGAAATCCCACAGCTCCGAGGGACAGCGCAAAGCCCTCTCCACGTGCGCCTCCCACTTTACGGTGGTCGTTCTCTTTTTTGTGCCCTGCATCTTCACCTACATGCGCCCTGTGGCCACTTACCCCGTGGACAAGCTGGTGACAGTGTTCTTCGCTATTCTCACCCCCATGTTGAATCCTGTCATTTACACAGTGAGGAACACAGAAGTGAAAAGTGCCATGAGGGATCTGTGGAAGAGGAGAGGAAGGTAGCGGGTTCAGACAGGCGAGGATATGGTCATGGACGTCAATTAGGAGGGTTGTGACAGTGGGTAAGTGTGCAAGGGAACGAATGCATCTGTACAGAACAATGTCAAGAGACACAGAAAGAAAATCCGGGAAACTAACATTTATTAGACACAGTGTACAGACCTCTGCATAGCTTTTTAGTGCTCTTTATTAAGTGTTCAATGCTCACATACATAGATTATGCACTTTTTTCAATGGAAAGATTGTCCTTTGAGGATTCTAGAGGGTGATTTTTTTTTTTTCCCTCAGGGGCCACACAATTAATTGACTAAGTTCTTCAGGTATGTGATAAATTAGCTTTTCCACAGAACTTTGATCTCTTGTGTATTTTTAAAAAATATTTATTGGCCTATAACAAAATGATTAGAGACTAGGCAAGTTAGGTAAGAATCAACCCAGGATTTTAACAAGGGAAGAATGAAGAAAATATGATCAGTGTGCATGCACACACACACACACACACACACACACACACACAGAAAGGAATATTATTCAGTCATAACAAGGGGGTAAGAAATCATACCATTTGCAGAATGGTTACAGTTGGACATAAGAACAGACATAAAATGAGCCAAGATTTCAAAAAGCAACTGCACTATCTTTGCTACCTCTGGCTCAATGGTTTCAAGGACAGTCCCTTGAAGGGAAAACAGTGACTGCTTCAGATACATAGAATTCACTACTGCATTTCATTTTCACAGTAATGCTATGCTGATAAATTTCCACTAAAGCTACACTGCCCTTCAGAGAATCTAAGTTGCCTTATTATACCATTTAAGTAAGGACATGTTTTGCTTTGCTTTGGAGGGGGGCTACCATTTGCTCTATGAGAGGCATAATTTATAAGATTCACAGAAAGAGTAGGGAAATAATGTAGCATTTCACACAAAGATAAACAGTCCCTGAGGTTAACACAGAACTGATTGAAGGTTTGTCTGATTCAACTTAGTTATGCAATGGGGATTTAAGATTTTTATTTTTAAAATTTCTTTTTCTTTTTTTTGTTAGTCCTGGGCTTGAATTCAGGGCCTGGGAACTGTTCTTGAGTTTTCTCAAGGCTAGTGTTTTCCCAGTTGAGCCAGCACCACTTCCGGCTTTTTCTGTATATGTGGTACTGAGGAATTGAACCCAGGGCTTCATGCATGCTAGGCAAGCATTCTACCACTAGGCAATGTTCCCTGCCCCTATTTTTTAAATTTCTTTAAAAAAATTTTAAAAATTATTTTTGGACCATTATTGATCAAAAACCATGTGTGGAAAAGTCTACAGATAAAGTGAATTCTTATTGTTTTCTCTCATGTTGTTACATGTTTTTTCTCATTTGTGAAATGTTAGTTTTTTTTTAAAAAGTTTGAAAATCAAAGTGTGATACTCAGGGAAAAAAAGGAAGGTGGACAAGAAATGTTAATACCAGGGGTGAATATGATCAAAGAACTTTTATGTATGCATTCAAATGTCACAATAAATCCACTTACTTTGTGATAATTAATGTGCCCTAATAAAAAAAAAAAGAGGCAACAAATTCTCAGATGGATATATGGAGGGTAGGCACTCATGGAGTGAATCCCTATTGGTTTTCTTTAGTTTGTATGCTCGGGCACCACAAATGTACATAAAATGAAATGGGAGACAGGCAAAAGGAAGAAAGAAATAGTTGCCAACATAAGAAGCAATCTATAAACTATCTTTAATTTTTCTTCCTGGAACAAAACCAGACCAGACATTTCAAAATTCTAAATCTGCTCCTATTTATTTTTTAATTCTTGGAGGGTAGGGAGGGAGTATTACTTGATACTATCTTTACTTGCTAGGCAAGAACTTTCTCACTTGAACCATGCCTCTTGCCCTTTTTTGCTTGAGGTTATTTATAGTTTATTTTTCAGAGCTATTCTCATACAGGGACCCAGGTCCCATTTAGCTGGGTTATTGACATGAACTTCTGTAACTTGCTTATTTGTTGAGTTGGGGTATCACCAACATTTTTTCTGTCTGACACTGAGCCATGAATCTCCTTCTCTTTGTCTTCTAAGTGTCAGGGATTACATGTGTGATCTACGATGCCCTGCTTATTCCCATTTTCTTGAATGTTTTGTGGCTCACACTTTTTTTTTTGCCAGTCCTGGGGCTTGAACACAGGGCCTGAGCACTGTCCTTGGGCATTCTCAATGCTAGAGCTCTACCACTTGGGCCATAGCACCACTTCCAGGTTTTTCTGTGCATATGGTACCAAGGAATTGAACTCAGGGTTTTGCACATGCTAGTCAAGCACTCTACTACTAGGCCACACTCTCTGCCTCACAGTTCCTTTTTATTTTTTAATGGAAAGATATTTCTCTGTTTACTAATTCTCCATAAGTCTTTTTTCAAACATGCATTTAATCTTATGATAATAATCTTTAATCATACCAAAATAATCTTCAATAATACAATAATTTTCAGCCCAAAATTTAATCTTTTACTTAATCATGAAGGATGGAACACCTTGATGTAGTATACTTTCTAAGAGGCCAAAAGAGGTGCTCTTTTCCTTCCTTTCATCTATATGATCAGGCAGATGGATGGTAGCATGACCCTTCTGTTACTGAAGAGCAGAGCTTAGCTAGCTGTGGAGTGGATTGAATAGGCTATGAGATGTGGAGCTGATTGAAGGAAGCATACTTCATCGCTTAAGAGTCATCAGCTTGGCCCAGTTCCAGTGGAACTCTGCTGTCCCTGGAGGAAACTGTATCACTTTGGAGGTGGATGGGAATCAAATGGTACAAAGAGGAGTTGAGACAGTGCTGCAGAGGGATGCAATGAGAATGATGCAAGCATGCACAGCTGGAAATCTGTGTCATTTACAAATGGTGCTGTGTCCTCTCTTTCCCCAGGTCCCTTTCTCAGTATCTTCTTATTGCTGTTTTTCTTAAAATGCAGATTGGGAAATGTTTACAAATTAAACTCCCCCGCAGCCAAATACAGCACAGTACTATCAACAGTTCTGTTTTACAATTAAGTTCCACTATTGGTTACCTCTTTAGGCAATATTTTTTCTATTTAGAGGGAATTTCAGTTCTTCTGACAACCACAGTATTGTTTCTTAAGTAATCCTTTGAACACTGACAATGTGTTTTTAATTTTAAAATCACTAGACATGTTATTTCAATCAAAGGACTCCTTCATGGATAATGGCATTGTTTCCTGTGTAGATTTTGAGTTATTTTAGAAGTTATGATTTCCTAAGGAAGAGAATACACTTGTCAGCTGGAATTAGCTCTCTGGTGGCCTTGTAATGGCCTTAGAAAAATTTATCTGCACAGTATTGTTATTGTTACTAATATCATCAGGTTACTATCTGATGTTTGGAAGTGGCCTTAAGTTTTTACTTGAATACTGACTTTTAGTCTGTTAAAATAATTGAATCATCCAATATGTTCACAATTAATTATATTCTAAAGTTATCAGGAATTTACTTATTTGACCCATTTGGGTATACAAATGATTGTCTCAGGATGAAGACTCTAAGACCAACAATGATTTGTAGTTTGATTTCCTTCAGTTTCTTTTGGCAGGTTATCCAAAATTAATATTAGGAGGATCTGATGGCAGTAACTCAACACTAAATTGAAAACGCAAGGTATGTTTCACTGTTGCATTTCGCTAATGTATGCTTAAAAAATGGAAATGGTAAAGATGGCTAAAAGGACATTTGGGTCCAGAATACCAGAGGAATAGCCAGGCTCTGATGATACCATACTTATTTCTGGTGCAGAAGCTCTGACCCTGGCATTGTGGGGTTGAAAAGTTTTGTAACGTTTATCTTCAAAGAGTTCAAAAGTGTAGATTTAAATATCTGAGTAGAATGTATCCAGCGAATTTGATGCAAAGTTCCCCCTCCCTCCAGTTAGACTGGCCATTATCACAAAGTCTAATAACAACAGATGCTGGAGGGGATGTGACCAGAAGGGATCACTGCTACACTGTTGGTGCGAGTGTAAACTCGTTCAACCACTCTGGAAAATGGTATGGTGATTTCTCAAAAGACTAAACATAAAGCTTCCCTACAACCCAGCAATCCCACTCCTGGGCATTTACCTGTCAGGAAAGAAGACATACAAATGAAAGAATTGATTAATATGGAACAGTGTTTACAATTTCAGGCTGAGGTGATGGGATATCAAATGGTGGAAAGAAATAGGTACAGAGAAGATAAAATGATCTTACTAAATTGTTTTGACAATGAAATCATACAAGGAAAGAAAATATGTCATTAGTATTGCACCTATAATATCAGCATAGACAAACAGAATTGATTATAGTATTTTTGGAACCTGGATGGGCTGCATTTGAATTTGGCTTCCGTGTTTATTACCTGGGCTGTCATTCTTTCACCCTGCAAGCTTCAGAATTTAATCTCTAAGATGAAGAAAATATCTCATAGCATCATCCACATGAGACAAGTGGTGAGTCATGGAATAACAGAACTGCATAATAGAATAAATAATATAGTTAACAATGACATTTTAGAGGGTAAATGTGAGTGTTAAAGGCATAATCATTAAGGTGACTATTTTTTAATCCATTGACTATCCACTAATGATCAAGAATTTCCCTAATGCATGGATCACATCATATTTTAAATGTCACAAATTGCAAGCACTGGGAGAAAAATAAAAGAAAAAATAATGAGGGGCAAAATTGCTGTAGGGACTAGGACAAGATTGAGACAGACAAAATTGTTGTGGGGTCAGTGGGTTGGGGGAGTCTGGTACTGCCATAAGACTTTTAATTGTTGATTTCTGTAAGCAATTGCTGGATGAAAGAAAATTTGAAAGATATGAAAGAATGCAAAAAAATAGTCCAGCATACCAAATCATAACTAGACAAAAACAATATTTCTTTGGCAGATTTTCCAGGACAGAGGGCCATGCATTTGGGTAGCAAACCACACATGGAAAATGCCCGCAATGTGACTGAATTCATTCTGCTTGGAATCACCAAGGATCCAGAGCTGAGGAAAGCATTATCGGCCCTGTTTCTCATCATGTACTCAGCCACGGTATTGGGAAATCTACTCATTGTCATCACCATAACTGTAAGCCCAAGTCTGCGATCACCCATGTTTATCTTCCTTACTTACTTAGCCCTCATGGATGTCACCTACTCCTCGGTGATTGCTCCCAAGTTGATTGTCGATTCCCTGTCTGAGAGAACAACCATCTCCTTTGCAGGTTGCATGGCCCAGCTCTTCACAGAGCATTTCTTTGGTGGTGTGGGAATCATTCTTCTCATTGTGATGGCCTATGACCGCTACGTGGCCATCTGCAGACCCTTACACTACATGACCATCATGAGTCCCCAAGTGTGCTATCTGCTGGTGGCAGGGGCCTGGCTGGGGGGATTCCTACATGCGACAATCCAGATTCTTTTCATGTATCAAATACCTTTCTGCGGCCCCAATATCATCGATCATTTTATATGTGACTTATTTCCGTTGTTGAAACTGTCCTGCAGGGACACTCACATCTTGGGTCTCTTAGTCATCCTGAACAGTGGGGTGATGTGTGCAACCATCTTTCTTATCCTCATTGCTTCCTACCTGGGGATACTCTGCTCCCTGAAGGCTTACAGCTCTGAAGGGAGGCGCAGAGCCCTCTCCACCTGCAGCTCCCACTTCACAGTGGTTGTCTTGTTCTTTGTGCCTTGTGTTTTCTTGTACATGAGGCCTGTGGTCACTTACCCCATAGACAAGGCAATGGCTGTGTCCTTTACCGTTGTTGAACCAATGTTAAACCCTTTGATCTATACCTTGAGGAATGCAGATGTGAAAAGGGCCCTGAGGAAGCTCTGGATGAAACGAAGGATTGTGAGTTGTCACTAACTTACATGCCAGTGAACCATACTTTTCCTGTGAATCCAGGGGAGGCTCACCTTTTCCAATGGCTTCAACCCACTGGATACATAGCAGTCCATGACAACTTCTGAGGCTAATAACAGGCCAACATATTACCGGGGCCTAACCAGGGACTTCCTATGTCTCCAGCACATCACGGCAATAGGTTCCCTTCTACCAACCCTCAATCACAAGGCTCTAGCATACTTTAATATATATATATATTGCATATATGAGTATACTATGTATATATACCTATATCTGTATTATATATGTGTATATATACATATATCTGTGTTATATATACATATGTACATATATGCATGTGTGTGTGTGTGTGTGTGTGTGTGTGTGTATGGCTGTGCCTAGTTTATGGCTGTTCCTTCATTTTCTCTTTTCTCTGCTGGAATGCTCTTTCTCAGAGAATTTTCCTGGCTAAGTTCCTATCATTGTTTTATACTTGCAGATGAACCTCTTATTGAAAATGAGAGAGAGACAGAGAGACAGAGAGGGGGAGAGAGAGACAGAGAGAGATGGAGAGACAGAGAGAGACTGAGACAGAGTAAGAGAAACTTGGTTCTAGTCACTCCCTTTTGTTATACTCTACTTCTACACCCACTCAGGCTATTTCCTTAGGATTTATATCATGAATCATGCTGTAAAATATTCCTTGACTTTTTATTCATCACTCCCCAAAATTGTAGTCCTTGTTAAAGCAGGGATTGTACTCATTCATTTACATCCTCTCCAGTGGTCAAAAAACAAAAACAAAAACAAAACACAAAAAAAACCCCTAATCATCTTAAGAAACATTGAGAGAGATTTGGAGCCTTAGGATGTTTTCAGATAAGCATAAAGGAAGAAGTGGAGAGCATACATACAAACATGTACTTCAGGAATTAGAATTTTCCCAGGTAGAATATTCCCAAGTGTTCTTTTTGAAAGTAATCTCCTTTTGTACTGTTATTGATTGATTGATTGATATTGTAAAATTTTATTGGAAAGGTGATGTACACAGGAGTTACAGTTACATACATCATTAGGTGTTGAGTACATTTCTTTTTTGAACAGTGTCACCACTTTCTCATTCTCTCCCAGTTTCCCCTCTTGAACCCCATCCCTCCCTAGGTTGTGTGGCTGGCTTTCAGCATAGTGTCTAGTGAGTGTCACTACGGAATGCGCTCACCCTTTGGCCTGTCATTTCCGTGCTTCCCCTTCCCTCTCCAAATCAGATAAATATGTATACAAGACAAGGGTACAGAAATACAAATCCAGGACAGACAAAAGGGAATACACAAAAAGGGGAGGGGAGTAGAACTGCAAACAGTATAATTAAAAAAAACAAACCTTGTTTCTATTTCTTGGTGTTCAGGGAGGTTACCTCTGTACCAGAATTCTCAAAGACGTCTTTTCATTTTTAGAAATGCAAACTAAGTGCTATTTACCATAGCAAAGATATGGAACCAACCCAGATGTCCCTCAGTTGATGAGTGGATCAACAAGATGTGGTATTTATACACAATGGAATTCTATGCTGCTGTCAGAAAGAACGACATGGCCCCATTTGTAAGGAAATGGAAAGACTTAGAAAAAATCATGTTAAGTGTACTAAGCCAGACTCAAAGGAACATAGGCCCAATAGTCATTTGTTATAATCAGTAGAAACCTTGGGCTCTCCTAGCAGAGATTTACAATAGAACAAAATCTAGACATTAAACCAAATAGTATGATACTAAATGTAAGGACCTCTAGGAGAAGGAAACAAAAGCCATATAATGAGTGACTGTTGTCCTTAATGTACTATGTTACCGTTCATCTTTTTTGCCATCCCCTGGTTATCTCATATTGTTACAATTTTTCACCTTGTTATCTGATATATTTTATATGTGCTTAATTGGTTATTTGAAATTGGATAGGGAAGGGGGGAAATCAAGATAAGCGGGGGGAGGGTGGGTGGGAAATGGGGACCATGTAATGAAAAAGGGTATCAATGTTTGTGAAGTTATGCACCCTCTCTCTGGTGAATATAATGTAACCCTTCTATTAATTACAATAAATAATTCATAAAAAAGAAATGCAAACTAAGAACCACTTGTGGTAGAATCAGGGTATTTTGGAATCAAGATACGTTTAATAAGAACAAGGTTCATATTCAGTTGAAGAGGTCTGCTGTTTTTATAAGACATCTCCAATGCCGCTCTGGGGGCTGGGTTCACAGTGATGAATGAAACATGATGTCTTCCTTATGCTTTGGGGCTTATGTTTTTCTTTTTTCCTTTTTTATTGTCATGGTAATGTATAGAGGGGTTATAGTTACATTCGCCAGGTAGTAGGTGCATTACTTCTTACACATTGATACCCCTTCTCATGTTTTTCTCCCTTATTTCCTTCCCCCTACCCCCTCCCAATCATCTGGTTCCCCCCCTTCCCTTTCCTATTTCAAATAAACATATATATATATAATATACCAGGTAACAAAGTCAGATACAGTAATAATATATTAACCAAAGGACAAAAAGTAAAAGAGAAAAGGGGCCGGGAGTTTTGCCTAGTGGTAGAGTGCTTGCCTAGCATTCACAAAGCCCTGAGTTTGATTCCTGGGTACCACATACACAGAAAAAGCTGAAAGTGGTGCTGAGGCTCAAGTGGTGGAGCTCTAGCCCTGAGAAAGTCCAAGGACAAGGCTCAGGCCCTGAGCTCAAGCCCAGGGCTGGCAAAAAGAAAGAAGAGAGAGAGAGAGAGAGAGAGAGAGAGAGAGAGAGAGAGAGAGAGAGAGAGAGAGAGAGAGAGAGAGAGAGAGAGAGAGACAGAGAGAGAGAGAGAGACAGAGAGACAGAGACAGAGAGACAGACAGAGACAGAGACAGACAGACAGAGAGAGACAGAGACAGAGAGACAGACAGAGGGAGACAGAGAGACAGACAGAGACAGAGAGACAGAGAGAGAGACAGAGACAGACAGAGACAGAGACACACAGAGAGAGACAGAGAGAGAGAGAGGAGAGAAGAGAAACACACAGTACATTAAGAACAACAATCACACAAGATAAAGCTCTTGTTTCCGTATTTTTCTGCAGGAGACAACTTACTAAATAAGAACTAGAAACTCATACAGTGGTAGCTGGTTCTTAGAAAGCTGCAGTGGAGTAGTGCATGGTAGACTAGGAAACTCAAGTTAGGCAGAAGGCTGGGTTTCTTTGGGAGAATTTGCAAACTGACCTGTCTCAGTGATGGGACAGAACCGTCCATTAGCAAGTCAAGAGGAAGAAGACTCAAGGAAAGTGGAGACAGATCTGTGCAGAAAATCTGAAGTAAACAAGGTGCACACTGTCAGTACATGGGCTTGGTGAAAGAGGATACAGGGCAAGACAAGATAGAAAGGGTGAATGAAGCCCTGGGTAGAGAATATGATTCGTGTTCCAAGTTTGCAAAGAGCATGGACACTTACTTAATTCCATTAGAACAGGATGAAAAATGGAATCCTACATGGACTTCTCAAAGCCTTCTGGAGCCCCATCAGACCTGTTGACACATGGCTGGATTAATAAGAGAATACAATCTTTGCTTTGTCATACTCCATTCTAGAATCAAGTACGTGGGTTCATTTCATTTTTTTTAAAAAAATCCTGCCTCAGTTAAAGATGAAGAAAATGATCTTCACAGTATGATAATTTAGGGCTGGCTGTATAAAATTGGATGCAGATCATTAGAAATATTAATTAAATTACAAAACTAAAGAAGTAGAAGGACCATGAGATGCCTAGCTTTAAATATTTGTAGTTTGCTTGATGAATTTGAGTGTCAAATATAGGTCCAGGGCTTACATAGATAAGAGCTATTCTGGCCATCTGTGATGAGGAGAGTATTGTAAGATGACCCTAGATTACTAGACAGTATAAAGACTGGTTAAATCTTTAAACATTGTATCCCACCTGTTTGTTCACACAGTACAAGACACATTACAGTTCTGATCAATATGTAAGTGCTTCTACATGTATGTGTATGGCACCATGTTTCTCCCAAACAATATAGTTTTCCTTATTTAATGATGCCACCTCATTCCAGAACTCCTGTTTAAACTTAGTCTTTTGTTTTGAATCCTGCAAAGAGAAGCGATTGTCCCATCTAGTGTCCAGAGCACCCTATTCCTGAACATGATAAAAAATGAGATAATCTCTAAATCAAAATGTAAGAAAAGTTTAAAAAGGAAAAGAATAAAACCTTTAATTGTTTAGGGACACCCAAGTTTGTAGATACTTGAGTAAGGGAAAATCCACACATAATTTGTCTTAGAAATCACACTGATGTTCAAGTCCTGGAGTGGGCGTGGCTAACTGGTTTATGATCTCTCCGGGAAACCTCTTTAAATTCTAGTTGGAAGTCAAGAAAAGAAACTTCTGGCTTCTTCTGTTTACGTTTCTGAGATCCAGTGCACACGCTAGTAGGGATGCTGGTTCTTCTTATTTGAGGTGAGGAGGAAGACATGGGAACATCATTAGCAATGCAGGTAGCACTGAATGGACTTTCTCCACAGAAAGTAGGTGATGACCTTCATGATGTATTTTAAGGAACTGATACATGCTGGGTTCCATAAATGTGCATTTTCCTACACACTGATAAAATGTGACTCAGTGCTGAAAAGTGTGGGTATGGCAGGCAAACTGCTCTGTGTAATATTACACATGAGCCTTTCAAAAACTCCATGCACTAGAGCTCATCGTATAATCGTCCAGCCTTCAGACTCTTCGAATTTAATGGAAATTGTTTTACCAATGTTCAAGGTTTTTAGCAAGACCTAGAATTTTTCCATCAGAATCAAGATTTGTAGAGATTGTTTTACGAAGGAAGGAAAGAAATGAATAAAATTATATAAGTGGAATGCACAGCACAACAGCTGATATATAGTAAGTGTAAAGAATCCAGAGATACCATTTCAAATAATGAATCAGCGAGGTGGTCGGGTAAGTAGGAGTTCAATTCCTTTAAGTTTAATGAAGTTAAATGTACTCCTGGCTGTTACCTGCAACTTAAATGTAAATGACTTAGAAAGTCAATAATGTGGTCCCACTATTCTTCCATGTCAGTTGTAAACATTTTCATATTCATGTTCTATCTTCTTCTTTTTTTTATTGTTTGTCAGTCCTGGACTTGAGCTCAGGGCCTGAGCCCTGTCCTTGAACTTTCTCAAAGCTAGAGCTCTACCACTTGAGCCTCAGCACCACTTCTGGCTTTTTTCTACATATGTGGTACTGAGGAAACAAACCTGGGTCTTTGTGCATGCTAGGCAAGCACTCCACCACTAGGCCAAACTCCCAGCCCTCATTTTCTATCTTCCTCTTGACAGTTTAGACTAACAGTGGAACTTTCATAGGCTGTGTAAAGAATGTTAGTGTTACAAGCAAATTCAAGTGGCACACTGTAGCATTTTCCATTTCTACAAATACAAAGTAACAAGTGGCCCAGGGAAGCATGTGAAAGGTAAGAGAGTGACCGCAGTCATGCAGCAGAGACTTCAACTATAGCTGTTTGCTGAACTTAACTAGCTTTGATGGATGTTATAAATAGCGTTACATACTTGCCTCATTGTTGTTTAGCACAATCGGCAAAAAGGGAAGCCCTGGAATATTTTAATGCTGCAATCGTGGTATTGAATCTCCTTCCCTTATGACAAGCTAAGACACGAAAACAATAAAAGACAAACAACAACAACAAAAAAGAAAACATATGGAAACTAATGGAGCATCATTCAAGGAGGGAAATGGAACCCAGATGCAAAAAATGCATAGTTCTCAAATAGTTACCAAAAGGAATATGCCCATCTAGATGGGTTTGGCATAAATCTTCTATTAACAAATAATAATCCTGTATCAAAAATAGAGTCGATAAAATAATTTTTGGTGCAAAAATATAAAAAGAAAAACAACCCAAAAGTAGAGTGGATGTATTTAAAGAACTTACCAGAGCAGGTAATTAAAATTAAGATATGAATTTAGCTTTTAATTGGTCATAATATAATTTAATGAAATGCAGGCAAATGTGACACTGAGGTCTAAATATGGGTGCAAAAATGAAGAGATGAAATTAACTTGCTTGAAAACAGTTGAAAAGCACTGTTAAAGCATTGAATCACTGTTTCAGCTTTGGTCTGATGTGTTTATATATATGGATATATAGACACATATATACATATCGATGTATATTTCAAAAAACAATGGAAACAAATACTATCATTTTTCCATAATCAGTTTTGCTACTAGAAATAATGAGATGGAAATTGTAAGAAAAGTGGATCCTGGGGCCCAGGGAAGGAACCTTCCCAGGTCCAAGTGATGGGCCGTAGCCAACAGATTCCATTGAGAGGACCTGAGTAGCCTCGGTGCAGCTTCAGCATATGAGAGAGCCTGGTTAAGAAAAGAAGAAAGTTCATGTGATGTTCTGGGTGAGATGTGCACAAAATATGCTGCCACTTATATGAGAATGTGAACTTAAAATATATGTCAAAGTAAAATTCACAGGGCTGGGAGTTGGGCCTAGTGGTAGAGTGCTTGGCTAGCAAGCACGAAGACCCTGGTTCAATTCCTCAGTTCCACATACACAGAAAAAGTGGTGCCCTGGCTCAAGTGGTAGAGTACTGCCTTGAGAACACTCAAGGAAAGTGCTCAGGTCCTGTGTCCCAGCCCCAGGATTACCAGAAAAAAAGTAAAATTAACAGAGGAAGGGGAAGCCCAGAGCATGAGATAACCATTGATGAAAACTTAGAATAATTTCAGTATTTAAGACTTTTATGTTACCTGCTGATTCTAGCCTTGTGACGTCACATTCTGTCTCTGAATTTTGTTGTGTGTTTAAGTATCTGTTCAGTTTTAAATATTCTTCCCATACCAGCCAGAGAGGTATTGCAAATTAAATCACTATCAAATTGTATTAATTATCAATTTGCAAATTGTATTAATTATCAATTCAATGCATCAAGGTTGTTCGAGTTTATCCTTGGTGTTATTTGTTTTACTTATTATACAAGTGCTTCATCTTCTAAATACTCATATTACGATGTTATATTTCATTATCTACTGTTATTTTCAACCAGGCCACTATTTGAAAAGAGGACCTCAGGCTTGCTTGCCTAATTCTTTACCACTGTGACATGTTTCCAGTCAAATTTTTTTCTGGTTCTTTTGGAAATGTGTCTTGTGGAGTTTTATGCCTGGGCTGGACTTGAACTGGTCTGTGTCAGTGTAGCAACTATGCATCTACTCATCTCCCGTGCCTCTGAGAGCGGCCGTATGTTTTACGCCATGGCATTAGTGCCATCTCCTAAGAACTCTACATAGAGACGTTCTTATGGGGAACTCATGGCTAGTAGCCCTCCTTTTACTTTGATGACTTTAGTTCTTTGTTTTCTCCTGGAGGCTAGAATTTGTCCTTTTTAAAATGTACTTAGTAGAGGGGTTACAGTTATATTCGTCAGATAGAAGGAGCATTACTTCACACACATTGATTTGCCCACGTAATGTTTTTGTCCCCATTTTCCTCCCTCACCCCTCCCCTCATCTTGTTTTCCCCCATTCTCTTTCCTATTTCAAACAAACAAATACAGGTAACCAGATTACATGGTAAGATATGCTAAATGAAAGGACTTCCAGGATATGGAAACAAGAGCTATATAATGAGTGAATGTTGTTCTTAATGTACTATGTTATTTCTCATCTTTTTTGTTGTCCCTTGGTTATTCTCATATTGTTATAGAATTTGTCTTATAGTATTGTTATTATGGTGATAGTTGGCATATGACTATGGTGTTTATACTACAACTACCATGTACAAATGGAACACAGTGGCAATGCTTGATTTAAAGTAAGCAGAGGAAAGGGCTGGGAATATATTGATGATAGAGCACTTTTTTAGCCCATCAGAGAGCCTGGATTAGAAACGACAAGAATACAAAGAAGTAAGATAGAAAGGAATGTACAAATTCCATTTATTTGTTTCATCATCACTTTATTTTTTCAGTTAACTGTAATCTGAAATTCCTAAGAGTTTATTTCTCACAGTAACACCACTATTGATTTTACACACATGCACACACATGCACACACACTCACACACACATACTACTTAGTAGATATATTTCACTAAGGTGAACAGAAGAGGATAGAAGGACCACTTGAGCCATGTCTACCATGGAAAAATCTGGTTTTTACATGTGCCTATCATAACTGAAATTGGCAGTGGCACATTATCATAAGCCATATTTTTATATTTTGACCTTCAGTATAATTTTGGGAGATAAGCTGTCCATGAACATACCTGCTTTATAAGAAAGTAATACAAATGTAAACAGTATATGCCTTGAGGAATTATACTTACCCAAACTAAGTCATCTAAATAACGGGTAAAAGATTGATAAAGCTAATATTCTGGTTCATATGCATCAATTTTTTCTTTTAGTAGTCCACACACATGGTTGTTTCCAATTTACATTTGTGATTATTTTCCTGTAGCATTCTGATTCTTCATCACTTGCTCTGATTCTTTCCATGCATTATTACAGTTAGTTATTATGACTACTTGTGGATGTAGGCATTTGTACTTTGATGTACTCTGGTCCTAATCTTGAACTGGTAAATTACAAAATAAACTTAATATTTAGTTCATATCTGTGTTAAGCCTGTAACTAGAATTATGCATGTAGGTCTTTTTCCTTTATAAAGAACGAACTGACTACCGAAAAGTATCAATTTAGCTTTTCAAAGAATATTTTGTGTAATTTTTCCTTATAAAACCATGTCTAACTTCTTTTTTTGTGTGTAGATATGATGTACTCCAGATCAAAGCTGGCTTGCTAAGGACACTGGGCCTGCTCCTTCATAATGGCAGACACAACTTATATAATTGCAGCCTTCAGTTTCTCATAATGTGGCTGATGCTTCAGAATGCTTCTCAGCAATTCACTTCAGAATGTCAAAAGTAAATTTGTATACATTTGAAATCAATTTTATTCATCATCTCTGTCAGACCCCCAAATATAAATCATCTCACAAAAGCATTCACTAATTCATTTTCACCTCCATTCCAACCAGGTGTTTAGTTTAGCTACCTTATTAATAATTCCTAATCTAATATTTCACATTAAATTCCTGATAAGAAAAGCATTCCACATAGTTCTGCACCAGAGTGCCCTGTACGGCTGACGATTATACCATTATGAACTGGAAGTGTATCTTTATCAGAGTTGCAAACACTACACCATCACCCTTTTACACCACGTTTCCTGGAAATCATGCAAAACCAAAGCATTGTCACAGAATTCATCTTTCTTGGGCTTTCGCAGAACCCCAAAGTTCAAAAGCTACTCTTCATGGTGTTTTTGTCTGTCTACATTGCAACCCTCGGGGGTAACATGCTGATTGTGTGGACAGTCCTCTGCAGCCCGGCCCTGCGGGGCTCCCCCATGTACTTCTTCTTGGCATTCCTGTCCTTCCTGGATGCCTGCTTCTCTTCCGCCATGACCCCAAAGATGATTGCAGACTCGCTCCAGGAGAGGAGAACCATCTCCTTCAAAGGCTGCATGATGCAGCTTTTTGCAGAACACTTCTTCGGTGGTGCAGAGGTGATTGTCCTCACCGCCATGGCCTACGACCGTTACGTGGCCATTTGCAAGCCCTTGCACTACTCTGCCATCATGAACTGGAGGCTCTGTGGCACTCTGGTAGGAGTAGCCTGGACAGGGGGCTTCTTGCATTCCATCATACAAATTCTCTTTACTCTCCAGCTGCCCTTCTGTGGCCCCAATGTCATTGATCATTTCATATGCGACTTATACCCCTTGCTGAATCTTGCCTGTACGGATACTCACATCTTTGGACTTCTGGTGGTGGCCAACAGCGGTTTTATCTGCATTTTAATCTTCTCCTTGTTGCTCGTCTCCTATGGTTTTATCTTGTTTTCTCTGAAAGCTCACAGTGTTGAAGGGCGGCGGAAAGCTCTATCTACCTGTGGATCACACATTGCTGTGGTGGTTTTGTTCTTTGTCCCATGTATCTTTACCTATGCCAGGCCTCCAACCGCCTTCTCCTCTGACAAAATGGTGGCAATATTCTATACCATGCTGACTCCTTTGCTCAACCCAATGATTTATACTTTTAGGAATAAGGAAGTAAAAAATGCCATGAGGAAAGTATGGAAGAGGTTGATAGCTGTCTCTGATAAAAGATAGAATCTTTCAACTATGAAATAAAGGACTAAAAAATTAAGTGTCTTAGATAACAACTTCATGAGATGGTTGTTATCAGAGGAAAGAATGCACTTCTAGAGACATGCATCATTTTTTGAGGTGGGAAAATGATGCTATTACTTTTACAGAAGTATCTGTAACTTGATGTCTGCAATTGAAGGGAATTGAATTTTTAGATGTACTGAACATCTACCAGGCAAACAAAGGAACAAAAAGAGTGGGAAAGATATTTCTTGTTGAATTGTTTATGATGAACTTCGTGCTTTGAAAAACCTTGGGGAGAAAAGACAAAATATTTAAGGCATTGAGGCAGAAGCTTAAGTTGTTTTCCAGGGGAAATAAATTTTGATTCATGATGGTTAGCTCAGTGTCTTCAATGATGACAAACCCCAGAAGAATGTAGAATCTTCAGCGTCTACAGGTATTTCTATATCTTGTGTCTTCATCACTTGAAGTGGGTCCATTGCCACTTGGTATAGAATTGGAATCACTTATATTACTTGAGAGATAAAAGTGTACTAGACGTCACCATATGTCAGATGATCACTTCCTTGCAATCATCTTTTGGAGCAGAGGTATCGAGGATTGTATAAAGGATTCATCAATGAGTATATTTTGTTTCAACTCTTACCATGATGGATTGTCAAGATACACACTATCAGCAAAATCAAGTTCAACTGCAGATGTAGTGAATTGAATTCTTTTATCCCGACAGGTGAAATAAAAACTAGAGGTATCAGAGAAGTAAAAGCATGTTTCAAAAGAGAATTATAGTTTAAATTTAATGGAGGTTTTTAGTTTCTTGTACACAAGTAAAATAATTATCTTTGGACAAATTATCACTAAATAAAGCATTCAAATTTAAATGTAGCTTATATCTTATTCTCATAAAGTTTCTTAAACTCAAAATGACATTTGGCCTCTACAGTAAAATATTGAAGTGTTTCATAGGATATCAGTAGGAAAATGGTTACTAATTTAATGTTATAGATATTCACAAGTAGGAGATTAAAACTAGATTCTAAGCCCTCAATGATATAAAAGTATATTAAAAATGCATAAAGATGTGCACAGAAAATCTGTACATTTGAAAATACTGAATTAAAATATAGGGAATACACACATAATGGATATGTATCAAACATATATGAGTTATATATTTTAAACATGCATATATTAATATATTTTTGTCTGTCTGACTGTCTGTCCATCTATATATCTATCTGTATAGAGGCATACAAAAAGACTTTCTGAATAGAACCACAGTAGCTTAGAGATCTGTTTTACAAATTGTAATTTGTGAATACAATTAGCATTGTACTACTTATGCAACTGGGATTGCACTGCATGAGAAAGCTTCAGCACAGCAAAATAAGCAATCAACAGAGTGAAACATCCATTAAACTATCAGAAATAAGGGAGCATACACTTATTTGCATATGTTCAACCTCCAGTAAAATTTGCTTAATTTTCCCTTAATTTCACTCTTACATTGTCACAGATTCAATTGTTATGACCATGAAACAAACACAAATATGTTATTATCAATGAAACACCAAGTTTTACTTATATTTATATATGCTTTCTTCTTCCACTGTTCTTTCAGTTTAGTAGGGTTCAATCTAGAGCAACACAGCACATTATGAACAGTTAATTTTTAGAAGATTTAAAATCATAAACTATAATCATAAATCATGAATACTATACTCTCCATTGTTCATGTTTTAACACTAAAGTGGGAATCTCTGTACACAAAAAAGAAATTATTGATTTGTTTGTATCAGATGAAAGGAGTGTGTTAAGAAAATATAATTACTCTCTTAACATTAAGAGAAAATGGAAATATAATAGTAGTTTAATTATTACAGTAAAAAGATTTTTATCTTCCATCATCCTCCACTCAGCATGATTTCCTTTGGGCCCTGAGACTCTCTGAAAGTGGAGTGAATGCAGGTGGATCCTGAGCTATGGAATGATTCACTTAAGGATTATCAAAGATATTTAAAAGTGCCATGTACTTTCACAATGCCATGTTCTAATATTGAACATGATAGGGTAGAAGAAAAAAAACACATAACTTATTTGTCACAATTGCCAATATTTTGTAATCATTGCAACAAATGAAAGCACTGAGACAATTATTGTGTCTTAAAAAGTCATACAGATGGAAAATTTCCAAACTCTATGGGGAGTTTGAGAATCAATTTAACGGATTCATGACCTCTGTGGGAAAACTTTTAATAGCAGTTCGAAATCAAGGAGGAAATTTTGTTTCTTCATTTTTCTTTTATCTTGTCGATGCAAATACTGGAGAAGCAGAGAACATATTCTTCAATTTGATGGACAAATAGGCTCTTTGCTTCTCAGAAACAATAGGAAGAGTTGAAATTGAACAGCATAGTTTGTTCATCATTGATTGTACTTTTCTCCATAGAGCATAAAAGATGGTCATTCTTAAATTGTTTGCAGAAATGGTACATGGTGAGATGTACACTTCAAACTTTTTTGGCATTTTCAGGTATGATTTTAAGTTGTCATAAAGTGATTTAAATGTGTGTGTGTGTGTGTGTGTGTGTGTGTGTGTGTGTGTGTGTGTGTGTTATGGCCAGGCTTCTGTTTTAATGAAACATTTGGGTCTTTACTTAATTTCTGAGTATATTTGCTCTTTTACTTAATATTTTGGTATATTTGAGTTAGTTCCGTAAATTCTGGCCTTGAGTTTCTCATCTTCATTGAACATTGTATTACTAAGATCAATGGCTATAGAAATGAATAAAATGACATATTTGGGTTTCAGAAAAATAGTATCTGACAAATTGTCCTCAATAGATAGCAAAATAAGTTATTTCACAAGTCTGTTTTCCTCTCCCTTCCTTCCTTCCTTCTTCCTTCCTTCCTTCCTTCCTTCCTTCCTTCCTTCCTTCCTTCCTTTCCTTCCTCCCTCCCTCCCTCCCGTCCTCTCTCCCTCTTTCCTTCCTTCTTTCCTTCTGCCCTCCCTTTCTCCCTCCCACTCCTCCCTTCCTTTCCCCTTTCTTTCTTTTTTCCTTCCTTCCTTCCTTCCTTCCTTCCTTCCTTCCTTCCTTCCTTCCTTCCTTCCTTCCTTCCTTATTCTTTCTTTCTCTTGCTCCCTTTCTTTCTCTTTCCTCTCTTCCTTTTCTCTTTCTTTCCTCCCTCCCTCTTCCCATCTCCTTTTTTTCTCCCTCCCTCCCTCCCTCCTTCCTTCCTTCCTTTCCTTCCTCCCTCCCTCCCTCCCTCCATCCCTTCCTCTCTCCCTCTTTTCTTCCTTCTTTCCTTCTGCCCTCCCTCTCTCCCTCCCACTCCTCCCTTCCTTTCCCTTTTCTTTCCTTTTTCCTTCCTTCCTTCCTTCCTTCCTTCCTTCCTTCCTTCCTTCCTTCCCTCCTTCCTTCCTTATTCTTTCTTTCTCTTGCTCCCTTTCTCTTTCCTCTCTTCCTCTTCTCTTTCTTTCCTCCCTCCCTCTTCCCATCTCCTTTTTTTCTCCCTTCCTTCCTTCCTTCCTTCCTTCCTTCCTTCCTTCCTTCCTCCCTCCCTCCCTCCCTCCCTCCCTCCCTTCCTCCCTTCTTCTCCCTCCCCTCTTCTCCCTCCCTCCCTTCCTTCTTTCCTCCTTCTCACCCTTTCTTCTTTCTTGCTCTTTTACTCTAAAGTCACCTGTCTCTTCAAGTGTAATGAAATGAAAGCCATTCTGAACTTTTTACCTTCAAAGAGAAACCAAATATAAATGCAGCAAGTGAGGACTTTTCTGTGCAGTCACCAATAGAGCCTCATTTCTTCTTTGCCATTTATATTCAATTTCTCATCTTGACATTTTAGACTAAGTTTAATAAGTACCACTACTACTATAACTACTGTAGCATAGATGTTGATAAAGAATGTACAAATTTTTCTTTTCACAACACCTCATTAATGCATAATACTGGAGAGGAGATGTGAAAGCAAAAACAAATGATTCAAGACACAGAGTAGATTCTTTAGGGATTGCTAAAGACATTTAAAAGTGTTAAGCATTAAAATGTGCCATTTATGCACTGCAGTCCATCAAGCAAACTAATTTACATTTGCAAATAAGTGACAGGATGAGGGAGACCACAACCATGTATCTACATTTGTCATGGTAAAAACATTCATTTCCAGAGAAACAGGCTGCATGGTTTCCCCTATTTGTGGTAGCTAGAATGTGCCCATAAATCTACAAGTAAGCTCACTGTGTGGAAAGCAAGTGGACCAAATGAATTAACTGAACTCATCAAATGTGGTAAGTACTTACACAATAAGTACAAGGTGGAACTCTTTCCCAGGTGACACTTCTGCTTTAAAGAGAATGAGTTCATTGATAGCCCATTTTGTGACAAACTTTTATGGAACTTAAAGGACAGAATTGTCACATCCCGTTTGAACCATGCCTAAATTCTTCTACTGCTGCTGAAGAGGCGCTCTCTGACTGCCTCCTGGTATCATAGCAGATATCATTCCTCTGCCATTCCATGCTGATATCAGATCCCCTAAGAGACAATAGTGTTTGTCTCGACATAACTTCAGAACACTTTTCAACAGTTGGTCTCTGGAACCACTTTGACAATCAAAGACCACAATAGACGCTTGAAATAAAAGACAACATTTTCCCTTGTACTGCACGTTTATGCTGTCCTGCTCCATACTGAAAATATAGCTACTTTGTTGTGTTAGACAATTAATAGTCAAATCATTCTACCTAATATCTAAGTACCACCCTAAATATATTTCTACTTTTATATTTTCAAGGCCACATAAATCAGATGAGACTGCACCAACTTACAATGCCTAAAATCTTATAAACTGAGCAGGCACATTTTTAGATTGACACACAATCAATGATTTATCTTTGCTTTGTCCTTGGGGAATATGCAGAATCAGAGCATGGTGACTGAGTTCATCCTTTTGGGTCTTTCACAGAATCCTCAAGTTCAGAAAGTAGTATTTGTTGCATTTTTATTTGTCTACGTTGCAACAGTTGGGGGCAACATGCTGATTGTGTGCACGGTCCTCTGCAGCCCGGCGCTGCTGGCCTCCCCCATGTACTTCTTCCTGACCTTCCTGTCCTTCCTGGATGCCTGCTTCTCCTCTGTCATCACGCCCAAGATGATTGCTGACTCCCTGTACCAGAGGAAAACCATCTCCTTCGAAGGCTGCATGGTGCAAATCTTTGCTGAACACTTCCTCGCTGCAGCGGAAGTGATTGTCCTCACTGCCATGGCCTACGACCGTTACGTGGCCATTTGCAAGCCCTTGCACTACTCTGCAATCATGAGCTGGAGGCTCTGTGGCACTCTGGTAGGGGTAGCCTGGACAGGGGGCTTCTTGCATTCCATCATACAAATTCTCTTTACTCTCCAGCTGCCCTTCTGTGGCCCCAATGTCATTGATCATTTTATGTGTGACTTGTACCCCTTGCTGAATCTTGCCTGTACGGATACTCACATCTTTGGACTTCTGGTGGTGGCCAACAGTGGATCTATCTGTATTATTATCTTCTCCTTGTTGCTCGTCTCCTATGGTTTTATCTTGTTTTCTCTGAGAGCTCACAGCACTGAAGGGCGACGGAAAGCTCTATCTACCTGTGGATCGCACATTGCTGTGGTGGTTTTGTTCTTTGTCCCATGCATATTTATATATGCAAGGCCTCCATCTGCTTTCTCCTTTGACAAAATGGTGGCCATTCTTTACACCATCTTGACTCCCATGCTCAATCCTGTGATTTACACTTTCAGAAATAAGGAAATGAAAAATGCCATGAGGAAAATTTGGATGAGATTGGTAGTAGTGAATGATGAAAGATAGTCATTATTTTTAAATGACAAAACCTAGATTTGAAGATGGCAAAATATTTTCCCGTTCCCCATTCTGGGTTTTCAGAATACACTCTTGTGCATCTGTAGAACAACCTTCATTCGAGGGTTAGCAATGTTGCGTCCATTTTCACATCAGGTCTCGGTTCTTAGCCAACTAGGTACACTTCTTGTAAATTAAAGACAACTTAATTCAGTTTCTTCTCTAGCCAGTCACTGGTGGCTCACGCCTATCATCCTCTCTACTCAGGAGGCTGAGATCTGAAGATTATGGTTCAAAGCCAGCCTGGGCCTGAAAATCTGTGAGATTATTATCTCCAATTAAAAGTGGCACTGTGGCTCAAGTGGTAGAGTGCTATCCTTGAGCTAAAAAGCTCAAGGACAGCACCCAGGCTCAGAGTACATTACTCATGTCTGACCAAAAAAAAATCTTCTCTTGTGACTCAAGAAAGAATGAAAAGAGAGGGTATATAATTACTTGCCATTCGCCTCATAATTTCCAAAGCCTTTGTGAGGGGAAGCAAGTCTATTTTTGATATTAGGATCAGAAATGTCAAACATTTAACCTGGGGTAGAATGCAAAAATATTCTCTGTGCTGATGGAAAATCACCAGGAATAAGAACAGGAAGAAATCATTCACAGAAGCTCAACTTTGAGTGATCCCTTAGCACATGACTCTATGATGCTATGTGAGTTTAGGATCATCGGGTACAGAGTTTCTTCTAATGAAACTAAGGAGCTCAAGAGTCTCTACTTGAATTCCTCAGGAAGTACAATCTCACATCCCAGTCTTGCCTATGAATGTGTGGCTGTCATGTGAGTTAATCACATTATTCATACCAGTTTGCTAAGGGAAAAAAAAGTAGAGCAGATCTGATAAGGGAGGTGGCAGTGAATATTTGTCATCTGAACACAATCAGAGGAACCTCCAGAAATGCAACTTCCTTAGCAACACCAACCTGAATGTGAATTCCCACCTTACAGAGAAATCACAGCCAGAGACACTGGACATTTAGGCCAAGATTTTAAAAGGAGTGTACACTGCAATTTCCTTGGTGATTATTTTCATTTTTCTTGCCTTGGACTTAGTAAATTATTTCTCTTGAAATAATAATTAATATATTGATCATTATTTAAGGCCTGTTAGTTCTAGACAGTCTCATGTCTCCAAGATTAAATTTATTTACTTTTTCACCGTTGACATAAAGAGGGGTTACAGGATATATTTTTTTCTCATTTGTGGCAACTAGAATGTGCCTATAAATCTGCAAGTAAACACACTGACCAAAACAAATAAACAAAACTGGGACATGATAAATTTTGGATCTTAGTCATTAACAAGAATAAATTTATTTGCACAAAAATCTTTCAATTTCTTTGTCATACCACTTATAAAGTACAAATGTGGATGTCTAAGGTTTGTTCCAGATAGCCCTATGGCTCCAATATATTTATTTAGATAAACACTTCAATCCTTTTATCATGTGAACACGAATAAAATACTAATGAATTATGTAGTATGGGAAAAATACTAAATAATAATTTTATCCATTAATTAATAGTGCATGCTACCTCAAAATAAAACAAAACATGTTCTTAGTTTTGTTCCTCAGTGTAGACATGAAAAGTGATAAATAAATTTCCTTATCTTTTTGGGGAAGACCACAGTGATTAAGATTATAGTCTAGAACATTATTGGACGTAATATATAGATTTCATTAGACCAAAAAATCGGCTAAGAAATGTTCCCCACTGCTTTTCTCTGCTTCTTCACTTGTCTCTCTTATATAAGGAGTTGGTTTTTGATACACTTTCCATTGTTGTGAGAATTTTTCTTATTAAGTAATTATTTCTTCCTAAGAACTATCTGAGAAAAAGTGTAATTGGTTTAAATACTTTATGAAGTGAATCTTTGAATCTAATATTTGCAATAATATAACAGAGTACAACTCTAGCCAATTGTAATGTCGAATGCTGATACATACCTCTTCTGTTATGCATTCAAATTCAAAGTCCACTCTAGACTCTGTAATAAGTAGGGAGAAAAAAATGTTAAACTATTCAGTAGAGGAATGAAAGAATTCCTGAAATATATTTAATCAATATATTCCCTTTCTTTTCTTTTTTCCTCTTTTTCCCATCATGGGGCTTGAACTCAGGGCCTGGGCACTGTCCTTGAGCTTTCTCAATGCTAGAACTCTACCACTTGAGCTATTGCAACATTTACAGCTTTTTCTGTGTATATGGTACAAAGAAATTGAACCTGGGGCCTTTTGCATGCAGGGCAAACATTCTACCATTAGGTCACACTGTTGGTCCCCTCAATATATTTCATTCCCACAAATTTAATGTACTTAGTTTTTCAAAATTCATCTAGCAACAGTGGTTGTTCTACCTCTCCCCCCATTCAGTATTGTAGGTCCATTTTGATTAGTGTGGCAAAACTGGATTGGCTTCTTGTTACTGTAGTGAAAACATTTTCATCAGTAATTTGCATTGCAATTAGTGATACTATAATGTATACTAAGAGTAAACCTTGGCTCATAAATGAATGGATAAAGAAAATATTGCAAATACACAAAATGGAGTATTAGACATAAGGAAATTATGTCATTTGCTGGATAATGGATCTAACTAAAGATAGCCAGTTTAAATAAAATAAACCAGACTCAGATAATTGTTGTACTTTCTCTCACACGAAGCTAGATAACACAAAGAACACATGAAAATAGGAGAGAGAGGCTAGCTGGGTGCTGGTGGCTCATGTTTATAACCCTAGCTATTCAGGAGGTCGAGATCTGAGGATCATAGTTTGAAGTTACCCTGGGCAGGAAAGGTCATAGACTCCAAAATTTCGATACTGAAGCTTTTGTTCGAGTGGTTATTGTATCTGACTTTGGTACCTGGTATACTGTATATATGTTTATTATTTTATTTGAAATAGGGAAGGAAAGGGGAAAAACAAGGAGAGGTGGAGGAGGGAAACAGAGAAAAACATAGAAAGGGGTATTCTTGTTCAAGAAGTAATGTTCCCACTACTTGATGAATATAGCTGTGAGCCCTCTTTACATCAATTCTGCAATAAAATACAATTGGAAAAAAAAAGCTCAGAGGCCAAACCTAGGGCTTGAGGCCAAGTTCCATGGCATTTGAGAGAGAAAGAGAGAGAGAGAGAGAGAGAGAGAGAGAGAGAGAGAGAGAGAGAGAGAGAGAGAGAGAGAGAGAGAAAGAGAGAGAGAGAGAAGGAGGAGGGACAACAGAGCAATAAAAGGATAGTAGAGAGTGAATATGTCCCAAAACATATTATACCCATGTGAAAATGTCATAATTTTATACATTATCTTATACCACTAATATTTGATTATGATCTCTCATAAACATGAACAATTATGAGTTATTAAATTATTGTCCCAGAAATTAGAAATTTTCCAGAAAGTAGAAACTAGGGAAGAAAGGTAACTAAAGTTACAGAAACCCAACTAATAAAAGCAGAACTGAATTCTTCCATTTGGGATGAATTACCTGGCTGTGGGTAAGTTATCCATGTACAACTCAAAGTAACTTTGAAGAAGCATGCTTGAATGGGACACCCTATAACACAAAAGGCAGCTGTCCTCCAGGACAGATGGAAACTGGGCTCTGAGGGGCAGGACTTAGCTCTCTTGTTGCATCTTTTATGGTTAACTTACAGTCTTGACTTGCATTGCTGCAATCTCTACAGTGATTTTCACATATCATTCTTCCTGTACACACCTTCTCTGGGATTAATTCCGCTGTGTTTACTGTGGTTTGGGAATCACAGTGTTAAGTAGCTCACTCAGAAAATCCTTTAGGTTGAAGTAGGAAGTGACTTGGACCTTTTCTTCGGAGTATTTGTGATATTATATGCAAGACCTATACATATATGACAGAAGAAAAATCATGAGTATTTAGTCTATATGTTCTGTCAGAGATTATTTGGGGGAGAAATAGTGATAAATTTGGAGATGTTTCTCACTACAGAAGAGGCTATATATTTTTGTCTTGTCAGAAGATTCTAGAAACAGAAGAAAGAAGCCTTCTGCCAGAATTTCAGACCTTTGGTTAGAGTCTAACTTACTATTTCTAGGAGGGGCCGTCAGTCTATGGAATATTTCACCTCTCTCCAGAAGTTCCATGAAAGAAAGAGTGGAAATCTTAGGTTAATATTTATAGATTGTAGGATTACTTAAAAATTCATCTTCCAGAATTGGATGTGAGCAAAATCTGAACCCTGGGTTCAAGCCCTAGTATCCCCCCAAAAAATCTTCAAAGGACTTTCAAACAAGGAAAACCATGAATTCTTTAATGGATTTCATCTCTTTACTTAGAAGACAGAAGGTAAGTTTTTTTTGTTATAAAACATGGATTAATTTATTCAAAATTTGTAGTGTTTTCAATTTTATAATTTAGCAACCGTGGAACTGAGGTATACCTTGTTGAGAGGGAGGTTAAAAGTAATGCTTGGAAGCCTCTTTATGTACCCCACTTTGATAACTGTTTATGTACACAGAACAGCAGCACACTAGACATTCACAAGCTGTGTCATATTGGCATTACAATAGTCATTTATAGAAACAACAACAGCAAATGCAATAAAAACAAGTTTACCCTTTTTTAAAATCTGAAATGAAAAGTTTCTGATTTAAAAAAAAATAACAATAGTTCATTTAAGGAAATTAGTGTCTTCTTCTGACAGACATTAAGAAATCTGATGTCAGTTTTCAAACACTTGAATAGCCAGGTCCAAAAGATCCTTGATTTGGAGAGGGCACATTCTTCATGTACATTATTTCAAAAGTTTCTTTATAGAGTTTGCAACTTTTAGTCTCATGTCCTTCACATCTGTGCTGCAAGCGATGCAATGTGTCTCCCAGAGCCTTTTTTCAACAAAGGGCTGCTTGGCTTCAGTTTCCAGGAGGCATCCTACTTGCTTCACACAGAAAATAAAACTGTAAGCAGTCCTGACAGAAGGTAAGTTTTAAGCACAAGTAAACTATTACCTTTCTCCCCCTTCCAATGTAGGAATGGATTTTGGGACATTCACTGCCAGGTGCTTCTGTATTCCTCCCCAATGATGCAAAGATGCCAATATTCTACCTTCATTGATGTCTCAGGCCTGATTCTCATCTACAAATGGGCACAACGAAAGTGCAGAGGTGTAGTATTCAATAACGACCACACTTTTATTTGGGGTTAGGATATGAGTAACATACATTCGTCTTGTGCAGTCAGTTTGCATTGATGCTGATCACAGTGTCTGGATATTGATGATACTGTTTTTGGTTGTTATCACCCTTATTTACTACAGCCACTTTTGGGGGCTGAGGTTAAAAAAAAAGAAGTGTAAGGAATGGAGAATAGAGAAACAAAACTATAGATGTACTAGAAGAAAATATTTTTTATTTTTAATATTTTTTATTGTAATTAATAAAAGGGTTACATGGTATTTGCCATATAGAAGGTGCATTAATTCAAATACATTGATACCCTTTCACATGTCTTGGTACCCTTTACCCTCCCTCCCACCGCCCCCCCCATCTTGGTTTTCCCCCCTTCCCTATCAAATTTCAAATAATCAAATACAAATAAATTCAATATATCAGATAACAAAGTGAGGTACTGTAACAATATGAGATACCCAAATTTTTTATTTTTTTATCCAGTTTTTTTTTTTGCTCACCCTTGTATCAAGCAATTTTCCCTGTCACATCTTCCATGATTTTTTTTTTGGTCAGTTGTGGGCTCGAACTCAGGAATTGGGTGCTGTCCCTTAGTTGTTTTTTTTTTTTTTCTAGCACTCTATGACTTTGAACCACAGCTCCACTTCCAGGTTTTGGTGGTTAACGGTAGCTAAGAGTCTCACAGATGTTCTTGCTGGCTTCAAACTGCCATCCTCAAATCTCAGTCTCGTGAGCAGTCTGGATTATAGGCGTAAGACACTAGTGCCCAGCCACTATGATTTTTGTTCAAAATAATAGCTTTTTGTTTTGCATGTGTCTCTGACCTCTCCAATCTATTCCCCAAACTCTCCATTTATTCCTCCCTTCTTAAGTTTCAATATATGATGCTACTCTCATTGACTAGTCCTGAAAATCCTGTCCATTCACAGTCAGGACATGACCAGAACATATCTGGCTTTCTTTGCCGCGTGTATGTGGTTTTCTTAGATTGTGCTGGATCACCAGGATGGGTGGAGTGGTATGGTTTGAAGCAAGGATGGAGTGTTAGAATGAGATTTTCATGGAACCTAGGGCAGGGACTATATCTAGATATTTTCTGATCTTTGCTCAACTCTGTCACCTAGCTTATTCTGTAGTGCACACAACACAACAATACCTTATAAGATACAAAATAAAATGAAGAAACTATGGAGTTAACAGGAGCCAAGGATATTTTTAGGAATATATATCTCACCTACAAGCTGATATAAATAGAGAGTGGAAGTTCTAGCAGAGAAAAGGTTAGCAGATTCCATGAGATATAGAACACCAGGTAGTAAATGAATCTGTTGATGAGTATTTAAGAGGAGCAGAAAGAATCAGGTGTGGCTCGAGCATGGATGAACACAGCCATGGAATACAATTGGAAAGCACGATGTAACATAGGCAAGAAAAATTTGAAAACCACAGTGAGCAACTCAGTCATCATTTTCTTGTATTTATAAATCACTGTGTGTCTCATGTCCCCACTGTCCTATCCATGTGACTGAAAAGAAGCAGAGAGGAGCGATAGGAAAAGTGAAGAGGAAATCCTGACTTGAAGTCTGTTGTCTGTCTATCAGGATCAAGAATAGAATTACTGATAAAAGCTTCCTTACATGTTTCCAGGGTTGGCTGATAATAGTATTGCCATGTATTTAATTGAATCGAGAATGTCTATGTGAGTTAATCATGATCGCAATGAAACTCAAATCGGCATGGTAGCCTAAGGGAGGTACTGTTTTTATTCCATTCCACTGCACGAAGGGTTTTATTTAGAATTCAGTAACTATTGAGTACTAGAAAAGAATTACACTGTATGTGTTGGAGATACAAAAATGATTCTGAAAAAAAACAGAGGGAAGATGTCAAAGTTTGCCTTTGCCACTGAGAATTTTTGAGAGTGGATGCTTCTGAAGTTACAGCTCTGCTACCCTGGGCATGCTGTGTTTCAGTTGCCCCAAAACAAAATCTTTATTTTATGAGGACCATGGTGAATCCTCCTGTATGTTTTGTACTATTTATAAGTTCAGGAAATAGATCTCTTTAGTAGGTCAGAGGCACACTGAAGGAGATATGGTCTCCATTGTGGATAAGCTTAAGGTCCAATTATATCACAAGGTTACAGCAACAAAGAATGATACAAACTCAGTTAAACTGCTTATACTGATTTGTATTACATGGTGATGAACACATCTTAATATGAGGTATCTATTTTATTCCCCCAAATTTTATAATTTGCCAGTGAATAGATACCCCAATGTTACTGGAACAACTTACTTTTCAAGCTTTTCTGATCTGTTTTTGAAGCCTGGCTAGCCAGAAATTTCAAATTATTTATCTGTGTAAGGAGTGGAATTGCTGGATCATAGGGGAGCTCTATGTTTAGTCTTTTGAGGAACTGCCATACTGCTTTCCATAGTGGTTGGATGAGTTTGCACTCCCACCAACAGTGCAGTAGTGATCCCTCCTGGCCACATCCCCTCCAGCATCTGTTGTTATTAGTTTTCCTGATCCTGGCCATTCTAACTGGAGTGAGGTGGAATCTTAGAGTTGGTTTGATTTGCATTTCTTTTATGACCAGAGATGTTGAGCATTTCTTCATGTGTCTATAGGCCATTCTTATTTCTTCTTCAGAGAAGACTGTCTTTAAGTCTTTGGCCCATCTTTTGATGGGATGGTTGTTTCTTTGGAGATGAGTTTTGGAGTGATTTAAATTTTTGAACTGTTGATAAATTTTAGATATGAGGCCTTTGTTGAATGGTTAGTGAAGATCTTCTCCCACTCTAATAAGCTTTCCAGTTAATTTGCTAGCCATGTCCTTTGCCATACAGAAGCTCTGCAGTTTAATGCAGTCCCATTTATCCAGCCTTTCCCTGATTTGTTGTGTTTCTTGGTCCGTATTGAGAAAGTTTTGACCTATGCCAAGGAGGCCTAGTGTGTCTCCTATTCCTTCTTGTAAAGTTTTCACTGTGTCAGCTTTTACCTCCAGGTCTTTGATCCATTTGGAGTTAATTCTAGTGCAGGGTGACAAAGAAGGATCCAACTTTAGTTTTCTGCAGGTGCTTAAACAGTTCTGCCAGCACCACTTGTTGAAGAGGCTGTCTTGCATCCATTCTATTTTCGGCTACTTTGTCAAAGATTAGGTGGCCATAGGTCCGTGGTTTAATATCTGGGTCCTCAGTTCTATTCATTGGTCCTCAGGCCTGTTCTTGTGCCAGTACCAACCTGTTTTGATTATTATAGCTCTAGTAATAGAGTCTAAAGTTTGGTATTGAAATTCCTCCTGTGCTGTTCTTTCTGCTAAGAAGTGTTTTTGCTATATGGGGTCTTTTATTATTCCATATGAAATTTTGGATTGCCTCTTCTATTTCTTTAAAGAATGACATTGGGATATTGATGGGTATTGCGTTGAATTTGTAGATAGCCCTTGGTAAGATTGTCATTTTCACGATATTGATTCTTCCAATCCAGGAGCATGGGAGTTTTTTGCATTTTCTCAGTTCTGCCTTAATTTCCTTTTTCAGGGTTTTAAAGTTTTCATCAAAAAAGTCCTTTACATTCTTAGTTAAGCTAATTCCTAGGTACTTTATTTTCTTTGAGGCTATTGCAAAAGGAGTTGCTTTCCTGTTTGTTGCCTCATTCCTCTCACTGTTTGCATAGAGGAAGGCAGTTGATTTTTGAGGCTTAATTTTATAGCCTGCTACCTTGCCAAAATTTTGAATCAGCTCAAGGAGCTTGGGAGTAGAGTCTATAGGATTCTTTAAATACAGAATCATGTCATCTGCAAGGAGGGATAGTTTCACTTCCTCTTTCCCTATTTGGATCCCCTTTATGCTTGCTTCTTGCCTTAATGCACTGGCTAGGAATTCTAATACTATGTTAAAGAGGAGTGGAGAGAGTGGGCATCATTGTCTCATTCCTGACTTTAGAGGGAATGGCTTTAGCTTTTCACCATTAAGTATAAATTAGCTGTGGGTTTGTTGTAGATTGCCTTTATTATACTGAGGAATGTTCCATGGATTCCTAGTTTCTCCATAGCTTTTAGCATAAAGGGATGTTGGATCTTGTCAAATGCCTTTTCTGCATCTATTGAGACAATCTTGTGATTATTGTCGTTGCTCCTGTTGATGTGTTGAATTATATTAATTGATTTGCATATGTTGAAACAGCTTTGCCTCCCTGTGATGAATCCTGTTTGATCATAGTGTATAATTTTTTTTGATGAGTTGTTGTAGATGGTTGGCCAGTATTTTGTTGAGAAGTTTTGCATCAATATTCATCAAGGAAATGGGTATATAGTTCTCTTTCTTTGATGAATCTCTGTCTGGTTTGGGGATGAGGGTTCTACAGGCTTCATAGAATGAGTTTGGCAAAGAGCCTTTGTTTTCAATTTCGTTGAAGAGCTTGAGTATTGGTATGAGCTCTGTTTTGAAGACTTTATAGAATTCAGCTGTGAATCCATCTCTCCCTGGGCTTTTCTTAGGTGGAAGTTCTCTTATTGCCATTTCTATTTCAGTGCTTGAAACAGGCCTGTTTATTTGGTTTAGGTCTTCTTGGTTTAGTATGGGTATGTTAATATTGGCTAGGAATTCATCCATTTCTTCTAATTCTCAAGGTTGTTGGCAAAAACATTTGAAAATTATTCCCTCATGCTCCTCTGGATTTTGGTAATTTCTGTCATGGTATCACCATTCTCATCTGTGATTTTGTTTATTTTGGTATGCTCCCTTCTTTTTTTGGTAAGATTTGCTAAGCGTATGTCAATTTTGTTAATTTTTTTCAAAGAACCAAATCCCTTGTTTTGTTGACTATTTCTATAGATTTTTTGGACTCCAACTCATTTAATTTTGCTTTGATTTTAATAATTTGCTTCCTTCTAGTGGGATTAGGGTTGGTTTGTTGCTCTTTTTCCAGGCGCTTAAGGTGACACGTTAAATTGTTGGTCTGCAATTTTTCCAATTTGTTATTGCAGGCACTCAAAGCTATAAATTTTCCTCTGAATACTGCCTTTGCTGTGTCCCAAAGGAGCTGATATTTTGTGTGCTCCTTTTTGTTGAATTTCATAAACTGTTGGATTTCTTTTCTGACCCATTGTTGATTCAACAATGTGTTGTTCAATCTCCATGAGTTACAGGGTTTTTGTTGGTGGAGATGGGTGTTCAGTTCGAATTTGATGCCCTTGTGGTCTTAGAAAGTTCAGGGAATGATTTCAGTGTTTCTGAATCTTCCCAGGTTTGTTTAATGCCTTAAAATGTGGTCTATTTTGGAAAATATTCCATGTGCTGCTGAAAAATCTTATATTGTGTTGTTTCTGAGTGAAATAATCTGCAGATATCTGTTAGATCTAGTTGGTGTATACAGTTGTTCAATTCTAGGGTTTCTCTATTGAGTTTTTGCTTTGTTGATCTGTCCATAGGTTAGAGTGGTGTGTTAAAGTCACCAACAATCACTGTGTTTTAATCTTTGTATGGTTTCAGTGAAAGTAAAGTTTGCTTGATGAAGTTCAGAGCCTGGGATTAGGTGTGTAGATATTCAGGATGGTTATGTCCTCCTGGAGGAGAGATCCCTTTATTAGTATGTAGTAACCTTCTTTGTCTTTTCTTACTAATTTTAGTTTGAAGTCTGTTTTATCTGATATGAGGATGGCAACTCCAGCCTGTTTATGGGGGCCATTAGCTTGATAAACGTTGTTCCAACCTCTCACTTTCAAAAGATGATTGTGTTTTTGGGCAAGATGTGTCTCTTGAAGACAGCAGAACGATGGATCTTGCTTTTTGATCCAACTAGACAGTCTATGCCGTTTAATTGGAGAGTTAAGTCCATTGATATTGAGAGTTAGGATTGAGAAATATTTATTAGTTCCTGCCATTTTTACAAGCTATCATTAGGGCCTGTGACTTGACAGTTCTTGTATTACTTAGATGGTATGATGTTTAGGTGCCATTTCTTTCTCTATATTACATTTGTGTTGGTTTTCTATGTGTAGAACATCTTTGAGAATTTTCTGTAATGTTGGTTTTGTTGCTACATTGCAGCTTTTCCCTGGAATGGAATGTTTTTATTGTTCCCTCAGTTATGAATGGGAGCTTAGCTTGGTACAGTATTCTTGGTTGGTAGTTATTTGACTTCAGGGCATGGTATATATCGTTCCAATCTCTTCTTGCTTGCATGGTCTCTGCTGAGAAATCTGGGGTTATTTTGATTGATTTGCCTTTGTAGGTGATTGATCCCTTCCCCTGGCTGCCTTTAGGATCCTTTCTTTGGTCTCTATTGATCCAGTTCGGATTATAATGTGGCGGTGGGATGTTCTTTTCTGGTCAGGTATGTTTGGGGTTCTAAAAGCTTCTTGTATCTGAATGGGCCTGCCCTTCTGGATATTTGGGAAGTTCTCTGAGATGATTCCAAGAAGTATATTTCCAATACCATTGACCTCTTTCTCCAGACCTTCCTCAATACCAATTAACCTTAAATTAGGCTTCCTAATTGTATGTTGGACCGCCTGAAGTGCTCTCTAATATTTCCTAGATTTGGATTGACTCATTCTTTCTATATAACAACTAAATTATCTTCAGCCCCAGAAATTCTGTCTTCTGTGTTTTCTAATCTGCTATCAAAGCTATCTACTTTATTCTTCATCTCCCTTGCTTCTAATTGCTCATTTTTGATGCCTTGCATCTCTTCTTTTAGACCATGTATGGATTTCTTTAACTCCTTGATTTCCATTTGAGTGGTTAGCTCAGCAGCTTTATTCTCTTTGGACATTTGTTGGAGTTTGGTCACCTTTTTGTTTGTGGATTCTATGAATTCATCCATTTTTCTTTGAAAAACCTTTATTATGGCCTCCTTTATGGCTTCTCCTTTTTCACATATCACCTTGTTTATGGTTTCCTCTTGTTTAGCTGTGGCTTCTCCCTTATCTCTTTCTTTATGTTTTCACACTTTTCACTAATGATGTTTATCAATTGCATTTGTTTAGCACTTGGAAGGCTCTCCTCCAGATTTGCCACTGACTGTTCCATTGTCTGTTTATGTTGGGTAGGAGATGCTATTCCTTGATTCGACATTTTTCTTGATTTTGTTATTCTGCCCATTTGAAAACGGGAGCAAGATTAATACTAAACAAGATTATAATTTTTCAGATATAACCAACCTATACCTTTTTAGTTGGCTGACAATAGATGTTTGCTCTTTTAGATTGGTAATATCACTCTCTTTTCCTTTTTGTGCAAATAAAAAAGGAGTAGAAGAAAAAAAATGCAAAGGAGTCTTCTTCAGGTTTTTAGGGGAGTGAGCAGGGCAGGATAGAAACTTGTGTCTCCACTAAATTTCGGATCCGAACACTTCAGAAAGTCTTTTTCTCTTGTGTTTTGGCTTTGAGGTTTTTCGGATCAGATTGCTTGTTTGGGAAAACGAAGCTGAAAGATTCGCGGGCGGGTTTTGTTTACCAGTCTGTGCTGGGCACAGGGGACGGACTTCAGCAGCGCTGGGGCAGGATTTCCAGCTAAGGGATCTCTGGGAAATCCTTTGCCCTATAGATTGATGGCGTTGTCAGTTACACCTCTCAGGGTCCAATTGCTTTGGCCGGGTCTTTGCCAGCAGTCAAGATCACGCTGCTCTCAGCTGGAGGGGGAGGGGCTCCCTCCCAATGCCATTCTGCGAGCAGTAGTGGAAACTTCTCGGAGGTACTCACATATTGCTGGGTTCTCCGGTTCCGTGAAGCTGGCAGGTCCGTGAATGGCCAGGTGTTGGCTCTGGGCTCGTGCAGGCTCTGTGTGGCTCTGTCTGCAGCCGGAGGCTTTGTGGTGCCGAGAAGCGCTGCTGCTCAGATTCAGAAGAGCAGCTCTGTCTCCGTGGCTGCTCCGAGCGGCTAGCTCTGGTCCCCGCTGTCTTCTTTGTGTGGGATTTCTGCCTTTTTCCTCTGTGACTGAGATCTCTGTGTCGCTAAAGCTTACTTAGGATCGATTTGAGGTATGAGCTTTCCCCTACGCTGCCAGAACTGGTATCTTGGTGGGAGCTCAGAAAGACTCAAACTGAACCACTGCCATCTTCCACCGCTCTCCTCCTTATTTTATTATCTTATGTGTGTTATTCCCTTACTTATTTTATCTATATTATCTGAATTATGCAGTTTTATATATATTTATTTTTATGTTTTTAGAAAATATTTGAACTTTCCTTACCTTTTTTCTGACCAGCATGAAAAAAAACTCTTATAAACCATAGTACTTATATAATTTCAAGCACTCTGGAAAATGTAGTTCTAAAACAGTTTTACAGCCATGTTATGAATATTGAATGTTGGGGAACATTTTGAACCATTGTTCAATAATGTCTCAAGAGCCAGTATTACTACGATAATGGGAGTAACCATATAGATTTTTCATACTAGACAGCTATATCTACTATACTTTGCTTACATGGACTTAAATAACTTTCACAGCAACGCTAAAAGATACACTATCTTACTTTTTATATTCACTTGTCACTATCAAGGGACTTGCCATTAATGGGCAATAAGGTGGCATCTGAATGCAGTTTGTGTGGCTGAGACTCTGCATAGGTCACTGAGCCAACACTGTTGAGTATTTTGAAGGTTTGTGCATGAGAGAGCTTGGTTTGGAACTTCCTTCAACAGACATTATAGTTTATGTGGCTCATCATTTAGAATTCTTCACTAATGGGCCTACAGGTATTTATCATCTAATTTGATGGTTTCTGTTATATTTTTACCAAACAGTAACTTGTATAATGAATGATTGCATTCTACAATTCTGTTGAAGCCCAAATGACTTGTTAATTTTACAACTCAGCACATTTTCTATTCAGCAACATAGCCCTTGGTTTATTTTGTTTCAATGTCTGAGGCAAAAGGAAATCATGCACTTATGGACTAGTAAGAAATAAAATTAGGGATTCTTTTGGGGGTACAATAGGGTAAATTAATATGGGAAAGTTGACAAATTAGACTACATAAAAATGAAAAATAGTCAAAGAAAAGCTGGATGCTCATGTCTGTTATCCTAGCTACTCAGGAGGCTGTGATCTGAGTTTCACAGTTCAAAGTCAGCCTGAGCACAAAAGCTGGTTAAAACTCATCCCCAGTTGACCACCAGAAAACCAGAAGTGGTGCTGTGGCTCAAGGGGTAAAGTGCTAGCCTTGAGCTGAAGAGCTCAGAAACAGCTTCCAGGCCCAGCCCCATGACCAACCAAAATAAAGTAAAGTAAAATAAAATAAAATAAAATAAAACCCACAAAAAGACCCAAATCATAGTTCATAGCTCTTATCTATGAAATATATTTATGGCTTTGGCAGAATATTATTTATCCTAATAAAATGTCAGCATTGCTAAGAAAGAGCAGATATAAATAATACATGAACAGAGAGGAAATATTTATTTTCAGAGTGCATAAAATATGGTAATTCTTATGTTAACATTATAAAATATAATTGCACAAATATAATTCGTAAAATAAAAGTTAAAAGTTGATATTATAATAAGATAAACTTCATACTTTTTCAGATTTCTTAGCAGAAATAAAATGTTTACTAGATGAATATACATCCTTATGGTATTAATGCATATAAAAATTTCAAAAATCTGAATGTACAGCAAGTATTTTCATTCCATATTTTCTATGCAACAATTATGTTTTCAAGCAGATAAATTGCATGTACGGGGGAAAGAGAAATTCTTCATTTCCCAATCTAGGTAGGAATCAGCATATCTGAATGACGTGTATTTATTCTCAAATAGAATAGCTTTTGTCAGAGCTGTGTGTCAACAGGTGAATCTTACAGAAGCCTGGGAATGTGAAGATTTACACATTTTCTTCGTTTTTAACAGAATCTGGTTCCTCTTGAAGACAGTTAAATTCTGTGTGCCAGTTAAGAGAACCCAGACATTCCTTCATTCATTAGATTAGTCCAGAACACTCCTTCAGATATTGGTCTCTTTTGCAGATTACACATTTGTCACCTGCACTCGAACTACAGCCACTGATCAGGTCATGAATAACCACAGTGTGACTGAATTCATTTTGTTTGGGTTGACACAGGATGCTGAAAAACAGAAGGCCATATTTGGTATCTTCTTGATCCTTTACCTGATGACTCTGCTGGCAAACTCTCTCATCATGGTGACCATCAAAATCAGCCAGACACTGGGGACTCCCATGTACTTTTTCCTCTTCCACTTGTCATTTGCAGATGCCTGTTTCTCCACCACCACAGCCCCCAGATTAATTGTGGATTCTGTTTCTTCAAAGAAGACCATTTCCTACAATGAGTGCATGACCCAAGTTTTTACTTCCCATCTCTTTGGGTGCATGGAGATCTTTGTGCTTATCCTCATGTCCTTGGATCGGTACGTGGCCATTTGCAAACCCTTACAGTATATGACCATCATGAACCAATGTGTGTGTGGTACACTGGTGAATGTGGCCTGGGTGGGGTCTTGTCTCCATTCTGGAGTACAGTTACTTTTGGCTTTGAGATTACCTTTCTGTGGCCCTAGGATTATTGATCACTTTTTCTGTGACATGCAACCTTTGCTGAAATTGGCCTGCACAGACACTTACCGAATGAATCTGCTCATAGTGTTTAACAGTGGAGCGATATGCCTTGTAAGTTTTGTTATTCTTCTCATCTCCTACATCTTCATTTTATGTTCTCTGAGAAATCAAAGTGCAGAAGGAAGAAGGAAAGCCCTCTCTACGTGTACCTCCCACATCCTCGTCATCATCTTATTCTTTGTTCCGTGCATCTTCACCTACACTCGTCCTGCCACGACATTTCCAGCAGACAAGATCGTGGCGGTGTTTTACACGATCGGAACACCCTTGCTCAACCCTCTGATCTATACTTTGAGAAATTCGGAGGTCAAAAATGCCATGAGAAAATTATGGGGTAGGAAAAGATGACTTCAGTTGTGGCTAATAAGAGAGGACTCTAACCTATGTTTTGGTAGCAGTTTATATGAACTGGAGAGAAATTAGATTTTTTGGGAACACTGAGGAATTGAAAACTCAGACCTAGTATGTCTCAACTTTGCATTTTCAATGTCACATGAGAAAGTTTACCCTGCTGTTTATGTTTTTAAGACAATCTCATCTACACAGAAAATGCACACTTGCGATTTCAGCATTCCCACAATCAAATTCTGTCACATTACTTCAGTTCGTGGTTTGTGATTCTTATTTTATTTTCACCAAGAATTATTCTTTTAGGTGGCACAGGATAATGAAAAGAAAACATGAATATGATGTTTTCATATACATGAATATTTTAAATTAACTGAGTAAATAATTCTGACAGGGACAGGTATTGGAAGAATATAATTTTACATCTTAGAGAAGATCCTTAGATCTCAGCATCCTGAGTACTGGGGGTTACAGGCAGGAGCCTCTGGTGCCCAGCTGATTTATTTAATTAAAAATTCTCAAAGTGCTTTAGCGCATATTTAAAATGAAAGTATGAGTTCCAGTTCATAAGTCCAAAATAAAATCCATACAAAAATACTGCTTAAAAGGTAGAGCAAACAAGTGTTTTGTATGAATTCTTGTAAAGATTAATAGACATGTAAATACTTATTGCAACTGATTGAATGAGTAATGGTGATTTTTGAAAGTAACCTCTGTAATGTAAATTTCTTAACTACTAAGTCAAATCTAGGAACTACTTAACCAAATTACAACGATAATTGTTAGAGCTTTGGTTTTTTTTTTCCATTTTTTTTTTGCCAGTCCTGGGCTTGAGCTCAGGGCCTGAGCACTGTCCTTGGACTTTCTCAAGGCTAGAGCTCTACCACTTGAGCCTCAGCACCACTTCTGGCTTTTTTCTATGAATGTGGTACTGAGGAATCAAACCCGGGTCTTCATGCATGCTAGGCAAGCACTCTACCACTAGGCCAAACTCCCAGACCTAGAGCTTTGTTTTCTGTCCATTCAAATTTGGAAACCCCATAGGCATTCTCTGGTCATACAATTTGTTTCCTGAGATCTTTTCACATTCAAGATTCATTAACATGGAGTCATTTTACTAAATTAATTTAAAAATTATCTTTAAACACTTGTATACAAAATTTTCAATTCAACATGCCAGTTTTGGAATTAAATGAATCTTGACCAGTGTCACCCTTTTAACAGTTCTCCTTAGTACATCTATTCCATTCCTACCCACATGCCTCAAAGTTCCAGATTCCACTTTGACAGGTGTACACTCAAGGATTGTTAACATTCCACCCTACATTCATTTTATCCCTTTCTCCATTCATTTATCCCTTTGATGTGGTGTAGCTTTATCAGAGAGAACAAAGACTGGATGAAAACATTTCATTGTCATATCTCTAACCATATATAGGATGACTGATGCATGAATGCCAGAGATTCATCTAATTATTACATTTGATTAAAATTAAAGAGGGTTTATGCTGTTCTCAAAGAAACACTGAAACTTTAAGACTCCATGAGCTACGATGAGCACTTAGATTTTAGAACATATTTAAAATTGGTTTTGATTAGGCTTAAGGAATTGTGACTCCACAAGTTGCATGACTTGTGCACCCCCTTGTGGACAAGGGAGTTAGAGAAAATGAAAGTTGAGGCAGCCATCATAGGCAAATTGTAATCTGAGTATGGATTGGGATATGTGGCTATTTCTGTCACTGTTTAGGAAAATTGCATCGTTCTAAGAACTGATCTTTGTGTGAATATTTACCACAGCAATATCTTAGTTGATTTTTCAACAAATTTGATCTATTACCTTTCAAATAAAGACCTGTAATTGTAGTTGTAATGTGTCAGCTCTTTGTAATCATCCTTTGCTCTTTAAATTCGTAGTCCTGATCTCATGAATAGTGTTAGGGCTCAGTTAGGAGTTGTGTGAATGGTCTATTCTGTATCTTCTCCAAATGAACTTTATAACATCTTCAGTCGAGAGTTGATCTCAGTACCCAAAGAAGTCACAGCAGCCCCAGAAGCAGTTTTGACCATTATCCTCACTTTATTACAAAGATTTGTTTCAAACTCTTCCTATAATATGTATATATACATGTATAATGTATATACATATGGATATATGTACATATAAATGTTTCCTCAGTTAAACATTTATCTATAAACATCTGGTATTTCTTATGATTTATTACAATGAGAGGATATCGTTAAGAGGTCAAGCAGATGGAAAAGTTTAGGAATGAGGAGAAATGAGAAGGAAAAAATATAACAATGGCAATTTTCTTGAGGATAAGCTATTAATTAGCATTTTGACACCATCCTCTGCTCAAATGAGTTACTGCTAGAGGACAAAAATGATCTTAAAAAACATCCTTATGCTCTCAAGAGAAGCTTAGTTTCCAGTAACAAAGTATATTGGAGAAGTTCATTTTTCAGGAAGAGTAAAAGTGACCAAAAGCCTCTAACATAGACAACAATGGCTATTCCATTTAGGAATAACATTGAGATTCCATCTCATTGCAGTAAGAATAGCCATCATGTAGAAGATGAACAACAGTACATACTAGCAAGATGCAGGGGAAAAGAACCCTGTTGCACTGTTGGTGAGAAATAGTGAGACCATTATGGAAGGTAATATGGAGAGTGCTAAAACACTAAAATAAAAAAAGCACTGCTCATAATCTAGTTGTTACCATGCTTGAGCATTTATCTCAAAGCTTGCAAAATAAGAGCACATGCATGTTCATGTTATCTGATCCATTATTCACCAGGGTCACGTGTGAAGACACCCTCAGCAGTGGAATTTTATTCATCCACAAGAATAATATATCATTTGATAGGGATGATAGAAGTTCAAGGCCAGCCTAGGTAAAAAAGTTTGAGAGACTAATTCTTTGTCAATAGCTAAATTGCTGTGATGTACACCTGTTTTCCTTAGGCTAAGTTCCCCCAAGCAACCATAAATATAGGTGGTGTGAACTCAGAAATTAAAGGAAACAGTTTAATAAAGCCTAGAGCTCTGTCTCTGTGGTAGAGTAGAAGCACAAGATTACAAGTTTAAATTCCAGAACTATCTAAAACAAATTCTAACAAATTTTAATCAATGACTTATTAAAAATCGTACACTAGTGGATTTAGTATGTACTTATTTCTGGATGGTTGGGTAAATGCCAAGTAGTGGAATTGCTGGGTCATAGGGGAGCTCTATGTTTAGCCTTTTTGAGGCACTGCCATATTGCTTTCCATAGTGGTTGAACGAGTTTGCACTCCCACCAACAGTGTAGTAGGGATCCCTCCTGGCCACATCCCCTCCAGCATCTGTTGTTATTAGTTTTCCTGATCCTGGCCCTTCTAAAAGGAGTGAGGTAGAATCTTAGAGTTGTTTTTATTTTCATTTCTTTTATGACCAGAGATGTTGAGCATTTCTTCATGTGTCTATAGGCCATTTTTGTTTCTTCTTCAGAGAAGACTCTAAGTCTTTGGCCCATTTTTTAATGGGATAGTTGTTACTTTGGAGATTAGTTTTGGAGTGATTCAATATTTTGAGCTGTTGATATATTTTAGATATGAGGCCTTTGTCTGTTGTATGGTTGGTGAAGATCTTCTCCCACTCTGTAGGCTTCCTAATTAATTTTATTAGCTATGTCCTTTGCCATACAAAAGCTCTGCAGTTTAATGCAGTCCCACTTATCCAGCCTTTCTCTGATTTGTTATGATTCTTGGGTATCAATGTATGTGAATTAATGTACCTTCTGTTTGGCAAGTAACATGTAACCCTTTTATTAATTACAATAAAAAATATCAAAAAAATTGTACACTATGTAATTAAGAGGCTTTCATCTTAGAAAGGTTGAACTTATGCAAGTAGATTTATATGAAACAGAGAATAAAAAGGGTAAAAATCTCATGATGCCATAGATGCAAAGAAGCCTTAAGAAAAGTCAACATCTCTTTGTGATGTCATGAAGAAATTGGGAATAGAAGGCATATACCTCAAATAACACTAAAAATGAAGTGAATGAAATAATTTTATTACAAGCCAGGAATGAGATAAGGGCATTCTCTCCACATTTCTTTGTTACAGAGCTTGAAAATGTCTTTAAAAATATAGCAAGACATACTCTGAAGAACCATGATGCACACAATGGAAAATTCCCATGGACCTGTAGACACAAGTGAGAATGGAGAAGCGTCCTCTCCACAAGATGGTCGTGAGAGTTCACATCATGAATTCTCAGATGGGGACAAAGGAAAAGGGTTTTAGTGAGTGGACAGACTGTTGGAGTAGCAGTAGCATACAATTCTGTTGAGAATGGCATGGTATGAAAGGAATTGTCATCTTTCCAGTAGAAGCCATTTTTTTTTCTGCTGTTGGATAATAAAATTCAGTCCTTGCCAAAAACTGCTGGCTGCTCAAATTTATCACTGGGGAGTTTCCAAACAATAGTTCCCTTTAGTGTGAACACAGTTTTGGCAGCAGACATTTTGAATAATTAAGTGTTGCATCAGCCTTAGAGACCAAGGGAAAACTAATGACCACAGTTTGCTAGACACCTCTGGGCGAGCACCTCTCCCTGCTCTGCTGCACCAGCCAGATTCAATAGCTGGACTTGCAAGATCCTCTAGGTAGGACATCTTTGCCATCTCCTCAGTATTGCTTATGACCCCACTAAATTACACCCTAGAGAAACACTTGGCATATGTCTACTCGTCACTGCCTATTAATAAACTCACTGTTTTGAAGTTTTAAATATGAAATGGGATAAAGATGTCTCCTTCATTAAATATCCTTTTGAGATATGAATGTTAAATTTCTAATGGGCAGACCTTGCTGCCTTCAGTCTTTCATTACATTGTTGTAAGCCTATTTTAGACTCAAGGTTTGGGGGTTATAGGATACACAATGCATCAATAAGAGAGCAAAAGCAATCCATGTTATGATAAGCAGGGGATTTAAGCCAGGCTTTTGATCCCCAGGCTATATTTTGGGAGAGGAAGTTTTCAGTGTTTTTTGAAATGTCCAGTCAATTGTTGCTGTTAGTATTTTCAACTTCAGGCTTTGTATATAGTAAAGTTAACAATTTAGACATCAGCATTTGACAGCCCGAAGAGCTAAATATCTAAAAATGTTTGTAATTTCAGGTATTTCTGCCCTTTAGATAGAGCAATATTGGGAACTATCATAACAACTCTCCATAATGGCACTATGACCACTAGTCACTGGAATTTTCAGATTTTACTGTAGCGTCTGAATATCTTTTTTCAGATATTCCAGATGTAACTTGGAATGTCTCTATAACTGTTGCATTCTTTATAATGTCCATACTTGTGACAGTAAATCTAACAAGTAGAATCTCTGTTTTATTATTTTTTTGCAACAAATCAGTGCTTTTTAGTGTGTAGATACTGTATGCAATTATGTGTTAAAATTCTGGAATGTGGAAAGTTATTTTCTTTCTGTATTCTATAAATGTGACAGATTATTTCTAACATATGATCTCAGAAAGAATTATTATAGGATGATACTATGCAGTTTTAATATATCAAAATGTAACATGTATATCTTACATACATAATGTAAGATATATTGATATATTAAAAGTTGATATGTTTTTAAAGTATCATCATATCTTATATTTATATTATTCTCCCATCTTATGAAAAACATATAGAAGAGAATTGGTTTTAAAGTTTTCACTTTTAGTGAAGGCAAGATATGGAATGAATAAGTATTAGAATGAAATTTTTTGTTTTTTTGTTTGAAGTCAACAAATATTAACCACCAAGGATATGAAAAGTCATCATTGTTAAGTCAAAAGAGAAGAATGCATTTCATATACAGCACTGTCAAAATTTCTTGAGATGAAATTGAGTAGAAAAACTCTCAAATGCCTTTCATGTAGGTCATCTTGGCAGGAGAAGTCTCATGGAGAGCTCTTGGTAAGAGATTATGTATGAGAAACAGTGAGAGAAAAGGTTAATGGAAACTAATGACTTTGGCAAATCCTATGAAGGATACCAGATTTTTTTTCATCTCCAGCTAAAAAGAATCCGAAAAGCTATTCATCCCAATTTGTGCCAATAACAACATAGAAATACAAAGAATATGAAAAAGAATTGCCATATGGCTCCTCCAAAAGTTCATAATATGTCAGAAACTAAATCTAAAAATACTGATATAGTCAAGTACCAGACGAAAACTTAAAAAGTGTGCTTGTGCAAATCAGTGATTTTTTTTACCAGGTTCTACATACTCATGACAATAATGCTACTTCTGAGGACAATTTGAAGGAAAGCCAGGCAGAAAAAAATATCCATGAGTCTCTCATCTCCAATTGACTACCCCAAACTTGGAAGTGTAGATTCAAGTGATAGAATGCTATCCTTAAGCATAAAAACCTAAGGACCTGAGATCAAACCTATTACCAGCACACACTCACCTATAAAATAAATGAATTTAATAGGCTGGAAGCCAATAGTTAAATGAAGGAAGACATTTAATTCAAGATATATCAGCAATATGGAGGAGAAATTCATGAAAAATATTGAGGTCTAAGGAAATCTCAGAAATAGTGGAAATAAAAAACTCAATGAAACAAATTAAGAAAATCCTAGATGTTACAGTATATGTGTTTAATCCCAGTTATTCAGAAGACAAAGATGAAGCAGGAGGCAGGAGGTCTTTCCTCTAGGCTAGTTCAAATACACGTGGGCAAAAGCCAGCTGGGAGTGTTATTAGGAGCTTTATTCTAATGATAGGACTACTTAGATGGGGGAGGGGAAAGGGAGGAAGAGGGTGTGTAATATTGGAATACACTAAAATTATGCATGAAGACAGAATCTAAATGAAGTTTACCAATAAGGGTGGAGCAGAGAAAGAAAAAAATATAGAAGGTTATTCTGAGCAAAACATAATGCATAGATAAAGTATAGTAAAAGCCCTTTGGCTGGTTCAAATAAACACTAAAAAATGAATGACAGGAATCGGAAAGAATCTATGCTGGGTGGGGTGGGTGAATGCATTCAGGAGTGGGATGGGATAAGAAGGGTAGTGAATGATGCTAAGTATGTTTGTCAATATAAAAGTAGAATAATGAAACACGCATGATTACCCAGAAGTGAGCAGTTTAAAGTGCTGATGTTCATAGGCAGTAATTATAATAAAGGTGATGTACAAAGGAGTCATGGTTAAATAAAGCATCTCCCATTCTGTGGACCATTTCTCTTATTCGCCATTTCCTTTGCCAAGAGTACATTTCTCTTTGAACAATCCCACACCTTCCCTGACTCTCCCAAAGTTCCTTCCCATCCCCACTCACAAGATGTATAGATCATTTTCAACATCCTGTTTAGTGAGTATCACTGGTGCATTTGTTCTTTTGTCCTTCCACTTCTGAGCCCTTTCCTCAAACAAATAATTGAACAAATAAGACAAAAGGAAAAGAAAACAAAACAAGAAACAAAAAAATTCTCTTGTTTCCATTTCATGGAATTCATTTTGAGAAATATTATTTTGTATGATCAGACAAACATAGAAAGTATGATACCTCTATACCCCTCTCCTAAGAATATCCCTCCTTTGGCTTCCCTCTGTGTCAATGCCTAGAGATCTTTACACTCATGTCCCACTTTATTTTTCCTTTACAATCCAGTGTGTTTCTTGTCCACTGAGGGAATGTGGGTTGATTCCTTGATTATGGCAAACAATTTCGATAATGAATATGGTTGTCCTGGTGGCTTTAGTGTGGCTTGGTTTGTTTTTTACTAGAAAAATGCTGAGTGGAATTGCTAGGTCATGGGAAGTTCTATGTTTAGTCTTTTGAGGAACTTCCATACTGTTTTCCAGAGTGGTTGAACAAGTTTATATTCTCATCAACCAAATTCTCTTTTGGCTATATCCCCTTCAAGACTATTGTTAGTGTTCCTGATAATGGACATTCTAACTGGGGGTGAGGTGGAGTCTCAAAGTTATTTTGATTTGTATTTACTTTATGTCCAAAGGTGTTGACCATTTTTCATGTGTCTATTGGCCATTTTGAGAAACCTCTCTTTAAGTCTTTAGTCCATTTTTCAATTAATTGGGTTGTTTCTTTGGGGATTTTTTTTCTGATCTCTAAGTACATTTTTAAATAAGAGGCCCTTTTCTGATGTGTAGCTAGTAAAAATCTTCTCCCATTCTTTGGGCTTTCAGGTTGTCTTGTAGGCTATTTCCTTTCCCATGCAGAAACACTTCAGTTTGATGCAGTTCTACCTATCCAATATTTATTTGATTGACTGTGCTTCTGTATCTTTTCTTAGGATGTTTCAACTTGCATGGAGGAGCCCTAGTGTCTCCTAGTTTATTTCTAGTTGGTAAACTAAATATTTTTCCACATTTTTGTCCAATAAATTTTAATAATCTTTTGAATGCAGATAGTTACAAAAATAATTGAAATAATTTTATTCCAATTCTCACATTATATATTGGTGATTAAACATATGCATGGCATATGCTATTTTAGTAAAGTTTCATATTTGCTGACTAACTTAAGTTAGAAAGAGAAATTCAACAAATTTGAAAAATCTCATAGAGTTTAGAGCTTGCTTGGCTTCCATGTTATACCTGATATCACTTAGTAATTGCAAATCTTAGATTCAAGCAAATTACTTACCAATAATGTGGATAGCAAAATCTCTCCTTCTAGGATAGCGTACTGACTTTTCTGACTGGTATTCATAAATATATTACAAGAACCTGAAAAGCCTTCTTCAGAACACAGGGAGTGAAATGGCAGTTTAGTATACAGTGGAAGTAGAATTATTGCTTGATGATCCATTTTTTTCTGTCACCAATATTTTTTTCTGTTTTCCAAAAGGCTCTCCATTATACATATTACATATATATATATATATATATATATGTTTCTGGTATCTTTGATAGACCCTGAGGTACCTAATACATACTCACTCTTATTTCTGTCTGATCTCATCTATATGCATCATTATCTTGTTATTCTTATATGGACAACACCAAAAGATAACTTCCATGTAACCTCCAGGGCATTTCTTATTCTCTAAATGAAGGGAACTTTAGGGAATAATAATTTTTGGCATGTTAATATTTTACATCATGAAGTGTCACCAATTCCCTCTGGAATACAAATAGGACATTTCCCCTTGATTTTCATGGAAAGGTTGCATTCAAAAGGGATCCACATGGTAAGTGACAGATAATTTCTACTCTTGATTCCAGAGATTCACGAGTACAGGTAAACCCAATGTAATTTTTAATAGATTTCTATTTCTTTTAGCAATATCATTCTCTAATCCAATGATAAAGGCATGGGAAAGATAAATAATTCAATGTTTCTACCTTTATCTCTCCATAAAGCTTCCACTTTTGTTTAAGTAGTATTTGAAAAAATTAATTATAATACATTAATTTCATAACAGTTAAGGCATCCAGGTATCTAGGGCTTAAGTAATAGTATCAAGTTAGATGGAGACCTCAATTTCTTAGGCCAGTCTGCTTCCCAAGCTATTTCTTGACTAGATACTAGGAATTTTGGGATTGAGTTACAGATCAAGGAGCTTAAGGAAACTGGATTACATCTTGCTTTAATTTATTTGGGGGGAGATCAATTATTTTTAAAGTCTGTTTTCCTTTCCATGGAGAATAATAATTTCTATATAGATATAAAGTGAGTAAAGGTATTTTTTTCAAAGATATGTCTAATGTCTTTGAATTAGTGACACGTGGATTCTTTTCTTTTTAAACTCTGAGATTTTTTTTATTTTTATTTTGTTTTATTTTTCATTGTCAGGGTAATATATAGAAGGATTACAATTACATTTGCCAGATAGTAGGTGCATTACTTCTCACACATTGATATCCCTTCTCATGATGTTTTTGTCCCCATTTCCCTCCTTTCACCCCCTCCCAATCATCTTGTTTCCTCTTCCCCTTTCCTATTTCAAATTAGCAAATAAATGTATATATATATATATATATATATATATATATAACATACCAGGTAACAAAGTAAGATAGAGTAATGATATGAAATTAACCAAAGGACAACAATGGAGAAAAGAAAGTGCAGTACATTAAGAACAACAATCACACAAGATACAGCTCTTGTTTCCATATCCTGGAGGTCCTTTCATTTAGTCTCATCCTACTTGGCCTGATGTACCTAAGTTTACATGTGGATTTTTTAAAAGAGAGATTCGAAGGAGTAGTGATTCTTCTCACTGGGATCTCTATAATACAATGTAGAAGCACGGAAAGACCCACCTGATCCACTGTCATTGTCCTCTAATTGTGACCCTCCATGTAACTTTCATTCCATCCCTTCTCTCTTACCTCTTATGCCCAAAATAGTGTCTAGTTACTATTGTAAATTCTAACATTTCTTCATCTTCGAAGTTCAACCATTACTGAATGATGTTTTATATTCAGTATTCAGATCGTTGTAACCTATTTTTTGTATTTTTTTCTTTTTTTGATATTCGTTTGTTTTGACAGCCCAATGAAAGCTACAGCTATCCCAGGGAAGTGGAGAAATATATACGTAGACATCCACAAAACCATGCATCAGTAGTTGGAGGAAATGAAAAATGTCAAGGATGTCTTTGCAGTTCTTAATGGTCATGAGTCCCTGTAAAGCAACAAGTTCATACGGTGATCGTTTTGTAGGAATCAGACTCCAAAATTTTCATGACAATGCAGCACTATGTAGGGCAAATCTTTTACTCCAAGTCATGAAGCTGAGTCCCTAAGTTATTTAACTCTCAGATCTTTTGCTTACAATGAGAATCATATTTGTTTGTCTGCCATACCTAACACAGAGAAAGCTGCAGTAAATTAATACTGTGAATATGTTTTAATTAGAAGACTACTAAATAGCTATATAAATATTAGTTTATTTTTAAGGAAGAGAGAGAGCATTCACTTTAAAAATTCCTGACATATAGTACATTGGATGTAGTACAGTGGAGAATTATATACTTATAATTCATAGATTTAAAAGTCTTTTCCAGGAAAGAAACTGAGAAAAAGCATACTCATCATTGCATTTAAGCAATTGCACACAATAATTTAACAAAAGATATGAGGGAATTCCTTAAGGAATTGAAGAGATATTTTCTTTTTTAACAAGTATTTTGTGTTGTAATTAATAGAAGGTTTACATTATATTCGCCAGATAGAAGGCACATTAAGAAGAGATATTTTCTTTACCACAACACAATCACGTAAGGGCTTTTGGAGCAAGAGACCCTCTGCAGTTGATGCTTGAGTGGACGTGACTAGAAATAGAATTTCAAGGAGAATGAACCTATTAACTATGGATTAAAAGTGTTGATTAATGTTTGGTTTGAGAACTGTCAGTTTTACCAGGTTAATTAAATCACACATATTTATGACTCATTCATGTAAAAATATGTTTATAAGCAAAGATAAACAGGCCTTTTTCAACTTAATGGAAGTTTATATTATAACAATCAAAAGAATGACTGAAATAACCAAGTATTGAGATTCAAAGGTCTTCTGCATTATTATGTCACTACAAGTTTATAATATTCTTCTAATATGAATATTTTATGGTGGAAACAACAAAAAGGAAAGAATGAGATTTTTAAATGATTGCATTATCAACTAAGATTGCATGAGTTTAAGATTCTTGACAAATTGTGTCCGGGTAAAGGTGAATGTTAAACAATATTTTGATTTTGAGGAAAATAAAGGATTTTTCAATTCTATTGAGAAAAAAATTACCAAAATTAGGAAATATATATAAGGATAATTTTGTGCCTATTTTATCTATTTATCTTATTCTTTGACCAATTCACAACCTTGAACATAATATCCTGAAGATATGGGTGATACTTTGAAACAACAAAGTAAACTAAATAAGGCTTCCAGATTGCACTAAATCACACATCTGTTTGCATATTTACTTGCACTTATGTGGCTTCTAGAATCATTGTGATAAGAAGGATCTAAGTTTTGCTCTTGAAAATAAAACTCTTGATGATAGGATTGAACAAACTAGAAAATTGTTGATTAAAATAAATAAGTAAAAAATGAGTTAACATTGACTTTTTTGAGACAGTCACAAACAATGAAAAATGCATTTACTGTCTATTATTCCTCACTCCAAAACCACATCTCTTCCTTTCCTGAATTGCTACTCTGTCCCTAAATCCTGAGCTTTCCTGGTCCTCAGCTAACAAAACCACCTGTGGAGAGTACTGCAGTGGTCTGGTTCCATGTTAGCTGCCTGAGGACTTGCTGCCAAAGCAATCCAGTTCTAAGTCATGAAAACACAAAGAATTCAGTAGTAATAACCTCGCTGCCATTCAATTTAAAAGTAATCAAGGGATGCTAACTAGTGTAAAGAGTACTTCTATTAAAATTTAAAAAATTAGAGGGGCTGGGAATATGGCTTGGTGGTAGAGTGCTTGCCTAGCATGCACAAAGCCCTGGGTTCTATTCTTCAGTACCACATACACAGAAAGAGCCAGAAGTGGAGGCTGTGGCTCAAGTGGTAGAGTGTTAACCTTGAGCAAATGAAGCTCAGGGACAGTGCCCAGGCTCTGAGTTCAAAGCCTAGGACTAGCAAAAATAATTAGAAATGGTGATATTAACAATATTATCAGTACCAATTGCTTCTGTTCCTTTGTTTATGTTAAATACAAAATAAATTCATAGTACTATATGGCAAGCACAAATAATTTGGAGATTATAGTTTATTTTTTCCTTCTTTTCAAATTTGAATATCTTAGAGAAATTTTATGCAGCTTTATGTTTCTATAATCGTGCATGTAACTGCAGATATATATCATGAAAGCTCCAAAGTAGTAAGATAATTCTAAATATTGAATGATTTTGTAATCGAATTATTTATTGTTATGATAGAGGTGATGTGTAGAGGAGTTTCTGTTTCATAAATCAGGTAATGAGTAAGTACATATCTTTTTGGCCAATGCCACCTCTTCATTCTTTGATAAGTTTGTTTGTTTATTATTTTTTGCCCATCCTGGAGATTGAACTTCAGAGCCTGGACACTGTCCTTGAGCCTTTTAGTGCTAAGTGCTAGCACTTGAGCCACAGCTTCACTTCTGGCTTTTTCTGAGTTGTTTATTGGAGACAAGAGTCTTAACGACCTTTCTGGCTTGGCTGGCTTTAAACTATGATCCTCGATTCCCAGCCTCCTGAGTAGCTAGGATTACAGGCATGGGCCACCGGTGCCTGGCTTTGAGTGACATGTTTTTTAAGCATAATTTTTAATAATTGGTGAAGAAAAACATGAAGCTGCTATGAAAATATGTACAACTGCCAGGTTGTTGGTGGCTTATCTCTAATTAACCACCACAAATCCAGAAGCAGAGCTGCAGCTCCTGGGGTAGAGTGTTATGTATGAGCATAAAAACTGAGACAACACCTACCCAATGTCCTGAGTTCAGTCCTAGAAAAAGAAAGATACACATATTTTAATTTTCCATTTATTTATTTGGCAAAATTAAAGCAGAAAACAAAAAAGCTAAGAAAAGTTCGAATTTGAAGGGTGCTATTGGAAAGCATCATATTCTTAAGTATATCAGGGGCTCATGATAGCATAATGAATTAGTCATTAAAATTGAGCCACAGGGGTGAGGAGATTTATTAAGAAAGTAAACAGAAACACTTAATAGTCTCAAAATATCCCATAATAGGTCATGACCTACCATAAGTTAATTCCATTATTATTATTATTATTATTATCATCATTATCATGATTACTATTATTCTTATTTTGCAGATAGACGTTGCATACTTGTCCCCTCTCTTCTTTCATCTAAGGATGCAACTAAATAATAATGTGACTGAATTCATTCTGCTGGGGTTGACACAGGATCCACTTAGGAAGAAAATAGTGTTTGTTACTGTTTTGTTGTCGTATCTGGGGACGTTGCTGGGAAACTTGCTGATTATTACCACCATCAAGAGCAGCCAGACCCTTGGAAGTCCAATGTACTTCTTCCTTTTCTATTTATCCTTCTCAGATACCTGCTTCTGTACTTCCATAGCTCCTCGAATGATTGCGGATGCCCTTTTAAAGACGGCCATTATTTCTTTCAGTGAATGCATCATCCAAGTCTTTTCCTTCCATTTCTTTGGCTGCCTGGAGATCTTCATCCTCATCCTGATGGCTGCTGACCGCTATGTGGCCATCTGTAAGCCCCTGCACTATACAACCATCATGAGCCGCAGGGTCTGCGCTGTGTTGGTGGCTGTGGCCTGGGTGGGGTCCTGTGTGCATTCTCTAGCCCAGATTTTCCTGGCCTTGAGTTTGCCTTTCTGTGGTCCCAATGTGATCGATCACTATTTCTGTGACTTAGAGCCCTTGCTGAGCCTCGCCTGCTCAGATACTTATGTGGTCAATCTCCTTCTGGTGTCCAATAGTGGGGCCATTTGCACAGTGAGTTTTGTCATCCTGATGATTTCCTATGCCATCATCCTGTACTCCCTGCGGAACTACAGTGCGGAAGGCAGGAGAAAAGCCCTCTCCACCTGCATCTCCCACATCCTCGTGGTCATCTTATTTTTTGGACCGTGCATATTTATATACACGCGTCCTGCAACCACTTTCCCTATGGATAAGTTGATAGCTGTGTTTTATTCTCTTGGAACACCTCTGCTGAATCCTCTGATTTACACCCTGAGGAATGCAGAAGTGAAAAATGCCATGAAGAAGTTGTGGAGGAAGAAATTAGTCTCAGAGGCTCTAAGATGAATGTAGGCCTCCAGTCTATTATTCACCTCCAAGAAGTCATTATGGAACGCTCGATTTGGTTTTCACTCATTTGTTTTCATGAGATGGCATCGTAGGAACAATACCTCTCAGTTCTTTCAGGAAAACATTGTAAGCATATACACGAATTGAATTTGAGCCAGTTTTATGCAAAGAGAGTAAACAGGATTCTCTGAGCCCCTAATAGATATGGAAGACTTATTGGCATTGCTGTGGCTCATTGCGGCCTCTGTCTCTCTAGGCTGCCAAATGTGGTGTGATTCTTGTGCCTTTCTTCATGTTGGTACCTAGAGTTTTCTGATACTACTTGCCCATTTAATTAGCCACAGTTATATATCGAGAGGCCAAGGCTGGCATGCATCTCTCCTTCCAGTTTCTTTTGTTATGTACTCTGGTCTTATTGCAACTTATTATCAATTCAGCTGTTTTTCCTTATTCAGTGGGAGTTTCCAGATTCAAATCATTATAAAGCACAATGTACATATTTTAGGTCACTCCACTTCCAATTTTGATTTACTCTCTAAAATCTTATCATGTTTTCATTATCCAGATCTTTGAGAACAGCGATGGGACACAGAGAAAATTCAACCCATGCAAGTGTTTTCAGAGTTTACCAAATCCTTGACTACAAATGTAGTTCTGTAGCCATATTATGATTTTTGTGGGTGTAAAAAGTGCTTTTATTCTCCTAATTTAATCCATTCTTATATTTTAAGAATTTAAAACATACCTTTAATTATAGTGATTACAATTGTTTCTTTATAGTAAAATATAATTATGTTTGTAGTATATCCATCTCTAAAGTAGAAATAATTGTATGGGCTAGGAATGAGAACTCAGAAACCTAATAAATGTATTATAATTTGCCCACAAACAGCCAACTAGATTGAATAAAGGATATGGACAAAAATGGAAAATAATACAAAGCTATTTTTCTTTTCTTTTCTTTTTTGTTTGTCTGTAAGTCTTTGGGAGTGTAAGGGGAGGCACAGAAATGGAGGGACAGGCATTGGTACTCTAAACACTATGTTGAAAATCAACTCTACAATTTGCGTGTGGAATGTCAGAGAAAAATTGGGAGAGAGTGAGAGATGAGGTGGCACTGTGTAAAAGGAAATGTACTATTTGCCTGCCTTATGCAAACTGCAACTCTTCTATTGTTTAGCATTTCAAATAATAATAATAATAATGATAAATGAAAAGACAGTCTTTTGAAACAAATAGTGCAGGGAAAACAAGCAATCCATGTCTAGAAAATTCTAACTAGATCCCATTCATCACCATGTACAAAAACTAATTCCATACGATGAAAGTTCTCCATCTAAGACAACAACCTAATCTAGAAAAAAATTATCTTGTATGATTATCAAAGGGATATCATTTGGGTAGTGAGGTGGTAAAGCAAGGGAGGAAGAAGAAAGTGGTGGGAAGTGAATATAAGTAATTATATTTTTCTCTCTATCAATATAGATATCAATATTGATGTAGATTTTTTTGCATGTGAATTCACATGTATAATCTATATATCAATATAGATACTGATATATCTATATCAATATACAGATATTTGATTATTTTTTTGCCAGTCCTGGGGCTTGAACTCAGGGCTTGGGCCTTGACCCTGAAATTCTTTTGGTGAGGATAGTACTCTAACACTTGAGCCATAACACCATTTCTGGCTTTTTCTGTTTACATGGTACTGAGGACTCAAACCCAGGTAGGCAAGCACTCTATCATCAAGCCACATTCCAAGACCTTGAAAAATATTTTTGTATATGTGACCATAAAAAATTTGGCCTATACTTTTCTTTTTCTGCTGTGTTCTTATGCTCTTATCTGGTTTGTTTATTCATCAATTTCATGTTCCTGGAAATGAATTTGGAAGTATTTTTTATCTTTATCATATGAAACATCATAAGGAATTCCATGCTACTTCTTTAAAGTTCTGGTAGCATTCATCAGTGGATTCATCTGTTTGTTGTCAGACACTTTGTTACTGCTTCAACTCATTACTTATTGTATATCCAATTATATTATCTAAATCATTAGATAATAAAATTATCAGATGTCTTCTAATTACTATTATTTTCATTGGTATCTGTGTAATATTCTCCTTTTCAAATATAATTTTATTAATTTGAATCCTCCTATTCTTGCTTTTAGTTAGATCATCTAAGAGTCTGAAAATTTTACATATCTTTTAAAAAACCAATTCTTATTTCATTGATTATTTATATATTGGTCTTTAGTCTATTTATTTCAAATGTGTTCTTTATTATTTTTTAAAGTGAATTACCAAGTTATTTATTTGAAATCTGTCTAACTTTTTAAGTTGTAAACATTCATAGGACCTCTTTGTGTGCCTGTCCTGGGGCTTGAACTCAGGGCCTGGCAGCTGTCCTTGAGCTTTTTGCTGAAGGCTAGAATTCTACCACTTGAAGTGCAGTTTTACTTGCAGCCTTTTGAAGATTAATTGGGTCTCATGAATGCTCTGGCTCAGGCTTTGAGCCATGACCCCCGGATTTCAGCCTCCTGAGCAGATAGGATTACAAGCATAAGCTCTCCTGAACTGGCTCTACGTATGCTTTTGAGTTGTCCTTCTTGTACCTCACACATTATGGTCTTTACTGCTTTAAGTTCCATTTGTTTGTAGGAACTTAAACTTTTTCTCTTTAATTTCTTGTATGACCCACTGCACATTCAAATGTGTACTTTTCAATATCTACTTGTTTATATTATTTCTGCTATTATTTTTTGCTGGAGTTTTTCAAATATGATCTGGAAATATATAATAAATTATTTGCATTTTCTTGTATTTGCTAAGGATAAAATAAATGCATCAAACTATAAAATGGACACACATAGACTGGAAGGTTTGTTTTTGTGTGTGTATACATATATATTATATAATCAAAATACCTGTGTAAATATGTAAGGAGCTTTTAAGTCTCCAAATAAAAAAATCCAGAATAACTCCTTTTAAATTATGCTAAAATATATAATCAAAGATGAAACATTAGTAGGCAGTAAGATCATGAAAATTTCTCATCCTTGGCCATTGGAAAACATTAGATAAAAGGCACAATAATTTATGGTTTACTTTCTGAAATGTCTACATAGGATTGAGTAGCAATACCAAGTAACAGTTGTGGAGTGATTATAACTTGATGTGCTGTCCTTTAGTTGTTCTTGGTACTTTGAAACAAACTCTCACTATTTAATTCAGGCTGAATTCAACTCACCATAAAGCATAGGCTAGCCTCGAATTCATCACCCAAGTGCTGTGAAGTTATTCAACACTGTCCTTTTGAGTAATAATACTATTTTTTATTCCATATTGACCAGTCCACAAGTCTAAGAGGAAACTGTATTATGGAGATCTCTGGGGTTTCCAGTTGTGTTGTAAGTACTCTGAAATGTGTGCAAAGCTGCTTTTTGAATTAAATACATTAAAATGGCTCCCATTAATTTCATTCCTTCATTTATTTTATTCTTAGTCTTTTAGACATGGCTTTATATGGTGGGAGAAAAGAAGTTCCCACAGTGCTTACCTCATTGCACAGCATAAAAGTTACAAGACTATGCTATTTACATGAGATTTTAGTTTTTTTTCTCTTTTTTTATTAGAGAATTTATTAACGTTGATTTTTACATCATATGTTAAATGACAAGTTTGATAAACAAGTGTTCAAGGAGGGAATCTCTATTTACAATCACTGGCACTTAGTATTTAGAACTTAATCAAAATTAGGCTTAGGGTTTGTATGTCATAGACATCTTAATTTATGAAATAAAACATTATGTCTATAGAGTCATAGATTTTTATGTCTATATAGTTATGTTTATATTTCCATTACCATGTTCATAGCTTTGGGTATGCAGTTATTGAGTCCTCGCTCTTGTACTCTTTGGGTTTAATAGTCACATATTAAGGATACCATGTGCCTTTTGTTCCTTAGGTCTTGACTTGTCTCACTCAACATGATTTGCTCTAGATTCATCCACTTCCCTGCGAATGCCATTATTTTATCTTGTCTGTTGGCTATGGAAAATTCCATTGTGTATATATACCACATTTTCTGTATCCATTCATCTGCAGTAGGGCATCTGGATTGTTTCCATCGCCTGGCTATTGTGAATAGTGCAGAGATGAACATAGCTGAGTTGGTGTCCTTATATTATCCTGGATCATGATGTTCAGGATAGATGCCCAGAAGTGGTTTAGTTTTTTTTTCTTTTTTTTCCTTCCTTCCTTTCTTTCTTTGGGGGTGGGGCTTGAACTGAGGGCCTGGACACAGTACTTGAGCTCTTTTGCTCAAGGCTAGCACTCTACCACTTTGAGCCACATGCCACTGCCAGTTTTCTGGCGATTAATTAGGAGAGAAGAGTCTCAGGAGTTTCTTGGTAGGCTAGTTTGAATCTTGATCCTCAGATCTTGGCCTCCTGAGAAGCTAGGATTACATGCATGAGCTATTAGGGCCTGACAGCTTTTAGTGTTCTTAACAGCTAAATTCAGGAAGAGAAAAGAACTTTTACATGTTTGTATTTCAACTATAGGGAATACAATTCCCCGTTCAACAGTAGGATATTTTCAAACACAACTTTTGTAAAATGCCAAACACAATACATTTCCACCAAATGAGATAATGATTTACAGAAAAAGAGGAAATACAGTGGTTAAGCCAAGGTCCCTGTGTCTCTATTGAAACCTTTAAAAATCCTTGCAATTAGAAATGAAGGTATTTTGTGGTAGTTTACACATCCAGAGCATATCTTGAGCACAATGACAGTGGATTTCTTTAAGTCTTTTTCTTGCTTTGCAGTGTAAGAATCATGAATAGAAAACATTTTCCATAGTGCATAAATAGAAATCTATGCTAAATTCAAATTCCAGTTTTATTTTTAAAATATTTTAAGATTAGGAGAAGGAAACACTTCTACTTAGAAGATGCTGTTTTAAACAGGTGGGAGTAGATTTGTATTAAGTGGTCTGAAGAATCTTGTTGCGGTATACCCCAAGTTGCTTTTTCCTAGAGGGAGATATTATGAAGATGTGATTGACTTGAATACCCAAAACTGAATCATTCTTAAAGATTCTCTTTTAGAACACTAAAGTAAGTTTTATTTTTTTCAGCATCAATACTTGTTAAATAATGGACTATTTCATGTGTAGTTATTAGTATTCTCCAGTATGTATCTGTCATGTAAGTTTTTATTTTCATTTCAAGTTTTATTTTCAGTTCAAAAATACTTAGTATATATTAAGTTTTAATTTGTGCACTTGAGACTCAGAGGTAAAGCAATTTATGACACAGTTCTCTAGTAGCAGTAAACACAACACGGTAATAATATTGTTTAAATAAGTTAAATTGTTTTATTTTTGCTTGTGACTAAATCCAGCCAGGGCTTTGCATATGCTAGAAAAGCACTCTGTCACTTGAGCCATGCTCCAGTGGCTACAGTGATTTTAGATGCAGGCTAATTGAGTCACTTTGTGTTCAATATCTTCTATTGAAGGTACAAGTTAACGAGCCTGAGAAATGTTTGAACTACTCTGAAATGAAAGTTATTAAAATATTTTGTAAGTACACGTTAAGAATTATTCAGTTAAATATGAATATAGAGAAAGTAGTCTTATTATTAAAATGGCATATATATAGACTGATACCAATAGTTGATAGGTATTTTAGTTTTTAACATATATTTGAAAAGCCATAACTTACAAGATATATACATATATATATATTTATTATTACTTTTTTTTGCCAGTCTTGAGGCTTGAATTCAGGGCCTGGGCACTCTTAGATACTTTTGACTCAAGGCTAGTGCTCTGCCACTTGAACCACAGCACCTCTTCTTGCTATTTCTATGTATGTAGTACGGAGGAATTGAACCCAGGGCTTGGTGTGTACTAGGCAAGCCCTGTATCACTAGGCTATGTATCTAAGCCAAATATTCTATAATCAGACATGTTGTATTTCAACTTTATGAGTGCATAATATTTTTATACTAGGTGTGAAATTTGGAAGCTTGAAATCATTTATGATAGAGACATATTTATTTTCTAACACATCTAGTTTGATCAATAGTATATGTAAATAAAATTTTCTTGTAGTTTTTAAAAATAAAGATGGTTGGTTTTTGGAATGAAACTTAAATAACACTAATAACACAAGTTAATGAAAATAGTAAACAAGTAGTTACAAAATAAAACTATTGCTCAGAAGTTGGAAACAAAATTATTTAATAATTTAACAAAATTATTATAACTTGTTTTACATTGTCAACTAACCTGTTATGTTCCTGACTCAAGTAATAACTTCAGGAGAGTGAATAACCTGTTTAGTTTTTACCCTTCCTCAATTCTTTTATTTACCCCAGAATGGATGGCTAAGAATTGTTTGTTGATGGTTGTCTGTAAGTTCAAAGACCTTGACATATATAGTTTGTGAAGCATTAGATAGTTTAGCTGCACATTTGGGACTGAAATCATTCTAAATTGAAATCTATTTATACTAACATTTTGACTTGGCTAATCTGTGTTAAGAGAGAAAGCTTACTAAAAATGAATGTGTCCTACTGGTTTTAAAAAAAGAAAGAATGAGCTGGGCTCTGGTGGCTTATGCCATAGAAGTTTAAATCCAGCCTAACCAGAAAAGTTCATAAAACTCATATCCAATAAATTACTCAGTAAAAGCCAGAAGTTCCCCTGTAGATTGAGTGGTAGAGTGCTAGACTTGAGCAAAAAGAAGCTCAGAAAGCACCCAGCTCTGATTTCAGGTTCTAGGACTGACAAAAAAGTGGAGGATGAGGGAAGAGAGAGAGAGAAAAAGAGAGAGAGAGAGAGAGAGAGAGAGAGAGAGAGAGAGAGAGAGAGAGAGAGAGAGAGAGAGAGGTAGAGAGAGAAACCTTAATCTTTCTGTGATATATTACTGAAAAAATAACCTAGTAGAGCTAATGGATGGGTAAATACATATGCAAACACTGCGAACATTCTTTACTTCTGTAAAATTGATGAAATAATACAAATCCTCAGGTTATTTAAAGTGTTAAGAGGAGTTATAGTGTAAAGGTCATGATACCATGAAATTTACATAATACTTTAAAAGATTTCTTGTTCATTACAAAATTACATTTATTATTAAATATTACAAATTATATTAAAGTATCTCCTGTACATTTTCATTACATGTCCATCAGGACTAATCCGTCATCCATGTTTATTCTTCACATCAATAAATGACCAGATTCCTTTTTTTCTTTTCTTTTTTTTAATCTGTCATGGGGCTTGAACTCTGGGCCTGGATATTGTCCCTGAACTCTTCTTTCAGGTACTGCCCTATCCCTGGAGCCAAGTTCCACTTTGTTTTCTAGTGGCTGATTGGAGATAAGAGTCTCACAGACTTTAGTGCACGAACTGGCTTTGAATTGTGATCCTCAGATCTCAGCCTCCTGAGTAGCTAGCATTACAGGTATGAGCCACCATGCCCAGCCCTAAAGACTAGATTATTACTCTGGTTTCCATGGATTAACATAAATTTGCTTCATCCAAGACAAAGTCATTATTAATTAGCATCCTAGTTTCTACCTTATTCAAATTCTTTGTCATCCTTGAACTCAAAATATCAATATTTCATAGAAAAGGAGACAATGTTTAGTTTTCCACTGATTTTTGTTTCTCATTTCATTAGAATGAAAGACAAAATTATTTTGTTATCTCACATTTTTTTGTGCTTAACTGTCACCAGATCTGCAATTTACAAATTCTATTTAGTCTCTATGCCAGACTATTGATTACATTCAAATGGCTTCTGGGTTATGTGTATCCAAATTTTTCTCATGTGCACATTCTTGAACTCAGGGCCTGAGCATTGTCCTTGGGCTTTCTCAAGGCTAGAGCGCTACCACTTGAGCTACAGCACCACTTCAATTTTTTTCTATGTACATGGTACCAAGGAATTGAACTCAGGACCTTGTGCATGGTAGACAAGCACTCTACCACTAGGCCAAACTCTGGCCCCTCATGTACACATTCTTTACAAAACCTTCACCTAGGAAGAAAATTGACTAAACTTTACGAATCCATAGCACTTTTTTGTCAGTCATGGGACTTGAACTCAGGGCCTGAGCACTCTCCTTGGACTTTCTCAAGGCTAGAGCTCTACCACTTGAGCCACAGCACCACTTTGAGGAATCAAACCTGGGCCTTTGTGCATGCTAGGCAAGCACTCTACCAATAGGCTAAACTCCCAGCCCCTCCACAGCATTTTTAACATATATAATACTTCCCATGAACCTAACAGTACAACAGAATCTAGAAATTGATGACTGGAACAATTACTGCTAATAATAATGATTAGGAATAGTAATTAAATAATATCAATGTGCTATTTTTTTCAGGTGGCTTATTTGGCTTTCACTTGTAGTAGATGGAGCACAGGAGCAATGTTACAGAGTTTATTCTCCTGGGGCTCACCGAGGACCCGAAGCTGCAGAAAGTCATCTGTGTTTGCTTCGTGATAATCTACATCATCTCCATGACAGGAAATATACTCATCATGATCACTATCACCGGAAGCCCACTCTTGGGGTCTCCCATGTACTTTTTCCTAGACTATCTCTCCTTTATTGATGCATGCTACTCATCTGTCAATACCCCTAAACTGATCGCAGATTCACTGCGTGAAAAAAAGACCATTTTATTCAATGGATGTATGACCCAAGTCTTTGGTGAACATTTCTTTGGTGGTGCTGAGGTTATCTTGCTGACTGTGATGGCTTATGACCGCTATGTGGCTATCTGCAAGCCATTGCATTATGCAACCATCATGAATCGAAGAGTCTGTAGCTTATTAGTGGGTGTGTCCTGGGTGGGAGGTTTTCTGCATGGAACCATACAGATATTTTTTATCATTCCATTGCCCTTCTGTGGTCCTAATGTGATAGATCACTTTATGTGTGATCTGAATCCTTTGCTTGCTCTGGCCTGCACTGATACCTACACTTTAGGGCTCGTTGTTATTGCCAACAGTGGCTTCATCTGTATATTAAATTTCCTCCTTCTGCTGGGCTCTTATGTGGTCATCTTGCGCTCCCTGAAGAACCACAGCTCAGAGGCCAGGCGCAAAGCCCTCTCTACCTGTATCTCCCACATCACAGTAGTTGTGTTGTTCTTTGTGCCCTGTATAGTTGTGTATACGAGACCTCCTGTTACTTTTCCCATTGATAAAGCAGTTGCTGTCTTCTATACAATGTTAACTCCCATGTTAAATCCCTTAATCTATACTTTGAGAAATGATCAGATGAAGAAGGCCATTAGGAAAAGGTTTAGTAGGGAAGTGTTTATAGAAGGTTAATAAACAATGCATCAAATCCAGTATGGATTCAGCTGAAAAAACAGCAAAATCAGCCAATTACTGGGTAACAAACTTTCTTTTCTTCTTCCTTCCTTCGTTCCTTCCTTCGTTCCTTCCTTCATTCCTTTGTTCCTTCCTTCCTTCCTTCCTTCCTTCCTTCCTTCCTTCCTTCCTTCCTTCCTTCCTTTCTTCCTTCCTTCCTTCTTCCTTCCTAAGGCAGCAAGATCTTGTTTCCACATCTTGGCATTCGCATGCACACACACACACACACACACACACACACACACACAGACATACACACAAATTTTATATAAATATAGTCACATAGGCATTGGGCCTTTTTGATTTTCTCATAAAAATAGCCTCTTTTGGTCTCACTGTAGGTATAAGTTGTCATATTCCAGTGCATTTTAGTTCTAACTTTTACATATCAGTGAAAACATCCTTGGGTTGTCTCTCTGAGCTTGCCTTAGTCTCTCCCAGCTTCCCTTAATGTGATTTTTTTCTGGTTCTATACATTTCTCTGCAAATGACATTATTTTATTCTTTCTAATGGCTGTAAAAATACCATTGTATATCGGTACCACATGATTTTGATTCACTCATCTACTGGGGGGCATCTGGGTTGTTTCCATATCTTCGCTATTGTGAAAGGGCAGCAATGAACATGGCTTATCATATCCTGGCTTATTATGTTCATGGGAGATGTCTAGAGGTGGTATGGCTGGGTCATAGGGAAGGTCTATGTTTAGGTTTTTGAGGAACATCCAGACTGCTCTCCAGAGGGGTTATACTAGCTTATATTCCCACCAGCAGTGCAGTAGGGTTCATTTTCCCCCACATCCCCATTGACATTTGTTATTATTTGAATTTAAAATCTTGACCAATCTTCCTGGGGTGATATGGAATCTCAAATTGTTTTGATTTGTATATCCTTTATGGTCAGAGATGATGAGCATTTCCTTATGGGTTTCTTTGCCATTTTTTACCACTTCTGAGAAGTGTCTTCTTAACTCCCTTGCCCAATAAGTGAATGGTTTATTAGGTTTGGGAGGGATTAATTTCTTGAGTTCCTTGTATATATGGGATATTAGTCCTTTGATATATTGCTGATAATGGTCTTTCCCCAGTTTGTTGGCTTTCTAGTTTAGTAATTATGTCTTTAGCTATGCAGAAACTTTTAATTTTGTTGTAGTCCTACTTGTCAAGTCTCTCTTCTGTTTTCCCCTGGGGCCCTATTCAAGAACTATCTGCCTATAAGTTCTAAGGTTTCTCCTGCCTCTTGTTGTAGTTTCAAAGTTTTGGGTATGACATTGAGGTCTTTGATTCACTTTGAAATAAATTATTTGGGGAGAAAGAGTAGCTACAGACGATTTCCTCGAATCTTTCTGGAAAGTTTTTAAGATGCAAATGTTATTTTGTGAAATTTAGCATATTCAGAACAGATTCATTGTGAATGGACTGACCATTTATATGTATTTGCTGCAAACTTCCTACTTCCTGCCTTGTAGGAAAAAAAATCATGTCAAAGATAATTCCCTAAGTGAATCAAGATACACTTTTAAATTCAAATCTCAGTTCCTATAGAAACACTTTTTAAGCTTTAGAAAAGAAGGAAAAGAGATACACGGATGAAGATACAACCTTACCAACTGCTGATTTTGTATTGAGTTACCTTAGTAACCTTGTATGTGTATTATCACTTACATATGGAAATCTGTTTTTCTTATGCTGAAGATTGTATTGAAACAAATACGCATAGCCATCATCAAGATAATCTAAGAAAATAAGGTAAGCACTAGTTCAGTTCTGCTAGTTAAGAAGGATTATTTTCATGCACAGTAACTGTTACTATTCAATATCAGATATGGTCTTATAGTATTTCATCCTCATCCCCACTTTTCAAAAAAATAGTTGGTAAATATCTTAAACAAATGTATCCTTGGGCATTATGGAACTCATAAAAAGTGATGCAATATTTAAGATCCAGCTCTACTGATTAATTACCTAGAGATAACAATTTTAATATTTATGACTAATCATGGGGATGAAACCCAAATAAAAGTACATTTTAGGCACACAAATGACCTAAAAGTGAACAGTAGATGATATAAATGATTAGCTTTCTAGGATCAAGAGCTACTGATCATATAAACCACTGTTAATTTTTAAAGGATAAATATTGGGGAGGATTCTTTCTGCATTTAGTGCATAATTGAAGGTTCCTCTGTATGATTGCTCAAACTTTAGATGCTGAATGCATGCACAAGTACAAAAGCAAATGAATGTCTTATATGTGCTCACAGCACTGAAGTCCATAGTACTGATGAGTTTATATAATAATGGTCTCTCTGGTCGACACATACAGTGTTCTCACTTTATGAATAAATGACTTTGGTACCTGGTGTATTGTATATACATTTAGTTGTTTATTTGGAATAGGAAAGGACGGGGAAAAATAAGATGATTAGGAAGGTGTAGGGAAGGGAAAGTGGGAGCAAAACATGGGAAGGGATATCAAGTTCAAGTTCAAGAAGTAATGTACTCAATACCTGATACATCACCCTGACAATAAAATACAATAAAAATGTGCCAGAAATATACCCCAAATAAGAGCAGTTTTGAGCTGAACAAACAAGAAACAAATCAGAAGTTTCTGATTCTTAAGCCTCTACATCTAGCTATTGTTGTAGGTACTTTCAACAGTTTCAGTAGAGTCCAGGAGCTCAATAGATTCTAATCATTTTCCTCTGATGGACCAAGGAAGGCATGAAGATGCTTCCAAGAAGGCAGCAGTGGTATTTCTTTTCTTGATGATTCAGATGATTTCAGATATCGACATTCTTTGTATTGTTGAAAAATTTGACTACAAAGTCCTAGCAAGGAAAATGAAATTATTATGGGCACTTAGAATTAGGTATTCATTAGAATTAGATTACTAGTTCAATATTACTATACAGATGATAACACAGGTAGCTTAAAGTAATGATTTGAAAGACAACATATGGGGCTGGGAGTTTGACCTACTGGTAGAGTGCTTGCCTAGCATGCACGAAAACCAGTGTTTGATTCCTCGGTAGCCACATATATAGAAAAATAGCTGGAAGTGGTGCTGAGGCTCAAGTAGTAGAGCTCTAGCATTGAGAAAGTCCAAAGACAGTGCTCAGGCCCTGAGCTCAAGCCCAGTATTGCCCCCCCCAAAAAAAAAGAAAAAAAGAAAAACAATACATGTTCCCATTTCCTGAGACAAAAGTAAGTTAATATAAAGAATGACCAGAGAACTATTGTTGACACTGCCATTTTTCTATGTTTATCTGGAACAAGACTCTTCATTGTGCTTAAGCTACTCTTAAAATATGTAGGAAAGCAGAAATAAAAAGGGCAATATTAACCATCTAGTAGGTTCAAGAGGATTAGATCAACAAAATTTCCCAAAGCATGGAAACAGTACATTCTCAGTGAACAGTATTTAATATTGCCTTTGTTATTAAAATCATTAACAGTATAGTTCTAGAGGTCATTTCATGATTTATAAAGCATGAAATGATACCTATGACACAATGTAGTTAGCATGTCAAATGAAGCAAATGTGCCAAGCCCATAATACTATATAACCCATAGCAAAACATCATGTATTATTATTGTCTAAGACCAATATTATTACTCACTTTTCTGAAATCTTGAATCAATGTATAATAAATAACTCTTACATTCTTTTAATTCATTTACATAAAAATCACCTTGTAAAACTTTACATGACATATCACAAACCTTTCATAACTGAGGTTCTTGTCTCGGCCTTTCACTGTTAAGTGAATATGAATTCAATTATTCCAAGACCCAATTTCCATTTATTATATTAGTATCTACATTCACAAATACTTACTTTTCTTCAACTCATATTCTCAATTACTTTTCATAGGTCTCCATTTCAAATGAATGAATGTCAGAGTATATTTTAGTTTTACAAGAATGGCCATGACATCTAACTTTGTACACCCTTTGTGGGCTTACCTACAATATACCTGTTCTATTCACACTCTGTACCAACTCATATCCTGATCTGTGGGTTTATGAAAGTTCTCCATTTATGTGGTCTTTGTAGAATCATTACTGTTCAGTGGTTTGTGTACCTATTTCTTTTTTTAACATTTAGTTTTATGTTTATTTCTTCACATACAAAATGTTTTACAAAGTCCATTTTTTCAATGTTTTAGTTTTACAGCTCAAAGAAATCACATAAAATGCTGTCAGTCTTCAGTAGTCACAAAAATATTTTAAACTATATCAAGCTGAATAAGATCTCTATTCCCTTATTCACTTAGATTCTACTTAAATATACTTCTATAGTATTCTTTTGGGGGGTGGTTAATTAGAGCTGTGTTACAGACTGGAATCTTGTTTTCTTTTTCAGTATTTTAAAAATCTTTATATCGTTGCACAAGGGAGTAACCGTTTTAAAACCAGTGGATAAATACAATACATCTTGACAAAGGTCACCCATTTGAACGATCTCATCCATCACTGCCTTACTCCTTTTCCCTCAGTCTTCTTAATTTCGTGGGCTGTCAAGTTAATTCTTGATTGTATTCTTCCCATCTTCTCCTCTTCATTTGCCCATCCATTTCCCCTTGACTCCACCCCAACTCTTTGGAGTACCCACTGAACTCTGACTTAGCCTTTCTAAGGAATTACACTACTTGAGTTATCCCTGTGTAGTCATAAGAAAAATAATACCAGTGCTTATTGTACCACCAAAATCTTGAGAAGATTTCATAAGTCAATAAAATTTGTAATTTGCATGTGTCATTTGTTCCAAACAGAAACTTTAAATAAATCCAACTTTGTATCATTCTGATACAGGTAATGCAATTAATACTCACATGAGACAATGGAAATCAGAAACAACGTGACTGAGTTTGTCCTCCTGGGATTAACACAGAACCCGAAGACGCAGAAAATCCTATTTGTCCTGTTTTTGGTCATCTACATCACCACGATGGTGGGAAATGGACTCATCGTGATCACCATTACAAGCAGCACACTCTTGGGGTCCCCAATGTACTTTTTCTTAGACTATCTCTCTTTCATCGATGCCTGCTATTCCTCTGTTAACACTCCTAAGCTGATAGTAGATTCACTCAAGGAAAAGAAGACCATCCACTTCAGCGGTTGCATGACTCAAGTCTTTGGGGAACATTTCTTTTCAGGTGCTGAGGTCATCTTGCTGACTGTGATGGCCTATGACCGCTATGTGGCTATCTGTAAACCCTTGCACTATGCAACCATCATGAACTGGCAGATTTGTCTTTTGTTGGTGGGGGTTTCTTGGATGGGAGGCTTTCTTCATGCCACCATACAACTCATCTTCATTATCCAGTTACCCTTCTGTGGCCCTAACATCATAGACCACTTTATGTGTGATCTGAGCCCTTTGCTCAATCTTGTCTGTATGGATACACATATTCTGGGATTCTTTGTTGCTGCCAACAGTGGTTTCATCTGTGTGTTAATCTTCCTCCTTCTGCTGGCCTCCTATGTGGTCATTCTGCGCTCCCTGAGGAACCACAGCTCAGAGGCCAGGCGCAAAGCCCTCTCTACCTGCGGCTCCCACATCACTGTAGTTGTGCTATTCTTTTTGCCCTCCATATTTGTGTACATGAGACCAGCGGTGACTTTATCCATCGATAAAGCAGTTGCTGTCTTCTATATGACAATTACTCCCATGTTAAACCCTTTAATCTACACCATGAGAAATGACCAGATGAAGACTGCCATCATAAAAATGTTTGCTCGCAAAGTTCTGTCAGTGGAAAACTAAATGTGCAGGTTCAGTAGAGGACAGGGCTGACATGTATCTTGCATAAGTTCAGAGATGAATAGTTACAAAAAAAAAAGCAAGAGTGAACTCATCCATGGATTCTGCATGAAGAATTTCTCAAAGAGGTACTAAAACATGAAGACTGCAATCTCACTGATGTTTCAAAATTATGAAAGTAGTGGTTTTGGTTTGCTGTCTTGATCCATGAATTTAGCTGTATACTCATTCTTTTTAATACAAGTAGTTATAAAAATATGGATCTCAAACAGTAATTCCTTTAACATTAAGAGAGGGGAGCCCTGCTAATATCTTCACTTGACCTGTGAGGACACACATTGAAATGGGTTGTTCTCCAAGCAGATACATTGATGAGCCATTAGTCTAAACATGGCATTTTCTGGACAATATCCTTCAGTGTTATGATCTCAAAGATACACACTGATATGGTGACTCAAACCTGTAGCCCTGGTAAGTAGAAGAAGCAGGAACTAGAAGGATCAGTGTCAGAGACTAAAAGACATCTAGACCAAAACTAGAATTCAGGACCCTCCCTCAAAAACCAGACTAAAACACAACAGCTGTAATGTGGTCCAAGTGTTAGAGCTATTGTCTATAAGGCCCTGTTGCCCAGGAAACTCACTCTCTGCTAAAACCAAACAAAGCTAGCAAACAAAAAATCCTGTAGATGGTAGATCATTATGCTTTTTTTATTTTTGAGACAAATGTTTTTGCTGAAGCAGTGTATATATATGCCATGTGAGCATGCTTTTTTTCATTACTCTATCCTAACATCTTATAAGTTATTATTTATGGTCGTGTATTTTCAGTAATATTATGGAATGTAAGTGCTTTAGAGCTACAAGAATTTCTCCTTGGAACATTACGTGACTGTTTTAATTTTCTTGTCAGTGTCAAAAATAATCTGTATTTATAAGCAATCTGATATAATCATAATCATGAATCAAATAAAAAAAACCCTTCAATTATCAGTAAGAAACCTTGATACTTGTAGCCTTGGTAACAGCAGTTTCTTTAGGGCAGCACATCTATTATATGAATAAATGAATAAAGTCATGTAAATAAAGTCATCTAGTATATAATGGTATTAGGAAATAGGAAAGTGCTTTCTAACTCTATCTGTTTGAGAATCTCAGCATCCTTTCCCCTCAAAGAGAGAGCACAGTTTGTCTCTTCTTTCATTATAGAGGACTGAGGAAGAATTTGAAAATTACCTGAGCGCATGAAAAAATTATATGTTACCTTGACATTCTCTTACACGATTTCATTATCCTATGAGGCTTTCATTGTATTTTTCCATTACACCATACATTTCATTTTAGATTTTAATAATATACAGCTTTGGCGACCCACCGGTTTGAGCACTGAATATTTGTTCACTGAATTCTAGCTTCCCATATTCACAAGCAAATGGGTTTGAATATAAGGAATATTGACAGTTTGAAGATTTTCATGATGAATAAAGAGACACCTAGAGTCTTCCTCCATAACCCATGTGATCCATTTTGAAAGGGAACAGACAATCACTGTTGTCATGGGAACGCTGCTTTGAAGTTATATAAATGGACCATTCAACGACCTCAGGATGAGTTTCAGAAAAAAAGGCATAGATAGAGAGCTATAGAATGTCATAAAAATGACAAAGTGGGGTCAATAACATGAATAAGATGAGGAGAGGACACTGAATTCCTAGGAGACAAAAGTCAAGGTGATAAAAAAGACTACACAGCAGCGCTAATCAATTCATCATGGCTGTCATTACTAACATATCTTCAGTCACTAATTATTCATAAGGACCCCATAAGTTTTCGGCACCAATGGGAAAGTACTCATTAATTTAAGTAAATGGTTAGGCATGAGACTGAGGAGACACAGACAGGCAAGTTCAGTAAGAGTCTCATATTCTATTTAAGCTTTTGTGACAAAGGTCATGGGTAAAACACTGAAAGTATATTTAAACTAATGAGTGATACAATTAGATTTGAGTTATAGCATTAATCGTAATGCTGGATTCTGGTGGCTCATGGCTCTAATTCTATCTGCTCAGGCTGAGAGTTGAGGATCTTGGTTTGAAGTCTACCCAGGCAGGTAACTCCATGAGACTCTTGCCTCTAATTAAACACCAGAAAGCCAGGAGTGGAGCTGTGGCCCAATGGAAGAGTGCTAGCCTTGAGCAAAAATCTCAGAGATAACACATAGGCGCTGAGTTCAAGCCTAAGGACTGGCAAACACCCCCCCACACACACACACATAGAACTGATAATTCTTGCTGCAGCCTGAGAAATGGTGTGAAGAGAGCAATCAGCAGTGATCACTTCCCAACTGATATGCATTCTATCCAATTGGTTGACCCATCAGGTATTTCTGGGAATACCTGCATAAAATTAACGCTAATCTTGAAAATATAAATCAAATTCCTGATGGGGTATACCCCTCATGATGTTCATGATAAAAATAGGAAATTAAAATTGATGAGTATGAGGAATAATGAAACATTGGTATACTAGTCATTTAAATACAAAATAATAAAGCCACTAGAAGAAACAATATACTCAGCTCTTAAAAGTTGAGCATTGTACTACCACATGACTTAGATTTGTATTCCTGAATATATACTCAATTTATTTATATAGGTTATAAATATTTCTACCTTGTAGTCTTATCATTCAGCCTAGCCTCAAAATGTAATCAAGCCAAATGCCCATCAGTATACGAATGGATAAACAAAATGTGGTGTAAGAATGCTATAGAATGCCTTTGAATGATAAAAATAAGGAAATTCTGATAGCTGCTCAAACGTGAATGAGCCCTGAGAACATAAAGAGTAACATCAATCATTCAAAAAGAGTAAATGGCATGCAGATAGTGAAATTCATAGATGCAGGAAGTAATAGTTAGGGTTTGGGGATAAGAATAGTGGGGAATTATTGTTATATGAGTGGAGATTCTGTTTTGGAAGACAAAAGCATTCTGGAGATTGAAAGGGACAATGATAACAAACAATATGACTGAATTTAATAAAAAATAAACCACACACATAAAATAATTACAGTGGTTTAAGTTCTATAAAACTTCCCAAAATTTAAATAAGAGAAGTATAAAAAATGGCAGAGATATTTGCTTCAGTGTATAGTTTCATTAAATATGCATACATACATATACACATACATATATAAAACTTGTTAGGTGTTATATAAACTAAGAGAATTATTAAGATCATGGTATATATTTTTCTATCATTAAAAGTATATCCTATATACTTACGCATAGTTTCCAAACTATCACATATTTGTACATGCATTTGTCAAAATCATGACAAGATTATGAGAATTCTTTATTTTTCATTCAAGTTCCTATATTTATGTTTCTGGAAATAAATAGATTTATGCTCCTAGCATTTGATAACTTTCAAAGTTTTCACAAATGTAAGATTAAAAAAAATTACTCAGTTGTGGTTTGTCTTTGTCTCATTTTTCTTTTCATAATTGGCCTAGATTATGGGTTTAGAGGGAAATCTCATAAGTAGTTATATTGTGCCAATGGCCCTGGGGCTGTCACCAGGACTTCACTTTTTTTTTTTTGCCATTCCTGGGCCTTGAACTCAGAGCCTGAACACTGTCCTGGGGATTTCTCAAGGCTAGCACTCTACCACTTGAACTACAGTACCATTTCTAGCCTTTTCTTTCTGTGTATGTGGTACAGAGGAATTGAACCTAGGGCTTCATGCATGTTAGGCAAACCCTCTATAATTAGACCAAACTCCTCACCCAGGACTTAACTCTTTTGTTAAACACCCCTGTGTTGTTACTCTGTCTTCCCACATGATACTCGAGTATTTGGAAGAACGTTGTTATCTAATGTCTACATCTAAAGAGAAAAGAATTATCTTCCAAATTTTTGAGGCCACATCCACATAAAAATTTGGAGTGATAGCATTGAGAGATATTCTCCTCCACTTAATTATTTGTTCCATTATTTATGGCAATGCAGAACCTGGAATATGTGTCATATTTTATATGTCAGGACTGTGGTGTTGTTTTGCTTATCTTTTTTAGGGTAAATTCTGTTTAAAATATATTTTATTGTTGTAGTTATTGTGCAGGTGATATACACAGTGGTTACAGTTACATAAGTCAGGTAATGTGTACATTCATTTTTGGGGGGCCAGTCCTGGGCTTGAGCTCAGGTCCTGAGCACTGGACTTTCTCAAGAGAAAGTGGTAGAGCTCTACCATTTGAGCCTCAGCACCACTTCTGGCTTTTTTTTCTATGTATATGGTGCGGAGGAATCAAACCCAGGTCTTTGTGCATGCTAGGCAAGCACTCTATCATTAGGCCAAACTCACTGTACATTCATTTTTGAACCGTGTTACCCCTTCCCTTGTTTTCTCCCAGGTTTTCCCTCCCATCCCACCCATAAGTTGTAGAGTGCATTTTTTTACATGATATCTAATAAATACCATTGCTGTATTTGTATACCCTTTGGCCTACCTTTTCAGGGTGTTTTGCTTGTGTGTGTGTGTGTGTCTGTGTGTCTGTGTGTCTGTATGTGTGTGTGGTGTGTGTGTTGGTTCTGAGGCTTGAACTCAGGATTTAGGCCCTGTTCTTTTTTCTTTTTTCTTTTTCAACTTTCTTTTTTATTGTAATGTATAGAGAGGAGTTATAGTTATATTCTCCAGATAGTAGATGCATTACTTCTCACACATTGATACCTGTGTCCTGATCTTAAGCTTTTTTTGTTCAAGGCTAGTGCTCTACCATTTGAGCCACAGTTCTACTTTCAGCTTTTTGGTGCTTAATTGGAGATGAGACTCATAGACTTTCCTGTTCCTACCTGAGATAGCTTCGAATAATGATCCTTAGATATCAGACTTCTGAGTTGCTAGAATTACAGGTATGAGCCATTGGCACCTGACTTGCCTCAGAAGTGAATGCTACTACATTGATGGTGAGAATGTAAACCTGTTCAGTCACTCTGGAAAGCAGTGTGGTGGTTCCTCAAAAGACTAAACGTAGAGCTCCCCTATGACCCTGCAATCCCACTCCTGGGCATTTAAACAAATGACTACAAACTAGGCCATACTAAACATTCTTCACAAGTCCGACTATTCCAGTTTTTTCCCCATTACTCTGTAACCCATTGCATATTGCACCACTCTGTGGTGTGCATCTTTGTGCGTGTGTGTGTGTGTGTGTGTGTGTGTGTGTATGTGAGTCTATTTTAGTATTTTCTGTCACCATAAAATGATATGCCAGAGGTACTCAGCCAAGACCTAGAATTAGACATTTCTGAAAGAACCACGTTGATTTTATTGAATAATGTTATTTGCAAGAAAGACATGATTAATAGATGTTACTTTTTTAGTATCCCAAAGGAATTGTCATTTATTGTTAATTAACACTTTAAATTGAAATACTAACCTGTTTCTTTCCCCTTAACTCAAAGATAAACTGAAGGTGGTTTTTTTTCCTACGTCTGGATTATGTTTCTCAATTGAGAGAAAAGACATACTTCAGGGAATGACTTTCCCATATCCTGAATTTTGAATAAAAGGGGAGAAAATGTCAGTTGAAACCCAATATGAGAATGGACTTCAGAAAAGATTGAATGTGTTTGGAACCAAACTCAAAAGCATAAACTTTGTGAGATCAAAGCGATGCAGAAGCCCTTTGAAAATTCTCCTTTCAGTGAGCAGCCTCCAGTTCTTTTCAGAGGAAAAGAAGTCAGCAAGACTTTGAAGCTAAAGCTGGTACGATTTGTATTAATGTGCGCAAGCACATTTCTTGCAGAGTAATATTCAAATTAATGTTATAGATACGTTGAGCACACATCAGGCACTTGTGGGAGAGCAGCATGTTGAGGGAGTTTCTAGGACTGTTTCACATTCAAAATTGGGAGGATAGGAAGGAGACAGGCACAAATTGTTTCTGATAGAAAATGGCTAATAATTAAAGAATGATGACAGAGGGGGTGTGAAAGATAGTCAAGCAGAAATAATATCTGATTGAGGGTATTTCATGGCAGTAGTCCATAGAAGTGACAACATTCAACTGAACATAGGACATCAATATATCTCTAATTCCAGTGGCAATGGAGCAAAGAATAATAGTATGGAACATGATTTGTTAGCATTCATAGGAAATCATTTACTTCTATGATGCTACTCTGTGCCAGTAGGTAAGTATGCCATTCTTATGAATATAATTCAGACAAACTAAAAGCTATCTGTAGTATACAAACATGACAGTATGTATACTTGCCTGTATCTGTATATCTACAAAGATATGGATAAATGGTCAGAGATATAGCTATAGATAGATTAGGTTTATGTTACTTAATAACTCACATTCCTCTGTATCATCTATTTCTACAGCAAAGGAAGTTGTGTTGGTCAGTGATATGTAAATGTGGTTCATGATCATTTAAGTTAAGGCTTCAAAAAGCTTTATTTGCAATGTAGTATGACAACACATGTCACGTATTACAATATTCTATATCTGAAAAGGAATTTCCCATGTATAACTCTAAGAATTTAGTTTTCCTACTTAGAGACTACAAAATTATGCTTTGTTCATAGTTTTCGAAATACAAGTCACAAAGTATGTATGTGACTATATGAGGCACATTTTTTATTGTCTGGATAATGCATAGAGGGGTTACAGTTACATTTGTCAGGTAATAGGTCCATTATTTCTCACACATTGATACCCCCTATCATGTTTTGGTCCCCATTTCCCTCCCTCAGCTCCTCCTAATCATCTTGTTCCCCCTTCCCTTTCCTATTTCAAATAAACAAATAAAAGTATATACAATATACCAGCTAACAAAGTCAGATACAGTAACAATATGAGATTAACCAGAAGGGCAAAAAAAAAGAAGAGAAATAACATAGTACATTAAGAACAGCAATCACACAAGATAAAGCTCTTGTTTCCACATCCTAGAGATCCTTTCATTTAGTCTCACCCTACATGACCTGATGAGCTATTGTAATCCTCCACTAGGAGAGTCCTAGATGTGTACTAATTATTATGATGTACATTTTAATGAAAATTCATCTTAACATATGGCACTGAAATCTTGAACTTTGATTTGTAAAATATTTCAGATTACTTCATGCAAACTATACAATACATCTTTTTATATTTATGTTTTTTATTAAATTCCTTTGTTCAGTCACTCACTGTAATGCAATTGTTTCCATTGAGAGTTATAATGGCTGCATTTGTGGCTGTGTCAATAGGAAATAAAAATCTCTAGGCCAGCTGCTCTATATAAGTTTTGGAATCACTTCATATAAGATTGGAAACATTAGTACCTCCAGCAAAAACAGATGAATTTGTCTGTCCCTCACTTATCAGTATCACTTGTTAAAATAAATTTATGTAAAGGATTACTTCACTATTCTGATAGATGCAAAAGGGGTCTAACTTGAATTTCAGTGTTAATGTATGTAAATCTGAAGAAAGTGTGGAATCCTTCCATACTCTTACTTTTAAAAAGGGAAGAAGAATTTTAAAAATCAGGATTTGTCTGTTGTTCGTCTGTTGTATGTGTATATATGTTTGTGTTGATCTGAAAACTATTGTGATAGAAATTAGGCATTTAGCTCAAATATGAGTTGCATATGCATATATCTAAAACCATTTTACTTGCATCTTTTATCACTATGCTAATATCTAGAATATGTACATTATAGGGTAATGGCTTAGATATTAAATTTTTTCTGGGGAAAAAACTATAGGAATGGTAAGTGATAAATCACTGCTGAGATAGAATTTTATGACTGAGGACATGTGTTCTACATGACGATTCTTATTTACTTTCTATGATTTTCTTTTTTCCTCTGCAGATTTTCTTTTTGTTCTAATCTGTGATTTTCACACAATGAACAAAATGATGCAAGGAAGAAGCAATGTAACCGAGTTTATACTCTTAGGATTGACACAGGATCCTCAGAGCCAAAACATGGTGTTCGTCATCTTCTTACTTTTCTATGCAGTCACTGTCCTGGGGAATATGCTCATCCTTGTCACCATCATGTTCAGCTCAACACTTGGGACCCCCATGTACTTCTTCCTCTTTTATTTGTCCTGTGCAGATACCTTCTTTTCCACATCCATAGTCCCCAGACTCCTTGTGGATTCCCTCTCGGCAAAGAAAGTCATCTCCTACAACGAGTGCATGACTCAGATCTTTGCACTGCATCTATTTGGCAGCTTGGAAATCTTCGTCCTTGTCCTCATGGCCATCGATCGCTATGTGGCCATCTGTAAGCCCTTACGCTACCCAGCCATCATGAACAGGCAGGTCTGCGTCATCTCGATTGGGTTTGCCTGGTTCGGGTCCTTTGTACATGGCACTACCCAGATTATCCTGCTCTTGAGACTGCCCTTCTGTGGACCCAATTTGATTGACCATTACTGCTGTGATTTGCAGCCTTTGTTGAAGCTTGCCTGCACGGACACATATGTGGTCAACCTGCTGTTTGTGTCTAACAGTGGGGCCCTTTGCTCTGGAAGTTTCATTGTTTTGATGATCTCATACATCGTCATTTTGCGCTCGTTGAGAAATCACAGTGCAGAAGGGAGGAAGAAAGCTCTCTCCACTTGCACATCTCACATCATTGTAGTTGTACTATTTTTTGGCCCCTGTATATTCATATACACACGTCCCCCAACCACTTTGCCCATAGACAAGGTGGTGACAGTATTTTATACTGCCGGAACACCCTTTCTCAATCCACTTGTGTACACTCTGAGGAACGCAGAAGTGAAGAACGCCATGAGAAAATTGTGGTATGGTCTACTGGTGGGTGGATAAGTGCAGATAGTACCAACGGTTATCTCTGAGTTTTGTGGGCATGACTTATCAACATGAACAGATGTTTGAGTACTAAATGTTTTAAGGGATAGGGGTTATTGACTAAAAAACAGGATCTTTGTGACGTGGATGGTGAGAATGTAGATATTAACTCAGAAAATTGCGTGTCAATCTTATTTCTGCTTCAATACTTTTTCCTACCCGTGTATCTTTCAAGTTGCAAAAGAGAATATACTTTTCATTCATATTTAAGGAAACTGATTTCCTTTCTCGTTATGCTTTGGCCACAAGACTGATAGTTCCTATGGAATCTTGCTGGCCATTTCTCAATAGCTTAAATCTGAAATTATTTTCTGTATGTTTTATGTAAAAAATTCTGTCTAAATATTGTTCCGTGTGTGTGTGTGTGTGTGTGTGTGTGTGTGTGTGTGTGTGTGTGTGTGTGTGTGCATTCATGCCAATCCTGGGGTTTGAGTTTTAGTTTGCTTTTTTACTTATGACTGATGCTCTACTATATGATATATACCTTTTGTCCATCATGTGACTTGAACTCTGGGCCTGGGCACTGTCCCTGAGTTATTCAGCTCAAAGCTGCCAGCCTACCCCTTGAGCCACAGCATCACTTGCATTTTTCTGGTGGTTAATTGGAGATAAGAGTCTCATAGAATTTAGGGCCTGTGCTGGTTTTCAATTGCAATCCTCAGATCTCAGCCCCCTGAGTAGTTAGGATTACAGGTATGAGTCACCACGTCTGGCTCCAGTCCAGCTCTTTTGCTTGTTGAATATAAAACCTCATGGACTTTTCTGCTTGGCTTTGAACTGGGATTCTCAGATCTCAGCCTCTTCAGTAGACAGGACTTTAGGTGTGAGCCATCTGTGCCTGGAACACCTATTGGTTTGACAAGCAAAAAGACAGATATGTAGTCACATCTATTGAAATAGAGTGTAATTCTTGGCATTTGTTTTCTTATAGTAGATACTTTCTATTACACATAGTGTGTTGTTTCATCCTGATTTGGGAAGCAACTCTGCAACGGTGTAACAAGCACATTTAATTTAACCACGTTTGTAAGTAAATAGCTCTGTGTGTTTGAATTACAGGCTTTTCTTATAGATATATTTTCTAGTTACTTTTCTTCCCTATGAATACAACTGGTATTATAACATTATTCTAATATGTACTATCATAAAACATTAAAATGTTAACTATGTGTTTGTTCACTGCATTGAAACTAAAAGAACTCTGATACTCTTAAGAATTACAACAGCAAAGTAATAGATATTTCCAACCTAAGTTACAAAGGTAAATGTGCTGAATACATAGTACATTTTCTCAGAATGAACAGCAGAAATAAACTTTTTGGAAGCAAAAATATTATTTTTTACTATATACAAGTTGAAGAAATTGAATAAATACATGGAATGAACTAAAGGCCTATAGAAAACATTTGGATTTTTGGTTAGTAGGGTCAGCAAGCCATTTTTATGTCTTTGTGTTACGTTAATGAAGGGGTTCTATAAACTCACAGGTCATGTTTTCTAGCGCCCTCATCCAGCCAGGCACCTAGAACAACTTATCCTTGGTCTATATCTCCAAAGGTATCCATCCTCCTTTGGAGACTGGACTCGTGTTGGGGGTGCCTAGCTCACAGGAAGGGTGGTGGGATGGAGGGACAAGGTGTCACTGTGTGACTGGGGATTAGGTTATGTGAAGACATTTTGGGAAATGTTATTCTTAGTGACAGGAAAGTCTCTTTTCCTTCTTACCATAACCTTGGCGATATCCACCCAAGGTCTTCACCTTAGATAATTTCTCCACTGAGTTCTTGGACTCTTAGATGCTTTCCATCTTGACTGTCATTTGGCCTCTTCTTGCTAGTAGCCAGATGCTAGAATAGGTGTGCTATGCCATTTTTAACACAAAGCCTCAGGAGACTTTGCTTCTAAATTCTGTGATAAAGTGGCTTTAGAATGATTTTTTTGAGATACAGAAGCACAGAAACAGTGGGACAAATGATAAAGCAGTTCAGCAGAAACCCACTAGACACGAACATAGTGTCTCTGTTAGCGAAAAGAATGAAATAATTTGAGGGAGGGGGGTGGTAAAGGGAAATTAGGAGGGGAAAACCTGGGAGAATGAGGGAGGAGGTAATATTGTTCAGAAAGAAATGTACTCATTGCCTCTCATTACCTGACTGATGTAATTGTAACCTCCTTGTACATCAACTTTAGAGTAAAAATTTAAAAAAAGAATGATGCATTAAATCCAAATGTTATAAAGAAATTCAATAGCCACTTAAGAGTTATATGAGGAATTATATTATAAACTTTAAATATTCATCCCTGTCGGTGTACTGAAGTGTTTTCCCTCTTTAGTAACTGTTACTAGATGGAAACCCTCTCTCCCTCTCCCCCTTACCATTCCCCCTTTAGTGTTGTTCCTAATTAGCTCACAGATGTCCATACCCCAGAACATATAAAGTGTATTTTGCTACCCCTCATTGAATCTCCCATTATCTACCTGCAGCAAACGTTATCCATATGCCAGAGCTAGGAGAATATAATGTGTATTGATATCAATTAATGATGATAAAAAGGAAATCTTTAAGAAGCACATCCCCTCTGGAAAGAGAGGAGAAAGAAGAGAGGAGCACTCCTTTGGTATGAACGTGTGAAGGGTTATTATACAGTGAGCACAAGAGTGATCTGTCTAAATTGGCATCTCCCCACCTTTTTTTTTTTTGGCTAAGCCTGGGGCTTCAACTCAGGGTCTGGGCACGGTCCTTGAGTTTTATCGAGGCTAGCACTCTACCACTTAAGCCACAGCACTACTTCTGGCTTTCTGTGTATGTGGTACGAAGGAATTGAACCCAGGTCTTCATGCATTCTAGGCGAGCACTCTACCACTAGGCCAAACTCCTGGTCCCTGGCATTTCACTTTTAACTGTGGTGTGACAAGAGAGGAGTTATATTATCTCACCCAGGAGAGGTGCAAATCCCATAAAACTTACCACTCACACCCACATTTCTTTCTCAAATATTTGTTTTTGTGGAGTGGTGGAAGGAGGTGAAAGAGAAGATTGGGTACTTATGTAAATTGAACCCTCGTAAGCACAGTCTTAATTAATGAATTGCAGCACTGGCTAGTATACCCAGCCATTTAACCACTGACAACAAGAGAACTTCTCTTGTCTATTCATAAATGTCCATGTAAGGAGAGCAACGGGACCCACTGGGGACCCATTTAAGACAGGAGAATCCAGCCTCACATCAGGATGGGCTGGGTGCTCACTTCATGAGTAACATCCTCCATGTCTCAAGAGATTGAAACTGGGGTCAGTGCTGCTGGATTGATTGTTAGGCTATGGGAAAGAGTCTGGTGCTGAGTTAAAACTGAATGCCGGTACCATGGAACAGAATTGGGAAAGCATTGCAGTGGTCTTCCTGGTGCTGGGGAAAGCTTGACATTTCAGTTTGTGGGTTCTAATTTGGATCCTGTATCTGCAAGAATTTGTTTGGAAATCGTGTTAGCCTTCTACCATTATGATTAGATTTGTATAGAACCTCCTTTGGCTCATGATTTAAGAGGTTTTGGCTTATGGTTGTTTGGCTTTGGGGCCATGAAAGACGGAACAACATTATCTTTTTTCTACATACTGTAAAATCTACAGTCCAAACAGTATTGGATTCCATGACAGTATTGGACTCCAAAGCAAAATAATGTGCTTCCTTCCCTTTTCTTTCCCCTCCCTGGAGAAAGAATCCCTGTCTATGACTGACATCTGGGAAATTTTTTTTTGCCAGTCCCGGGCTTGAGCTCAGGGCCTGAGCACTGTCCTTACACTTTCTCAAGGTTAGAGCTCTACCACTTGAGCCTCAGCACCACTTATGGCTTTTTTCTATGTATGTGGTACCTAGGAATTGAACCCGGGTCTTTGTGCATGCTAGGCAAGCACTCTACCACTAGGCCAAACTCCTGGCCAATCTGGGGAAATTTTAACACAGGTAAAATAAAATTGTTCTTTTACTTATTTCAATGGTTCTTTACTTATTTCTGTGATATAACCAAGTGCTAAAACATGAGTTTCCTAAACTTGTGAAGGTATGTTTATGTGTGGCTACTTGTTAAAATGAAAGAGTTTGGATGAATGGTTGCTGGAAATTCTTATTTCATTATTTTGCTGTTTCCCTTAGTCTAACATATAACTCTTGTTTATAGGAATACACCATCAAGAATATATAACCAACAGGATGCTGAAGATAATTAACCATAATTTCTACCAATTATAATAGTTGCATATTTCTTAACATTTCTACCAATAGAATAATTGCATACATTTCTTAACATAACTAATCTAGTTTGTTAAATAGTTAAGATATACACCAGCAGATTTCTTTTTCACATTTGCTAATTTTATTTAATTCAATAAAAAAATCTCACAAAAGATATTTATTATGTCTGTCTATGACAGGTGTCTTAGGCCATGTAATCTATTTACTAAGGCAGGTCATAAACCATATAGCCATCTTAATTTCCCCCAATAATTACTATGAAACACTCATCATGTACAGGATTGAGAATACCGTAAGTTCCAAAATACCATCAATGGAAAAATCCTGGAGACTGATTGTTGTTCACACTCAGAGAAACAAAGTAATATCAAAGGGTATATAGCAGTGTTCTCATTTCTTCAAAAGTTGAAGCTTTTGGTGGAAGCTCACCTTGGTTCTGGACCTGCTGGGTAGGTTCACATTGATTCAGTGTTGAGATCGAGGAACTCCAGCACCTGAAGATTTAATTCCCTTGAAGCATTTGTCTTGGCACCAGACTTTCCTCATGGCATTCTTCATGTCTGCGTTCCTCAGGGTGTAGATGAGAGGGTTGAACAAGGGGGCGATCACAGTGTAGAACAGAGCGAACACCTTGTCGTCACTGACAGAACCAGCCATCGGGACGTAAGTGAGGATGAGGGGCAGGAAGAACATGAGCACCACGGTGATGTGTGAGCCACAGGTGGACAAGGCTTTGCGGCGACCCTCCGAGGAGCGAGTCCTCAAGGTGGCCAGGATGATGACATAAGATACCAACAGGGCAACAAAGGTCAGAATAGATAAGACCCCCGTGGTGGTAATGACAGCAATCATCAAAAGCCTGGTGTCTGTGCAGGCCAGCTTCAACAGGGGAAAGATATCACAGAAATAGTGATCGATCTGATTGGGGCCACAGAATGGAAGTTCGATAATGATCAATACCTGCATGAGTGAATGGATAAAAGCTCCCAAAACAGAGGCCATCAGGAGAAAATAGCACACCTGTCTGCTCATGAAGACCATGTAATGAAGGGGTCTGCAGATGGCTACATAGCGATCATAGGCCATGGCCACCAAGACAAAGATTTCTGTGGCACCAAAGAAGTGGGCATAAAACATCTGGGCTATGCAGCCACCGAAGGAGACAGTCCTCCATTGTGTCAGTAAGTTCAGGATCAATTTGGGGGCCACTGTGGAAGTGAAACAGACATCCATGAAGGACAAGTAGCTGAGAAAAAAGTACATGGGCTGCTCACCGAGGTGGCTGCCCTTGAGGGTGAGAAGAACGACCAGGTTTCCCAAGATAATTGCAAGGTAGCACACGGAGAAGAGCACAGCACATGGAGCATTCACCGCCTCATCACTAAACAGTCCCAAGAGGATAAACTCTGTGACGTTCCCATGTACCATTGCTTCCGTGTGTTTGCTCGTTTTGACAGAGAAGGTGATACACTTGAAGCATTGATCTCTCAGAATTGTGATTTATTTTCACTATCACTTATTTCCTTATTAAACAGATATTGAGTATTAATAATGATTCATTTAGCACAGTCGAGCCTAGGAGGATATCAATGAATGGCACGCGTCCAGTACTTTACACAATAAATACATATCAAGTACTTCTAGTATATCCCTAAGCAGATCTGGATCAACAAGGACAACAATGAATGAGATATATTTAGCATTTGCAAGTAGAGTGTCATTAGTTTTTTTTTTTAGAATAAATACATGATTGTAATAATAGTACAGGTTATCCATCAACTTCTATTGTGATGAATTCCAGAATTTCACACCTGTCATGAACAGGAGAGTGACTACTTTAAACATGGAAATCATACTTGCAGCTTGTTCTCATTATTGTAGCTTAAGGGAGGATTTTATATACCAGTGATTATGTAACAGCCATGTGATTATTCTTCAATGGCAGGCTACTATAATTCTCAGTTCTTCCAAAGACACGTAAGTATGCTCATTATTTCAATCATTGAACCTAGCAGTCTCAGAAGGTATCTTCAGAATCTGTCAGGAGATTGGATGCAAAAGGAAAACCTTTGGAAAATATGATTATTTGATTATATAGTCCTTCCCACAGCTATGGCTTCCTATACTGATGCTATACCTTATTTCTCAGTTCATTTTCCATTCCATTTTGGAGTTCTCATCATTTAAACCCATCAAACATTTTCTTTTAGCATTTCCTTTTATAGTAGTCTACATGTAGAGACCAGTTAAGCACAAAGAATAATCTTCAGTCTGCTGTTTTCCCACTATGTCATTCTGAATTGATGCAAAATACTTTCCTTAGTACTTAATACTTTTTCCTTTGTCTTCATGACATGAAATCCTGGAATCTGTCACTGAAAAGGGAAAAGAAATATTTTTGGTGCCATACATTATCATTCTTTATTTGGAAGTAACCTAATCTAAAATCTTGACATATAACTGTGAATGCAAGATTCAGCTTTTTTATATATTTTTATTATAATTAATAGAAGGGTTACATTATATTCACCAGATAGAAGGTGCATTACTTCACAAACATTGACACTCTTTCTCATGTTGTAGTCCCCATTTTCCTTTCCTCACCCCTGCCCCTCATCTTGTTTTCCCCCCTTCCCTATCCTATTTCAAATAACGAAATACTGTAACCATATGAGATAACCAAGGGACAGCAAAAGAGATGAGAGATAACATAGTACATTAAGGACAACAATCACTCATTATATGGCTTTTGTTTCTATATCCTGGAGGTCCTTTCATTTAGCGTCATTCTATATGGCCTATGCATCTAGGTTTTGTTCTATTGTAAATCTCTGCTAGGAGGGCCCAAGGTTTCTACTGATTATGACAAATGAGGGAAACCATTGAGCCTATGTTCCTTTGAAGACTCATCTTTATAGTGAGAAAATAAACTGATGAAGAAAATTTGTCATCATGTTTGCACAGATTAGAACAGCAGGGTGGGTAACTTTGCTTCTTGTATTGTGTATGTTCCTCGGAGAAATTTAAGGCAAAACACAGCTGACAAAGAGATTTGGAATAGGATTTTAGAGCTTGGTGTGAATTCCATACATGGACCTTTATTTTGGTCTAATAAATTTCACTTGAAATAGACATGAGCTGGGTGTGAATTCTGTAAGGAAAAAACTTTGAAAAATATTTGAATTTTCAGGTTCATATGCCTTACAATAAACACTTTGCCTCAAGAATGTTAAATCATTAAAAATTAAAATTGGTAAAGCTATTTCTATACTTTATGGATTATGGTTAGGAAAGGCAAAAATAGCACTGTAGTTAATACTTTACAAGTTAATACATTTAGCAGTAAAAATGAAAAATAGTATAAAAGATTTAGTAACACTTAAAAAGCACATCTTAACCTTTATGGTTAGTATCCATTAAAGTTTTTCTAACTTTACAAAGAAAATCCATGAAAGCTATGATTCTAATTGTCACAAAAGCTTCCATTTCCCAATGCTGACAAATAGTGACACATATTGAGATATGGGCTGGAGTGCAGTCAGTGGCAAAGCATTTGCCTAGCACATGCAATGTCCTGAGTTTGATCCTCAGTACCAAAACAAAAGACACAAAAAAAAACATTTGAAGATATAGTGAAGACCCAATTACTGGAATTCATTTATATTTTAGGACAGGTACAATTATAAGTAAAGAGCATATTCATATGAATAGATATAATGCATGCTTTAAAATGAAAGTATTTTAAAAGGTGGCAAGACAGTAATTAATATAACTCCTAGAAATGTATATGAACATAACTCACTTGATACTTTGCAAAAAACAAAACACTAAAACTGGAAATATACAGAAAAATTGCAACTAGAATATCACACATGTATACTTTCTTAAATGTATGAGAATAATGAGAGTGAGAATTAAGTGAAAATGATATATTAGTCTCTCTCACTCATTAGATTCATAAAATTAAACATCTTCCTCCTCAAAATTGGTGTTACTGTAGACTAGAGATTAAGTATGATATATTAAGTACAACCTCAAAGCATTTGCAAGAATTGTATTTCTTCATATTAAAATTCAGGAAATGATCTTTATAAATATATCACCTGAATAAAGTTGGAATTAGAAGTGAGGTGATATGTTTTTATAACTCTTTTTGTTTAGCATAAATGCATCCACAGGACACACTTACATGTGGATAAAATATTAAGACAAATACCAAATAAAAAGGAACATCAACATGATCAAGACATGATGATTGTGTTAACAAATACCACAATTAGACTTGCATGCAGTTTCTATCATACCTGTGCAATTACAAATGAATAGAAAATTTTTGGAAAGGAAATGAATCTGTAGAATAAGGCTTCAACCTCAGTGGATATAATAATCTAAATGTAATACTTTGTGATTTCTTTGTCAAGAAGAAAAATAATAAATTTAGTTTTTTGCTGACTTAAAATTAAAACATTTAATCTGATATGAGTTGAGGCAAGTATTTTCTATAAAAAGAAATTTATATCAACAAGACAAAACCCATGCTCTTTCATCGAAGTTCAGCAAGCCCTTATATAACTTGTTCCTAGTAGCATTAATATTTGTCCATTACTTAAACAAATGTGGATGCAGATGTGATTCTAGCATTTCTTCCACAGATTGCAGTAAAAATGTAAACAAAATGGAAACATCTCTGTTCCTACAGTGCTACAAGACATACTTGGAATAAGGAAAAGGAAAAAGACCATTATGTCTGCCTCTACATTTATACCAATATCTACCTCTCTTTTTACTTACACACAAACAAAATGAAGCACCAGTCATAATGGGGATTTCCCAATTTGAGTATGAATAAATGTCATAGTCTTTTGAATATAATTGCTGACATTGTGTACTCAATTGTATACTCAATTTATAATCTGATTTTTCTCGGCTTATTTTAGTTAAACTTATACTAGCTATGTAGCTGGTGTAGTTCTGAAAGAAGGAAGTAGAAAACACATTTTCAATAGGTCAGTAAGGCACACAAGTAAAAGAGGAAAATGAAGACACTAAGAAATAATAACTCACATGTGCTGTTTCAATCCATTCCAATCAGTGCTTGTCATAAAAATCTTTGTGCCTCAATCCATCACAAAAGAAAAAAATAGATATTCCAACTCCAAATAATGAATTGATATCTTTAGGGAAAAATAACAACAAAACCCTTAGGCTTTGCACGTGCCTTTCAAATCGTATAAAATAAATATATCTTAACAACTTCATATTACTCAGGGCAAGAAAGGGAAGCTCACCACAAAGTTGCAAAGCAGGTTCTGGATGTATCAGGGCATTTTGCTTCTGTCTTCCTTGGTGCCATGGTAAGAATTCATGCTCACTTCTTTAAATGCACCAGGCCTGGAGGCCCTGGAGGAGCTGTGAATGAACTTCACAGGATTATTTAAAGAGCACTGGAGGGATTGGAGTCTAACCCCACTGCCAATCCCTGTGGTATCCCTTGGACAAATATAGCAAAAAGAAACTCTCACAAGGTTAACTAGCTAATATTTGGCTTTTCAAACTTTTGCTTTTAATCAATGCAGATGGCTTACCTATATAATGTTAAGTGTGAAGGATGTTTCAAGGTTACTAATTAAAAATTTGAAGGGTTTTTTTCTTTCTTTCTAAGTATGTTTGAATCTTTTTATTTTTAAAAAATTTTATTGTAATTAGTAGAGGGGTTACAGTTATATTTGCCAATAGAAGAAGCATTACTTCACATATATTGATACCCCTTCTCATGGTTTTGTCCCCATTTCCCTTCCCGCACTCTTTCCCCTCCTCTTGTTTATTTTTATTTTTAATAATTGTATTTTATTGTCGGGGTGATGTACAGAGAGGTTAAAGTTACATTCTTCAGGTAGTGGGTACATTACTTCTTGAACATTGATACCCCTTCCCATGTTTTCCTCCCACTTTCCCTCCCTGCACCCCTTCCAATCATCTTGCTTTTCCCCTTTCCTTCCCTATTTCAAACAAATAATTTCTTATGAGTGTATTATAGGCATGAAAAAAATCCATGTTTGCCAGTCACTAAGAAGGCTTGCCCTTGATTAGTGTTGTAAGAATTTGTGTTTCACTTAACATTGTTAAGAGAAAACTTAAATGTCTCCATTTCTTAACATCAGCCCTACAACTTATTTCACACCCTAGTGCCTAAATTATCCAAGATTGCTGGGTCTCCTTTCATGGTGTGATTTTTTTTGTTAGTTTTAGTGTAATAAAACTGTGCTCTGATATTTTCAACAATATGATCAATAATGAAATTAGGGTCCATGCCTTGTCATCTTTCATCCAATAAATTAAATTTTATGATAAGAGGAATAGCAGTAATCCTTTTATCATCATTTTTACTCCACATTTATATCATCTTTGAACTTCACATTTTTTCAAATATTTTTATTGAAATTAATAGAAGAGTTACACTCATCAGATAGAAGGTATATTACTTCACAAACATTGGTACCCTTTCTCATGTCGTGGTCCCCATTTCCCCCCCCACCCCTGCCCCTCACCTTGTTTTCCCCCCTTCCCTATCCAATTTCAAATAACCAAATAAACATATATACAATATATCAGATAACAAAGTGAGATACTGTAGCAACATGAGATAACTAAGGGACAGCAAAAGAGATGAGAGATAACATAGTACCTTAAGGACAACAATCACTCATTATCTAGCTTTTGTTTCTATATTCTGGAGGTCCTTTCATTTAGGGTCATACTATATGGCCTTATGTATCTATGTTTTGCTCTATTGTGAATCTCTGCTATGAGAGTCCAAGGTTTCTACTGATTATGAGAAATGAGAGAAACCATTGAGCCTATGTTCCTTTGAGTCTGGCTTACTTCACTTAATATGATTTTTTCCTAAGTCTTTCCATTTCCTTAAAAATGGGGCGATGCCGTTCTTCCGGACAGCAGCATAAAATTTCATTTTGTATAAAGACCACATCTTGTTGATCTACTCATCAACTGAGGTATACTCCACATTTTTGTCAATATAAATTCATTGCACAAAGGGGATTCATTTTGTCTTCTTATATGCATATCACGTACCTCTTCCATCAGACTCACACCAATATCAGCCACAGATGCATTGCTCCAGCTTCATGGTAGAGTATTTTGACCATAAGCGTCCACTTTCATCCACTCTGATCACCTTTATCTTCCAACTACGAACCATACTCTGGAGGGGAACTGTCATAAATACTTGTCATTTATTTTATTATGTGTACATTATTTATTTCAGAGTTTCACCCTTGCATACAGATCATTTTTAATCAGATCAAACCATTATTATATGCATTTTCACAGAGATTAATTACATTGTGACATAACTGGGCTAAGTATCTTTAAATGATTTCTAATTTGATGCATGGATTTTAATTTGATGCATGCTTCTTATTATTTTTCCCACAGACACATGGGGTATTTGTTAAGGCTAGTAATTTAAAAACAAACACATAGGAACTTTCCTTCACTCATACCACAACCAGTACCCATAATACAACTCTCCTTTAAGCACAGTGGGCACAATAAAGAAGTATTTTTGTGAAATGCCCATGCAAAATTGGATGATGAAATAGTAATATGAACATTTCAAATTCATGCTTAAATGGTAAATTAGAGAAGTCAAGTGAAGCCAGAGAAAGCAAAGAAATGGTTCTGTGGTTCAAGTGGTAAAGCGCTAGCCTTGAGCACAAAGAAGCTCAGAGACAGTGTAGGTTCTGATTTCAAGCCCAGGACCAGCCACAAAACCCCCAGGAATCTTAAATTCCCTACCAATAAATATTTAAGGAAACATATTTTCTCCAGCATTCCCTCTATCCTTCCCTCCTCTAATTTTTGTGGTAACGATATTGTTTTCATATTTGTGTTCGCTATAATGATTTAGGTGAAGGCAGAAATGGAATCCAGTTTATTAATGAGTATTATTACAGAGATATGATTAATTAATGATTAATCACACACATTAGCTAAAACCACTTTTTTTTCTGGCTAGTGAACAGAAGAGGACATCAGTGATTCAGTGTACAAGGATCATTTTTCCTTAAAGAAAAAAGGCTCTCACCAATAGGCTCTTCGAGTGGATAAGAGCAAGCCTGGGAGCTTGGCCTAATGGTTAAAGTGCTTGCCTAGCATGCATGAACACCCGGGTTCGATTCCTTGGTCCCACATACATAGAAAAAAGCCGGAAGTCTTGCTGAGGCTCAAGTGGTAGAGCTCTAGCCTTGAGAAAGTCCAAGGACATTGCTCAGGCTCTGAGCTCAAGCCCAGGACTGGCAAAAAAAAAATAAATAAATAGAAAAGAAAGCATAATATATGTATATCTCAAATGCCATGGTGAAAACTCTTAGTAAAATAAGTACACACTGAAAATAAAACAAATAACAGGAAAGTAAAGCAGGGTCTGCTGTGGGCTGAGAGGTTGAGTGTTAGTGTTTCATTGGCATATATGAAAGTAGAATAAGGAAACCTGTTTCTTTAGAAAGAGGAATTTGTTATTCACCTGTTTGAATTGTTTCTTCTATTGTGTTTATGTTAGTTTGCTTAGTAGACATGCTTTCATTTGTGTTTTTATTTTGCCTGTTTAAAAATGTAAAATAAAACAAAAGGTAGGAATGTTTAACCCTGTAATTTAGGCTGCTGATGATTTGGAGATAGGAGGATGGGGGGCTATGGTGAACCAGCATAAAGGTCCAAGACAGTATCTGAAAAGCAAACGAAAGGAAAAAGGATGGGAGTATGGTTCAGGTTGTAGGATATGTGCCTAGCAAGCCAGAGCCCTAGGTTCAATTTTTAGCACTTACAAATCATTGAATAAATAAATAAATAATAAACAAATAAATAAATTAATTTACAAAGCCATCAGCCAAGGGATGCAGCTTCTTGAAACTAAAAAATGAAAGAAAGTGTATGATTCTCCAGAAGAATCAGAAAGCAAATAGTTCTGGTGTCATCCCCTTTTCACATTTATATTTCCCGTGTTTTCCAGAGCACTTTTTATAAAAGTATTATTGGTACTTAAAAAACAATGCAAAACTCCATCCCATGATTTTTGTGATTTTTTTCCTCTTTCAAGTCCTTATCCATGGCATGCATGTAGTTCATGAGACTGAATTTTTACTATTATATCATTTTATATTGTTACAGTAATCATTCCTATGTGGTTATACTCTTTATAGATTAAAAATGAAATGAAGAAGAATTATCTGGTTGATCATGACTTCATTGAGATATTCCTTTTGTTTCCAGTTTTCAATATAATAAATTGACAAACAAATTCATAACAACAGCATAAGTGTGATATTGCTAGCTAAATTAAGATGGCATTGATATTGATTCTATTAACATTATTTCAGTACTGTATGCTTCATTTATAAACCATATAGTCATTATAAAGTATTTATATTTTATAATATTAATGTTTATATATTTTTAGTAGAGGTTGCAGACAAATGGGCAAGGGTACAGTGGATGAACACAGCTATGACTTATACATAAGAATCTTATATGATAGACTTCAAAAAGCCAGAATGATTTTGACTCTTACATTCATAAAAGTTGTAAATGTATGTGGCAAAGTACATTTTTTCATCTGATTTGCACAATTTGCCATGGATACACATACATACATACACACACATTCAGTATCCTGTTGCAGTACACAATTTTAGCTTGTGTGTAAAAGTTGTATTATGATAAATAAGTGCATAGACAAGTAACAAATTGGACAATGACTGGAATTTTTTATTTATTTATTTTTGCTGTTTGCAAGATTTTACTACAGAGCTCAAGGCTGTGTAGACTCATAGTTATGCCTAGGGTGAGTTTGCACTCACAGCCCAAGTTCTAGAGTTACCACTGTGTGTATCCATACCCAATTTAGAAAACTCTTCTTAGTTTTAAATATGTCCACACTTGTAATAGATCCTATTATTTCATATTGATTTCGATTTGAGTCTGATAGAATGTGACAAAATGGATCATTAAGAAGTTTTTGGTACTAGGAGCATGGCTTAGTGCTAGAGTGCTTGCCTTGTGTGCATGAATCCCTGAGCTCAAAAAAAGAAAAGAAAAGAACAGAAAGAAGTTTCTGGATGAATCTGAAGCAACCTGAGAAAAAATAAAATAGCAGCATTCATAGTTAAACACTTTAAAATGTCTACAGTTAATTGTATTCTTTCCTATATTTAGCTTTCAAATGATCAAGAACAAGTTTAATTAACTCTTTAATACTGGTTAGAAGAAAGTTGCCTCAGTATCCCTCTTCTTCAGGAAAATTCAATCACCAGTCATTATGTTGGAGTCACCAACCCTGCCACTTGCATGGCATTTAGTTCTTTTTTTTTTTTTGCCAGTCCTGTCTTGAGCTCAGGGCCTCAGCAATGTCCTTGGGCTCTCTCAAGGCTAGAGTTCTACCACTTGAGCCATAGCATCACTTCTGGCTTTTTTTTTTTAATGTGTGTGGTGCTGAGGAATAAAACCCAGGTCTTCATGCTTGCTAGGCAAGCACTCTACCTAGATCAAACTCCTGGCCCCTAGCATTTCATTCTTTAGCAATCGTATTTAGACAGAGGGGACTCTCACATACTAAAGTCCTGACTACAGGGCAATCCGTTCTTGAACACTTGCTCTAAAGGCAAAAACTTTCCATCAAGGGAGATAAGGAATTCCTGGGAGAGAAAATAAAACTATAAAGACAAGGTCTGTGAATGTTTATGAAAACCTCTTTAAATATCCTTGAACTACAGTCCCCATATTCAGAGCTAGGCTCCTGGCAAATGGGGAGGCCAATCAAAAAGCCTTGCCTCACAACTTCAGTGCCTCTTGCTTTATAGGACTAGAATCAAGGACAAAATAATTTCTCCAAGACTATCAAGGAAATCCTTTAAAAATTCCAACTGGGTTTCTGTGAAGACGTGCTAGGCCTTCAGCGAGAATGGAAGATTTACACTGGTGATGACATTGTTGAGCCAGTTATTGATTTGATATGGAATTATCTGAAGAGTCTTTTTGGGAAGTCCATCACATGTTTAATAGTGAAAATTATATATTACTAGATGATGGGATTGAAATAATTTCCCACAGCTCTCATTAGGATCAGTGAACATTCTAAGGTAAGTAACTAGATAATATTAATACTAAATATTATTTTCATATGTAGCAATCAATATATATCAAACAGTGCACTGTATATTTCATCTGTGCCACATTTTCTTCAAAAGATTGGTAGCAGATATACGACTTTAAACTGGAAGGTAGAAATCGCATTAGTTGAAACAATTGATAGGGTTCAACCCTGTAAACTCCAGGAATGAAAAATAAAATGAAGTAAAATAAAATGTAAATAAATAAATACTTAAATAAATAAAGTATCTGTCTGAGGAAGGTCGGTGCTGCCAGAAAAGTGCACTGTTAGATCTAACCAGAGTGTTATGAGAGCTGCCTATTAGTCCTTTTCCAGGCATTAACTAAATGGAAAAAAGAGGAATAGTGGAGATGTTTCTCACATTATTTAATTTCAGGGCCAAATATTTCTCAAAAATGTATTTTATTGTTATTTCAGAGGTGATATACAGTGGGTCCATAGTTACATGTCAGGTTATAAGTACATTTCTTTATAAACCATGTCACCTCTCTTGCCTCTCTTTTTCTCTCCCATCCCCATCCAAAAGATGCACAGTTCATTTTCCAGTGTCTAATGAGTACCACTTAGTATTCAGTCAGTCTTTGGCCCACTTTTTCTGTCTCCTCTGACCCCCCAAAGACAAAACTAACAAGAAATAAAAAGAGACAATAATACCAGCAACAACAATAGCAACAGCAACAACAATTTTGTTTGCATTTCTTGGAGTTCATTTGGATAAATATCACTTTACATGATCATTTGCACATAACTATTGAGCCTCTATGATCTGCTGCTATGAGTAGCCTCCTTTGGTCTTATTGTATGAATGTCTAGAAATCTGTATAAGTTATCATGGCCCGGAGTAATTTCTATTTAACCATCCAGTGTACTTACTTACAGATTTATGGGAATGTTCCATTGTTTCCTATGCTGTCAGTTCTGTGTAGCTTCTGAGAGCACACATAGTTATGACAATAAATGAAAGCTTCTGTGTATGTGATTCTAACTCTATCTTGCATGTGTTCAGATAACAAATTTCACAGTAATCCTTGAGGCTCCAATCTAATCTTTATGAATAGATGTTAAAAATGGAATGTGAACTGCCAAGAAATATGCCCAAATTAAGAGATGACATAACTGGAGTCTAATCTATTATTTTTGATTCTCAGAATTATATAAATCAACACTACTGACCTTGCTTTCAGTTAGCAGCGGAGTCCAGAAGCCTATACTTTATAAAGTATTAAGAATAGAAAACTTGAGTCTATCAGGGATGGAAAATCGAGGGCAGACAATAATAAAGGAACTCTTCCAAGTAGGCATATTTTTATTTTCTATTTGTACAATGATAAGTTACCTCCTAAAATATTGCCTCTGAGAAATTAAGGCAATTTAATTTATTATGATTATGTAAAAATCAGATTTTATTTGTCCTAAAATTTTTCAACATAATTTAAGTGTAGACATGAAGGCAAATGATCTAGATGTCAATAAAGTTTGAGAATCCAAATGAGGAAAATAAGTGAGAATTAAAAATAACTTTATTTGTATCTTCATTATGGCAGTTGCCATTCAGGGCAGGATCCTTAACTTCTCTGGGCTTGTGTAATTAATTAAATGTCCAAAAGTGATACCATTAATGACATACCCTTTTCAGTGAGGGTAAACTCAGCAAGGGTCTGTGGTAACTCAGAACATCATCAGTGTTAAGGGAATGACTAATATTAATACATCATTCGCTTAGTTCATTCTCTCAACTGTGTGAATTATTTCTCATTTTTTAAAGGAAAGGATTTGGTATCATCCCATAATAAGAAAAAAAACCTGTCATTTTTTAATGGTTGGGTATTATAAAGCCACCTCATAGAGTCCTCATGTATTGTGAATTATGTAGAGTGCCTTTTTGATTGTTTCAATATATTCTCCTTGCTATTGTCCTGGCATTTTTTATATTGCTTCCTATAAACACTTCCCAGCAGGTGTCTTGGCTTCTACATTTCATAAACCTTACTACTTCAGTCAAGACACAGAAAACTGTTCACTCAAGGGTTTTCCAGGAGTCTTTTCCCCTCATATATGTTATATGTATATATAGACATATATATGTATATAACACATAATATACGTATACATACATACACATGTACATGTATGTATAGATATGTAGATATACTGTCTGTAGTTATTGACGGTTGCATTTTTTGACTCCCGATTTCCTAATAATAAAGGGCAACTTTCTTTAACTATGAAATGATGGCTGTCCTTACTTGTTTCTGATGACTTAGCTGCAGTGGGGTGGGGGTGGGGGTTGCAGGGGTGTGGCATCTCCTGCTTCAAATTTAGTTCTGGATCTCCAGTACTCAGACAACAAAGTGTGCTCAAATTGGCCTGAACCTTGCATAACTCAGAAGTTCCTCCAATATATTCTCTTGGTAGAATCCTCTTCATCCAAGAGACAGTTGGTGCAATCTTTAAGAATTCAGAAGATGAACCTTTTTGCCTCTCAAAATAATAAGCCAAAGATGAGTAAAGTCCCTTACTTAGATTTCACCACCTAGTGAAATGCAGGCATTTCTTAGTTATTAGAATGGAGATGCCAAATAAATTCAAAATTATATATATATATATGTATGTATGTTTTTCAGGTACTGTAAATGCCTTCCTCATTAAATACATGGAGAACAGGAACAATGTGACCGAGTTTTTTCTCCTGGGCCTCACAGAAAACCCAAAGATGCAGAAGACCATCTTTGTTCTCTTTCTGCTCATCTACGTTGTCTCTGTGGCGGGAAATGTGCTGATCGTGGTGACCATCACCACAAGCCCACTGCTGGAGTCTCCTATGTACTTCTTCCTGGCTTACCTCTCTTTCATCGATGCTTGCTATTCTTCTGTCAGTACCCCTAAACTGATTGTAGACTCCCTCCACGACACGAAGACCATCTTATTCGCTGGATGCATGATTCAAGTCTTTGGGGAACATTTTTTTGGAGGAGCTGAGGTCATCCTGCTCACGGTCATGGCCTACGACCGCTATGTGGCCATCTGCAAGCCCCTGCACTACACCAGCATCATGAGCCGGCACCTGTGCAGTCTTCTGATAGGTGTGTCCTGGGGGGGAGGCTTTCTTCACGGAGCCATACAGCTCCTGTTCATCGTCTGGTTGCCCTTCTGTGGTCCAAATGTCATCGATCACTTCATGTGTGATCTGAACCCTTTGCTCAGTCTGGTCTGCATGGATACTCACACGCTGGGACTCTTCGTGGCTGCCAACAGTGGCTTCATCTGTCTGTTAAATTTCCTCCTTCTGCTGGTCTCCTACGTGGTCATCCTGCGCTCCGTGAGGAACCACAGCTCGGAGGGGAGGCGCAAAGCCCTCTCCACCTGTATCTCCCACATCACAGTGGTTGTCTTGTACTTCGTGCCCTGTGTGTTTGTGTACCTGAGACCCGCCACTACTTTAGCCATTGATAAGGCAGTAGCTGTCTTCTACACCATGATAACGCCCATGCTAAATCCCTTGATCTATACCTTGAGGAACGACCAGATGAAAAATGCCATTAAGAAAATGCTTCAGACCAAAGTTCTCCCCGCTAAACAATGAGTGTGTCAAATGTCAAACACTCACACAACTGAGTAAAGGATTAAAAACATAGTTGAGATGATCTTATCAAAGAATAGTTGTGTACCAAAGGGAATGAAACTACAATTGTAATTCTGCATAGATTAGATCCTATATACATAGATTCCATATTGAAAGAGGCAGAAGGGATGCAGATCTTGAACACCCTGCATGACAATTGCTATCTTGGAAAATTCTAAAAATTCATGAATTACTTTTGCCAGTTTATCGATGCATGTGGACTCATATGCTTTTCTATCGGTAAATTATCTATTAAATGTTGATATTGAGTAACCGTCTCTTTAATGGTCCAAATATGTAAGTACTGTGCATATCCTACTACATCATCTTACCTGGGAAAAACACATTGAGGGGAAATTATCAAAACAGAGACAGTTATGAGCTGTGAGGGACATTATGACTGATTTTGACATGATTTTGGTTACAACTGATTATGACAGAACCCAGCACTCCTCATATTTTTGCCAAATGATTATATGCAAATAAAACTGTACTCATTTTCATTGCTTTTGGCATAAGGACTGTACTAGGCACATTATATAGGCTAGTTGATTGTTTATATCCAAAATTCAATAAACTTTATTATCTATTATTATTTTATAGCTCAAAATAGATGATCATAATTTACAGTAATATGAAAATGCCAATGTACCAACTTGTCATGTAACCTTTGCTCAGCAAATAACAACTGTGTTGATTTTACTAAAATTAATGTTATATTTGCCATGTTCATTCTCTATCTAATCAATAGAGTACACTTTTTTGTCAGTTGTGGCATGAACTCTGTACTTGGGCACTATCCCTGAGCAGAAAGATCCTGTAGGTATTATGATATATGAAATGAGTAAGGCAAGCATAGAGCAATACTATCTGATCTAGTGCAATAAAAAGATGTCAGATCAGACAGCCATGCCCACTCATTCTTTTCTAGGAGACACTAAGTCAAAAGTAATACATATCATAACTCTGGTTGTGAAACCACCATAATAAGTTAAGAAGCACCTGCATGAAGTCACATAGAAGCCAGTAGGTAAATTGATACCACCCACTCTCCATAGTGTCTTCTCTGATGTAACAGAGTGAAATCCTTAGAAAACTCTTGGAATCATTCTACTCTCTGGGAACAGGAAGAAAAAACTAGAATCCATATCCAAGGGGAATATGGTGGGGAAAATTTCCCAAAGGAATACATTCTGTTTTTTTAAAAAATATAATTTAATTTACGGAAATAGTACCGTATTGGGTTGCTCTGTTACCATCTATCATATTGCATCTGTGTGGAACAGACAGAAGAGGAGCCCAATCTTGCAAATTCCCTCTAGAGGAAAACTTTATAAAGCATTACTCCAAATACAAGGGCTTAGAAGGCTTCTGGGACTCTGGGTCCTAACCCATCTGAGAACACAGAGGAATCATCATATTCCGGGGCAATGAAAAATGAACAGAGAAGTGTGAACACGCAAAGAATGGAATACTTTGCATAAAGGAAGGGATCAATGAATCATTAGTTCAATAATATGACTTTTCACAGGGGTTCTAAAAAGAATGATTTTTATGTGCAGGGGAGGAAAACACACACACACACACACACACACACACACACATACACACACACACACACACACACACACTCCATAGACAGTTGAGGCATTCCGCAAAACTCAAATCGAGGTAATCACTAACAATCTTCCATTAATTTCAAGGCAGAACAGATGGCTTAGAGAAATGTCTGCTTTGTCAAGTGCAAAGATTTCAAGAAAAGAAAAATTCACCCCATTTGTTAGGAAATGGAAAGACTTAGAAAAAAATCACATTAAGTGAAGTAAGCCAGACTCAAAGGAACTTAGGCTCAATGGTTTCTATCCTTTGTCATAATCAGTAGAAACCTTGGGCTCTCATAGCAGAGATTTGCAATAGAGCAAAACCTAGATACATAAGGCCATATAGTATGATGCTAAATGAAAGGACCTCTAGGATATAGAAATAAAAGCCATATAATGAGTGATTGTTGTCCTTAATGTACTGTTATCTCTCATCTCTTTTGCTGTTCCTTAGTTATCACATATTGTTACAGTATCTCACTTTGTTATCTGATATATTGGATATATTTGTATTTGGTTATTTGAAATTGGATAGGGAATGGGGGAAAACAGGACGAGGGGTGGGGGCTGGGGGGAGGGAAGTGGGGACCAAGACATGAGAAAGGGTATCAATGTATGTGAATTAATGCACTTTCTATCTGGCGAATATAATGTAACCCTTCTATTAATCACAATAAAAATATATGAAAAAAGGCATACAGTAAGTTGTATGTATCCATGTATCCACGGATGCACAGTCCAATGATAGGAACAAAATAATGTTTCAACAAACTGATACTATGCAGAGATAGGACAAAATCAAGAAATTCAAAAGAAGCACCCTAAAGGTATTCAAAGTGATCAGGTACATGGTACATGAAAAAAAGAGAGACTTTTAAGAGAGAGTTAGAAAATATTAAAGGACTAAAGAAAAAATGCTGTAAATATGACCATGGTATCTGAATTGAAAGCTTTATTAGTGGGGTTCAACATACTTGAATATTGCAGAAGAGTCAGACAACCTCAAAATAGTCCACTTAATTATCCAGTCAGAGAGAAAATGTTGAAAAAATGAATTAAAGGGGTAAAGAAATTATTAGAAAATTATGGCAGAAGATGCCAGAATAAACAATAGTTTTAGAAAAAGAATTACACAGTGTGGACAAAAGCATGAGAAGAGGCAGCAATGTCTGTTAAGTAATGCACCTTCTATCTGGTGAATATAATGTTACCCTTCTATTAATTATAATAAAAATATATTTTAAAGGAATAGTTACACAATGTATATTTCAACAACTAGACAAATTTTATATATAGTAACTCACTGAATATGTGACAAACTAAATTGAATTACCAATATTATACTATAAGTTCTCAGGAACATACAAAGTAAGTTTTATGTTTAGAACATTTGTGATAGAGCAATAGTGCTCCGACTTTAGTTCCAAAATAACTGTCTTATATTAGCATAATTAGCTGTCATATTGAGTGTACTTTATTCTGACTTCTTATCTTTTAAATAATTGAGTGTATTCTTCCAGGAATTCTAAATCACAATGACCTAGTAATCTGTCTGACATTCAGACAGTTGAATTAAAGTTCTCAGTTAGTTTGACATTTTTCTCAACAGTAGCATAAAATTATAGCAGGGGCAAAATATTAAAGAGATACAATGCCAGTATTTTCATATCTAATCAATGGACACATGGAATATCAATATGACTTTAGACTGTGGATTTAAACATAGATCTATTACCTCATTCAATGTTTTTCATATTCTCTTGCCTCACACAATGTTTTTCATATTTCCGATCTGTATTTTTTCACTTTCATGTGTTATTGTAATCTTTGGGATGAAGTCATGTGAAACAATTCACATTAGAAGACAGGTAATGTTCCTCTAATCTTGTTGCATAGTTAGTTTTGTTGCTCACATTCTGATTTGTTGTTGTTGTTTTTGTTTTTTGCTTTGTCTGTCCGGGTGCTTGTATTCAGGGTTTGGGCTAGCGCTTTACAAATTGAGCTACAGAACCACTTCTGTTATTTGAATTGTTTTTATTTTTCTTAAAATTTTCAGAGTTGTTTATTGGAGATAAGAGTCTCATAAACATTTCTTCCCTTGTCTAGCTTCAAACTGTGATCCTTAGATCTCAGCCTCCTGTGTAGGCATGTGCCTCATTCTCTTCTGCTTTGGCCTTCCCAGGTCCTTTCAGTAGACCTGTTTCCCATTGCATAATGCTTATCACTGTGTGTGTGTGTGTGTGTGTGTGTGTGTGTGTGTGTGTGTGTGTGTGTGTATGTGTGTGTGTGTGTTTGTGTGTGTTTTAGTACTGCTTTTCTTTGTCTCATTAGAAGATGATCTAATTTAATCTTGCAATTCTTATCCAATGCTCATTATTTTATTAGGCAAAGTTATTAGTAAAAAGATCTCTTTCCTATGTGCTTTTTCTTTCTAGTCACTTAATGTTCAAATTAAACCTTTTAGTTGAAATAATTGCCTGCCTCTGCCCTTCAATAAAGGCAAATTGAAAATAATATTCTCACATCCCACACATGCTTCTCAATTGGGAAAGATGACATACTTTAGGGAATGACTTGTTTAAACTCCCGCAGTTGACATCATTCTCATTAAATATACCTCTGAGGAAAGTGAAAAGAAAAGAAAAGCCAGTCAAAAACCCCTCGAGGATGGATTTCAGATGATGATGAATGGATCTTGAACCAACTGAAATCAAACTTCTGGATAAGATAAAAACGATTCAGATCTCAGAATACTCATATCTCAACTTAGGAGCATTCTCGTCATGTTCAATTGAGTAAGTGTCTTGAATTACTTTTGGGAGGAAAATGGGCAGTTGAATATCTTATCCCTTCATACGCTGGTGATATCACATTATGGTTCTCATAGTTGCATGCTGTTGATGGGATTCATGTTATAATGTGTATCGGGTTGAGGTGTGCATGCATTACAGCCCAACCTGAGAAAGTAGAAGTAAAAGCTATGCAAAAGCTATGCAAAGTAGCTCCTGAAGCTCATGGACCCAGCTAGGTAAGGACTCTGATACAGAGAGATATTAGAGAGAATGAAATAGAATAATATTCTACTTAGTGGTCATCCAAGAGATGCTTCATGGGATACTGATGTTGCCATGAACATAAATAGGAGGCAGACATCTTATTTCTACAGCAGTTAGGTATAGAATAGTATGGGGGCATGGTTGGCGTGGAATGATAGGAAGTTTCTTGATTCTGTGATGTTGCTTCATGTTACTGTGTATATCACATATACCTTGATCAATGCCACCCCTTTCAATATTCTCACCCATCCCTTCCCTCCTATCCATTTCCTCATGCCTTTTCATTTTGTAGGACATACATATGATTCTTGACTGCATTATTATTTTGTTTGCTAGAACCTTCTCAAAGTATTTACTTGGAAAACATCCAACTCAGCAAGTGTACCTTTAAGTTGTTGGCAGTGTGATGGTGTATTAATTATTTAAAGAGTGCTGAGTTCCACCACTATGTCTAGAGCTGACTCATCCTTCCATTTAAACCTTTGTTTTATGCTGCCTCAAAAATATTACTATGCCTCCTGTTCTTAGCAAAAGAGAGTTGTGATGGCTCAGTGATATGACAAGATGAATTATACTCTCCTGAGATAAAGGTTTTACAACTTTATTTTTAATGTACCATGCCAACAAAAACCTTGCAAATATTTGTCCATGTGTATTCTTGGCCAGATCAGATCTTCCATGTTTTTTGCCAAGAAACAGTTTGCCTTTTTAAAGGATATAAATATTATATTTTGAATATTTAGTCTTCTAAATACAATTCATTTATATGCATATGTCTGTGACATATGGGTTTTTGGTAATGGATATTTTATGTAAGCATACAGAATTCAAATCCAACTTACATCTTAGAGGAAATTGTATATGCTTCATGTTAACTAATATTTCATTAAATTAACTAATGTCTTTATTTTCCATGATAGAATTTCTGATTGCTTTCTAAGTATTGTTGGCATTATCTGATTATGATGGACCCATGAGAGACTGAATTGGCGGATTCAATGTCTACCTGCAGGTATTCTAGATTTTTGAAATCACTCTGTAAAACATTGAAGGCACTCAAAAATCCCACAAAAATATGTGAAATATATTCTTCAATGGAATTAGTTGAAGAATTTCATCTTAATTCAATAGGTACAAAAGCTATCCAACTGGAATTTAAATGTGTGTATGGAAATATGCAAAAATCAAGCATATTTCTATACACTTACTCATTTAATAAGAATTCTAAAAGATCAGCTATTTTGCTTCGTTCCATGACTAAAGATATATAATCAAGCACCAACTTTGGTATTCTTTTAGCATTTTGTTCTTCTTTTCTCATTGACAGGTTATTCCCAGCTTACGATTTTTCCAATCTTAAATGAAAGGATGCCTCAAAACCATAGTGTCACTGAGTTTATATTGCTGGGGTTGACACAGGATCCCCTGAGACAGAAGTTGGTGGTACTCATTTTCTTCGTTTTCTACGGAGGGACTATCGTGGGAAATGCACTCATTATGGTGACCATCACGTTCAGCCCAGCACTTGGCAGCCCCATGTACTTTTTCTTGTTCTACCTGTCTCTCTCTGACTCCTGCTTTTCAACAACCATGGCCCCGAGACTCATCATAGATTCCCTCTCTGCAAAGAAAGTCATCTCCTACAACGAGTGCATGACCCAAGTCTTTTCACTGCATCTATTTGGCAGCTTGGAGATCTTTGTCCTCATCTTCATGGCTGCGGATCGCTATGTGGCCATCTGTAAGCCCTTGCACTATCCAGCCATCATGAGAAGGCAGGTCTGCGTCATCTTGATGGTCTTTGCCTGGATCGGGTCTTTTGTACATGGCACTACCCAGATTATCCTGCTCTTGAGACTGCCCTTTTGTGGACCCAGTTTGATTGACCATTACTGCTGTGATTTGCAGCCCTTGTTGAAGCTTGCCTGCACGGATACATACGTGGTCAACCTGCTGTTTGTGTCTAATAGTGGGGCCCTTTGCTCCTTCAGTTTCATTGTTTTGATGATCTCATACATTGTCATCTTGCGCTCATTGAGAAATCACAGTGCAGAAGGGAGGAAGAAAGCTCTGTCCACTTGCACGTCTCACATCATTGTAGCAGTACTATTATTTGGCCCCTGTATATTCATATACACACGTCCTCCAACTACTTTGCCCATAGACAAGATGGTGTCAGTGTTTTATACCATCGGAACACCCTTTCTTAACCCACTTGTGTACACTCTGAGGAATGCAGAAGTGAAGAATGCCATGAGAAGGATCTGGTATAGTAAAACAATGACTAAGTAAGTGTATGTATCAATTATAATTATGACAAATCTGTGTTTATTCCAAGCTATCCTACACAACTTCTGAGGAATGGATGCATGCACAGTGAATTTTACCAAAAGGGCTAGGAAAGAAATAGCATACATTTATGATGATACATTTATGATGATCTCTTTCAGAAGACTAAATTATTTTTGACATAAAAATTCAATTGATGGACTGGGCCAGTGGTAGAATGCTTGTAGCATGCATGAAGACCTGGATTTAACTCTTCTGTACCACACACACAGAAAAAGCCAGAAGTGGTGCTCTGGCTCAAATGGTAAAGTGCTAGCCTTGAGAAAGCTCAAGGACAGTGCTCAGACCCTGAGTTCAAACTTCAGGACTGGCATTTTGAAAAAATTCTATTGATTAATTCTGAAAGACTAGAATTCTGAAAGACTAATATACAAATAGTCACAAAGTTATTCTATAAGAGATAATTAGATGAAGGTCTGATGAATACAAATGAAAAACACCCCTCCAAAATATCAGTAAATTCAAACCCTCAGCATTGAAAAATTATATAATAATATTAAGTTATGTGTATATATACAAAACTAGTTCAATATTTTAAAAACTCAAATGTAATTACTTGTAGAAAATGACAAGGCTTTATAATGCAAATTCTGATTAAACTCATAATAGATGGGTGCTTTGCCAAAGAGAAATGCAAGTAGAATGGGATAAAAATAATTTTCTTCAAATAGTGCTGCAACAAGTGGACTTCCACAAGCAAAAGAAATATATTCTAGAGAGAAACTACATTCTTTGCAAAAAGTTAACTGAATTTGTGCCATAGAATTTAATGTACAGTTTAAAACGTGGCACTAGAATATAGGAAAATTTCTATATTTCTTTTTTCCACATATTTTTTATTATAGTTAAAAGAAGGGTTACATTTATTCACCAAATAGAAGGTGCATTACTTAAAAAACATGGATCCCCTTTCTCATGTCTTGGTCCCCATTTCCCTTCCCCCACCATTGCTCCTCATCTTGTTTTCCCCCCTTCCCTATCCTATTTCAAATAACCAAATAAGCATATATACAATATATCAGATAACAAGGTGAAATACTGTAACAATATGAGATAACCAAGGGACAGCAAAAGAGATGAGAAATAACATAGTTAATTAAGGACAACAATCACACATTATATGGCTTTTGTTCTCTATATCCTGTTGAGTGTCATACTATGGCCTATGTATCTAGGTTTTGTTTCCTATATTTCTTTCTATAGGATTTGGATATCTTAGACAAAACACACAGGGTAAAAAAATCTATGAAAGGAATAGTTTGTAAGCTTGATTTCATTACAAGTAAAATATGTTTTTCTCCTGTGAAAAGTTGTAAGAATGTAAGAAGAAAATGAGGTATTAATTAGAAGTAATATTTGAAGATGGCCGGTAAAGAACTATTACCATACACACATGAAAAAGTCTTGAAGCTCAACATTAAAGAAATAATCAGTCTGATTAAAAATGGCCTAAACTGTGAATAGACACCCCACTGAAGAAGAGAAACACAGGAAAATGATGTTTAAAGAGTCTTAGTAATTGTTCCCCCACAGAAAAACAATTTTCCTTCTAAAGTGAACTTGTATTAGTTGAATGTGTTTAGACTGCTTAGTCTCTTTTTATTTCATCTTTGTTATCTCAGTTTTAGTATTTTCTCTCAGGACAATGAGGTAAAGACAAAGTCCCTTAGGTTCTGTATTTCTGTATTCCTAATCATCTGTTGGCTCTGTAAAAATTGGTTTTTCCAGATGGAGAACTCCTGATTGAGATTCCCAAACCCCCTCACCTATATTTTGAATGGCTTACAACTTTCTTCTCACCTACAGTTCTTCTACTGACTAATTCTTCCATAGCCTCATGGAGGGTCCTTAAGTATGCAGTATATCACTTTTGTTTTAGTGCTGTCAATGTTTTCTCTTTGTCTTTAAATTTTGGCAACACGATTTTCATAAAATTTAGTAGATATTTCTTGGTTGGCTAAAAGCCAGTGACTCTACCTCATGGAGTTTTGCAACTCATGGAACTTCTGACTCTGCTCTGCTCTTGATAGATACTCTAAGATGAAGTAGGAGCCATATGCTTAGTAAATGCTTTCAATTCTGGGATGCATTATTCATACTCTTGTTTGCTCATTAGAGAAATCTGCTTGAGAGATTCTCTCTTGGTACAGAGCTTACAAAGAGGGAGGAGAAGGAATCAAGGGCAAGGTGAGATGGCTTTTCCTGCTCATTTCAGTGGAGGCATTGAAATGAAATTAAACTAAATTATTCAATGCAATTAAATTATTTAGTGGGTGCTACAATTTCTCTAATGGAGTCTGAAGTTCTCATGACAGTATTTAACTGTGAATATCATTTTTCTTATGAAATTAAGTGGACTGGAACCATCAAATATATTTCTGTATAATCTAGCATTTTGCAGTTTGATAATTTTCTTGGCTTTTTATTCCCTTTTGGGAGATTTTTATTAATGTACATTATTTGTACAAGGTTTGGTTTCATGGTCAAATTTCCATATAGGCCCCTCTTGATTCTCAGTGGACTTTACTCAACCTTACTATTTTAATTACTACTTCTTAGTAAATTTTCTTATTATACTCATCACCTAATTTATGTAACTGTAACCAACTCTGCAATAAAACCAGTTCTATATACAATTCACATGTCAGAAAATTATATTCTGTACTAGACATTTTAGTTTGTCTGTTTCACAGTTCATTGAATTCCAAATAGACTTCACCACATCATTATTAGTTCTAAACTTCTCAGTCTGTGACCACTTCTCAGCCAATTGAATTATATTTCAACATCACCACTTCTTAGTTGTTCTTGGTTCAGTTTTGGCTAGTGTAAGGAAAATGTGTGGCAGAGCGCTAAGAAGCCTACAATAACATACATTAATTCAGACCTTGTTGAACTCGAAGTACATAATCTGAAAAATCTGCTTAAGTTTTTGAATTTGTTTTCTCTTATGTGTGATGGCATGGCCAATATGTAACTAGTCAAATATTTATATGAATTAAAATATTAGTTATGTAACATTATAAACAGAATCTAGTGCATAAAATAGACAACAGAAAAATAAAAAATTATTTCAACAAAAATATATTCCTAAAATAAGGGAAGGGGTAACACTTCAAAAACAAATGTACTTATCATCTGAAATATGGAACTGTAACTCCTTTGTACAGCACCCTTGAAGTAAAATTTAAATTAAAAATGACTTTTGAAAAATGAATATCATGGGGCCAGGAGTTTGGCCTAGTGGTAGAGTGCTTGCCTATTATGCACAAAGACCCAGGTTCGATTCCTTGGTACAACATACATAGAAAGCCAGAAGTGGTGCTGTGGCTCAAGTGGTAGATTGCCTACCTTGAAAAGGCCCAAGGAAAGTCAGGCACAGTGGCTCACACCTGTAATCCTAGCTACTCAGGAGACTAAGACGATGATGGTTCAAAGCCAGCTGGGGCACTAAAGACTGTGAGATTCTTATCTCCAATTAATCACTAGAAATGGGGAAATGGGGCTCTTGCTAAGAAATAGGGTGGTAGCCTTGAGCCGAAGAACTAAAGGGCAGCTCCCAGGCCCACGGTTCAAGCACCATGTCCTACACAAAAAAGAAAAAGAAAAAGAAAAAGTTCAAGGACAGTGCTCAGCCCCTGAATTCAAGCCTCAGGACTTATGCTTACTTTTGTAGAGTGGGTTGTTTAAATCCCAGAAAGCAAAGCCTCCTGTTTTAGAATACAAAAGCTTCCAATAGGCCTGCCATTGAGGGCCCTAGGAAATTATGTTTCCTGGTATAGAATGGGCTGCCATGCAGACCATTCATTAGAATTGCTAATGATTTATTTCCTTTTTTCCAAAGGACGTTATTTTTCCCCCTTATCTTTGTTCTCTTCCAATCTCTTGATTGTCAATGTATCTGTCAAGTGTCTGAGACACCCTCTTTAAGAGTTTTGGTTGTTTCAAGGAAGATGGATCTGCTGTTTTCTTGGAGTTGCCATGTTAGTGACTTCCATATTAGTAAAGGGAAAATAGTAGGGAATAATACTGTCTAGGATTCTAATAACCTTCTATCATTATGTCTTAAAATATTCCCCCTGGAAAAGAGAGAGAGAGACAGAGAGAGATTTAGTGCTCTGTGAAGAGGGCGCTAAGATAAAGGCACAGGCATACATGACATTTATGCACAGTCTTCGGACAGGTAAGGGAGAGATTACTGCTCTTATTGTAGACAAAGAGGCCTCACTATTGAGTTTCTCTAGTTCATTTCTGTAAATTGTGTCTCATCATTATACTATTCCATGCATTCCTGAAAGGCATAGAACAAAGGCTTGAGATCACTGCTAGCATCAGAAATAAATGAGAGTAAAACACTGTCTTCTTGGACTTCACTTAATGCTGTATGAGCAGCAAGGGTATGAATGCATTGATTGTTGTGTGGGAAAGGAAGGGTTCATTTGTTACTTTAGACCTACTTAACATGTAGTTGGATGGCAAGAGTACTTTGTATAACAGGATGACAAGATTAATTCACATTAAAACTGTGAATTTGGGAGTTAATTCCTCACCAAGTGATGGGAACTTGAGAAAAGGGAAGATTCTGGCTGTGTTAGGAGAGAAAAGGTCGATGTAGGTAAGGCTTTTCACAAAGCTTTGGGGGAACACAAGCTTGACATCTAAGTGACAGCTTTGAGTCAAATATGGTGCTTCATAGCCTACAATGACTACTTCTTAAACATTTCCTAACTGGTATTGTAAGAGAAGTATATAACTGAAAGCCACTATAACACCTACCTGAATGGTTATTTTTCCCCAAATTCCCAGAACACCAATAATGGTAATCTTTTAGGCTGCAGCCTTTTTTTGAGAAATATGAGGGTTAAACACAACAGATGCAGGAAAAGAGTTCCTGAAACAAAGTTTGTATGTAACTTCTCCTTCCCTCATCATTTTCTCTGATCCATACATTTGTCTTGTCCCTCTTACACAATGCTCCTCCTCTGTAGTGCCCATTTACAGAAAAGAGTACCAGAAGAGACATTTTGTGACTGTTTGGAGATGCCAGGTAATGAGAGGCTCTGTGATGACACTGGATGGGCTGCAGATTCTTCTGGGGAAGATTACGGTATTGAGTTGCATGGACTGAAGGAGGGTAGATAATGTTGCCTTAATTTTGACATTAAGGGCTAAAACTGTGTGAGACACATGTTGACCTTCCCTTAGAATATAGTAAACTCTGCATTGACGTAAGTGACCCTTTGAGAACAAAGTCTTAGTTAGGTCATGGTAATATATATAAAAGATGGTCAGTAAGGAACAAGGTTGATTCCCACTGTGGTCTCGATAAAGCTGCATGAAACACCAAAGAAGCCTCCTAGATCCTTATCTCTCAATCTTGTCTACTTTAGCCCTACATGATTTTTTTTTAGCATTTCTCTGTCTTGACTATACAAACATAATATTGATGTTCAAAGTGTAATTATTCTAACACTGTGAACATTGTCTAAAGAATTGAGTGAATCATATCTGTTCTTCGATGACTGTTATATTTCTAGAACTAATCTGTTCAGCAGACAACTCTGACTCATATTACTGTCAGAAGCCTTTGAGAAAGGAGTGAAGGTGTTTTCTCGTTGGAGGGTGGAAATGGACATGGGACTGCATAAGAGTGTGCACATGTATAGTGAATGAATAAAATCCATAGTGAATCACTCTGGATTCAAACATATTCCATTAAGTATTTGATTAAAAAATATGCCCCTTCTTTTCCAGATCATAGGATATTGCAAATGACAAAATAGATTTTACTTAAAGGAAAAAATTCCTTCACATTTTATTAGATCCCTTGTATCTTCAATCTTTATTCAAGTCCATGAAGTACAATGAAGTTATTATTATTGTTGTTGTTTTGATAAGATGAATTCTTTGTTTCTTTAGCGCCTCAAAAATACGTAACTCCACCAGGGATTACCTTTCCCAGTAATGGATTGGAAGTGAAATGAGATTAAAATTTACCAGAAAAAGGGGAAAATTTGTATATATGAGAGAAAAAAGTGGGAGAATAGTGTTAAGAATCCAGTGTATACCCTACACAATAAAGAGCAGTCAAGGAAGGCATGGAGAGGGGAGGAATGGGTAAGGATGTCACAAAGAAGTAACATTGAACAAGATATATTGTATTCATAAACTTGCTTTGCTAAATGGTAACTCCTTCATGCAACTACTTGTAGATAATAATTTTTAAAGCACTTCAAAAATTACAAATATTTTTCCATTTAGTCTCAAATGTGAGTTAACAAAAGATCATTCAAAATAGTTGACCGAATTTCTGAAAAGTATATGGAGCAATGTAATAGAATGAGACTTCTATGTCATAGAAGTTGCCTAGTGTTCTTTCAAACATCATCTTGACCAAAAGGAAAAGGTTTTTCAATTTAGAAATTTATGATTATACTCCTTTCTTTAACTGAAGAAATAAATTTGTTAAAGGACTAAAATGTTACACTTGAATGATCATACATTTTGTCAGGAATAAAAGTTAGTTGAATGAGTTCAGTTACTGACTAGTATAATTATTACCTTAAAAAACTTTTCATTTATGATTTCCTGGTACACTCCAGTAATGTTTGCATTTGCCAGCTGCCTGATATTCATAATGCACAGATCCACCAGAAATCTTACAGAAATTGAAAAAATAAAAACTATTAAGTATTACAGACACCTCTGTTATTTGAAAATATATTCTTGGTACTTGGATTTGCTTGGATTCTTGCTTTTTATAGGAAAGAGAAAGGGAATGTTCCTTGGGGATTTCTGAAATACTATGAACTATAGAAGAGTACTTACTTACGTCAATTAGTAAATGTCTTAAAGATACTTTAAAGGTTGGAAAATATTAGTGAATGAATGAATCCATTGCAGTTCCTCTTTGCAACTAACATACATGTTGGAAAGGGTGAAGAAAAATGGAATGTGGAATCTGGTTAAAATAATATACAGTTGTGAAAATAATTATAGTAAGTGTGTGATATAGAACAGAAAAAAGTGATTTATGGAATTGACCTTGCATTTGTATTATGAACCTAAACAACCGAACAAATTATAGATGGTACATAAATGAGAAGCAAGCAATTTAGTGCTATGAGATGTTTTTTTTCTGAAAAATGAAGAAACTTCAAGAAAATTTTCAGACGAACTCAAGCTACTAAATTTTATATCAGTTAAAGGGGAAATGAATCTGACTCATATCACAGTAAAGAATGGATTTTCTTTGTAGAGATTATTCAGAGAGTAACACAGTCATAACCTCACTCAAGATGCACAAATAACACAAATGGGCTATGAATTATAGACAAAGAAAAGGTGACTTATTATGAAACTACAACAAAGACCTACTCAATGACATTTTTTTGCCCTTAAACATTCCATCATTTCACAGAACATCATGAATTAATTTACTTAAGGTATTCTAGATTGTCATAGGCAAATAAGATCTATTATCTTTTTCAGGTAAACCATTTCAGACTAACGGCATCTCATTCATGAAACCATGTACCTGCAGAACAATGTGACTGAATTTATTCTACTTGGATTGACCCAGGATCTATTTAGAAAAAAAGTCGTATTTGCAATTTTCCTGATTTTTTATTTGGGAACACTATTGGGTAACTTGTTGATTATTGCCACCATCAAAACCAGCCGGGCACTTCGGAGTCCAATGTACTTCTTCCTTTTCTATTTGTCCTTCTCAGATACCTGCTTCTCCACTTCCATAGCTCCTAGAACAATCGTGGATGCTCTTTTAAAGACAGCCACTATTTCTTTTAGTGAATGCATCATCCAAGTCTTTTCTCTGCATTTCTTTGGCTGCCTGGAGATCTTCATCCTTATCCTGATGGCTGCTGACCGCTATGTGGCCATCTGTAAGCCCCTGCACTATACAACCATCATGAACCGAAAGGTTTGTGCTGTGTTGGTGGCTGTGGCCTGGGTGGGGTCCTGTGTGCATTCTCTAGTGCAGATTTTCCTGGCCTTGAGTTTGCCTTTCTGTGGTCCCAATGAGATCGATCACTTTTTCTGTGACTTAGAGCCCTTGCTGAGCCTCGCCTGCTCAGATACTTATGTGGTCAATCTCCTTTTGGTGTCTAATAGTGGGGCCATTTGCACAGTGAGTTTTGTAATACTGATATTTTCCTATATAATCATCCTGCACTCCCTGAGGAACCACAGCGCGGAAGGCAGGAGAAAAGCCCTCTCCACCTGCATCTCCCACATCCTCGTGGTCATCTTGTTTTTCGTACCTTGCATATTCATATACACGCGGCCTGCAACCACTTTTCCCATGGATAAGATGATATCTGTGTTTTATACAATTGGGACACCTTTGCTCAATCCTCTGATTTATACACTTAGGAATAAAGAAGTGAAAAATGCTATGAAAAAGTTGTGGAGCAAGAATTTTGTTTCAGATGATGTCAGATGAAGAGTTTTGAAATAACTTTTTAGAAACTTATTAATCTAGAAGTCGTCAGTTTAGTACATCTTTTTATAGTGCCCTTTAGTGTAAGGTTTGATAGCTAGGAGAGTGGATACTTACACCCACCACTTTCTTCAGTTCTATGTAGAAGAATTAGCATGTGGCCAAACATTGATCGATAAGAGCTATTACCTTAAATGTCGTTCACTGCTGTGGCTCTGGTTACTTGTTTTTCACTTGGGCTATTTATTTTCTATTTTGTCATTTGTAGTTTATACCAGAAATTTTCCTTATTTTGATAAATATGATTTTATATGGTCAGATGCCTATAACTATGGTACCTACGACCCTCTCTTAAGAATATCCTTCTTGGGGCCGGGAGTTTGGCCTAGTGGTTAATTACTTGCCTAGCATGCATGAAGACCCGGGTTCGATTCCTCGGTACCACATACATAGAAAAAAGCCAGAAGTGGTGCTGAGGCTCCAAGGCCAGTGTTCAGGCCCTGAGCTCAAGCCCAGGACTGGCAAAAAAAAAAAAAAAGAAAAAAAAGAATATCCTTCTTTAGTCTCACTGTGACTGTCTAGAGTCTTGTGTAGTCTATCATGTCTGAGTGTAATTTTTGTCTTTTACCATCCAGTGGGTACTTGTAGATTTATGGGCACATTCTAGTTACCACAAATGAGGAAAACTGTGCAACCTACGTCTTTCTGGGCCTGCTTACTTCACTGAATATTTTTCCAAGTCTTTCCATTTCCAAATGAAAGGCACAGTATCATTCTTTCTGATGGATATGCAGAATTCCATTGTCATTTTTTTCTCCTTTGTTCATTTTTTTCAGTTCCTTCCTTTTGTCTTGTTTGTTTGTCTGTCTTTGGGGATAGTAAAGGGAGCTGCAGATATAGTGGGGCAAAAGGTGAACAAATGCAGCAATAATACTGGAACCTAAGTTATAGAAAATGAGCGATATAACTCATGGATGGGCATGGCAGGTAAAAACCATGAGAAAGTGAGGGAAGGGGTGACTTTCTCCAAAAAGAAATGTACTCTTTGTCTATGTGACTTATGTAACCATAATCTCTCTGTACATCACCTTCACAATAACAATACAGTCTTTAAAAAGCTTCTAGGAGGTAGTGAAAATTAAATAAAATCAATATCTAGTATAAATATGTATTTTTCAATGGATAATATGTAAGTATAAAATATAGAGAACCATATATGTGTACCCACAATTGAATTTTGCTCATCTATTGGAGGAATCATTTGCAAAATAATGGATGGACCAGAAAAAATACGATAAGTCAACTAAGTCAGGCCCAAAGAAATAAAGGTTGTATGTTTTCTCTTATGTGGAAGTTAGATATAATATATGTAAACAAACACATATGTACACAAACAAATTAGCTAAAGTACAGCATATGCATGGAAGTATTCCAATGCTGTGACTCCTTCAAGAATTCACTTACAGTCTAAACTGCCAAGAAGTTGGTAATTGGAGTGTCATGGAAGGATGCAAGAATGAAGAGAGGAAGGAGAGGAGAATGAAGTCATAATATTCAATATATGCATGTGAAAATTAAACTAAGAAAATGGAGGGGATGATGTGTTGGGTAAGATGGAGAAGTATGATAAAAGGATTGACAATGATCAAGATGTATTGTATTCATAAATTGGCATGTTGAACTGAAACCCCTTTGTATAACCACTTAAAATAAGTTATTATAATAATAATAATAATAATGAAAATAAAATCATTACTTACCACATCCCTTGCTATAAAATAGTGCCAAGAGGAAAGTTTATAGTTCTGAGGACTTCCATCAGGATCCCAAAAGGGGAGGAGGAGAAAAGGAGAGGAACAAGAGTTTGAGTGTGAACAAGAGACGCTGTATGTATAATGGGCATAACTGAATGAAACTCCCTGGAAAACCTATTTGGTGGGAATAAATATGTGGAAAACCCCCCAAATCTCTGAATGCTTCTGTGTGGATGACTAGTCTTTTGTTATGTTCTATCTGCATAGAATGGCTGCTTTTTCCTCTGAACAAATTGTTTTTTATTAGCAGATAATTGAGTCTCTAATATTTTATCATATTTGTTCTTCCTGACACTTCTATATTTCAACAATTGCTATATAGCACAACATAAAGAAGCTAGGTTATCTCCTCTTCAGTACTTTGAATAAACTCTGGACTTTTATGAAATGTATGTGTTCTTGCCAGAAAGAACAGTGACAGAACATAGAAAATTCATCCTTTGGGAAGAGCCCTTTGGTCTTAGAAAGACATTGTAGACTTTTTTGTTACTATTAGTACTCTTTTCCTAAAATATACTTTAGAATTCTAAGTTTGAGGATATGACAATAATCCTACAAATTTACTACTTTTATATATAACATGGAATTATTACAGTTGTACTTGTGAGACCCAAATGTGGCATAATACACTTATTATACTGAGTTTATGTTCATAAAATTTAAAAGTTAAGTAATAAAATGGTTCACAGGAGATTATCAAGGGTTTGTTATAAATATGTAAAACATATATGGATTAAGAATGTCTTTATTTTATTTTTGTTTTTCACCAGTCCTGTCTTTGAACTCAGTCCTGGGCACTGTCCGTGAGCTTCTTTTGCTCGACTAGAACTCTACCACTTGAGCTCCACTTCTGGCTTTTTCTGTTTATGTGGTACTGAAGAATTGAACCCAGCTCTTCATGCATGCTAGGCAAACACTCTATCACTTAGCCACATTCCCAGCCTGGATTAAGAATTTCTAGGGAGGCACCAGTGGCTCACGCCTGCAGTCCTAGCTTCTCAGAAGGCTGAAATCTATGGATCACTGTTCAAAGCCAGCCCAGGCAAGAAAGTACATGAGACATCTCTAATCACTATAAAAAAATCATAAGTGGAACTATGGCTCAAGGTGGTGGAGTTCTAGTCTTTAGCAAAAATACTTGGTTATAGTCCTGAATTCAGGTCCTATAACTGAAAAAGAACAACAACAAGCAAAACAAATGAAAAACAAAAAAAGTCTTCTTGGAAATGTGCAACACTAGACAGTGTATAAAAATTAGTATTTTTGTGTTTTTCATGAATCCATTGGGAGTATAAATAGATGAATGACACTCAAACGTGGTGAAACAGCTCTCTGTTGTACTGTAAGAGAAGATACATGACTCAACGTTTTTGTTAAAAGCTCCAAACTATACAAAGAAAAGCCTTAATATAATATAAACATCAATAAAATTGTAGTAGGATTCATCAGTTATAACCAACATACCCCACTCATGCAAGATGTTTTTCTAAGGCAAACTGTGAAGGGCACATATAGATATTCAAATATTTTTTACACATTTGTTTTCATGTGAACTTAAAAAAACTTGTCTAAAAATAAAGTCTGTTCTAGAACGCTAAACAATATTATCTTTTAAAATGTGTTATTTGAAATGTATTATACGAATTTCCATACATTTTTTATTACTAAGTGAGATACTAATGTTCTGAGACTTGACAGTTTACTCTGTGCTGTCATTAATAAATACATACTTGTATGTGGTCTGTATGCTGATTACTTTTAGAAACTGAGAATTATTAAATAGCCATCACAATGGATTTCAATTTTGCTGTTGATAATAATTTGCATTAACATGTTAGCTATATTCTGTAGGAAATTGTTTCGTACTTTTATGTATATAGATTTGAAAGTGTCTTCACTGATTTGCAGAGACACATGAATAGAGCACTTTAGAAACTAAGAACTGCCAGGCACTAGTGGCTCATGCATGTAATCCTAGTTACTCAGAAGGCTGAGATCTGAAGACGGCAGTTTGAAAGCTAGCCCAGGCAGGAAAGTTGATGAGACTCTTATCTCCAATTAAACACCAAAAAACCAGACGTGGTGCTGTGGCTCAAAGTGGTAGAGCACCAGCCTTGAGGGAAAGAGCTTAGGGACAGCACCTAGGCCCTATCACTGCCACTAATAATAAATAATAATAGTAATAATCATAATAAAAAACCTAAGAACTATCATTTGTATAACTTCTTCCCTTTGGCATCTTATGGACACTTTTCAACTTCTCTTTCTGAGGAGATTATGACAAAACAAAGCTAAACAGAAACACAAATGAATGAAAAAATTATTTATTGTGACATTTTCCAAATTCTAGTCAGTACGCTACTACTAATTGATAACTACTTATGATACTAAATACATATCAATGGTACTTATGGCTGCTAATTTCCAATAGTCATACTTAAATAACAAGGAAGTATTTTCAAATTCTAGGGAAACATTCTACTACTAGGCCATGCTCTCACCCCACATTTTCAATAATTCTGAGGGTAAATATCAATGAGTATAGCGTTGATCATTGTTTTTAGTACATTGATACAAACAATGATAAACAACTCAGCATTTTTTAACATGTTAAATAATCATCTGAATAGTGCATGCTTTAGGAAATTTTCCTAAAAGGAAAGAGAAAGAAAAGAGAGAACAAAAGAAAGAGAAGGAAAAAAAGAAAGAGAATGAAAAGGAGAAAGAAAAGAAAGTCATTTAATCAATGCTGTATCATTGCAAGTTTTGCATCACTTGTGTCGTATCCCAAAGAGATAAAATAAAGAGGGCCCTAAAGTCATCCTGAATGGTTCCTTTGTTGGTATTGGCCTTACAGTCATAATTATAAATATACATGCATTTGTTGCAAATGCATGCCTATGGGAGTTTCTCCCTTGTGTCTTCTTATGTACTTTAAATCAAAATATCGTCAGCAACCAATCCACACAAATGTCTAATGTTTGAAGTTTCATGGCAGAAATTTACTGTTTCATGATAAAATTGAAGAAAAGTAAGCAGCCAGCATGCAGGACCAACTTGACCTTGTAAAACATTATATATCCTGAAACAAACTTGAAAATCTTTGGAGTGTAGATTTACTAATAATACATTTGAAATTCCGCAATATGTTTGCTTGGGTTTCTTTTAAGAGTAAAACATTTAGAAGAAACAACAATAATTTGAGAATCTACCATTTTTTCTATGAGTCCTGTGTATTTCCTGTGTATTCTTTCTATTTCTGTTTTTTAATGGGCTCTTCAACTACTCTACATGTGACAGAACACCTTTTGAACAATGGAAATACATCTTAAATGGTTAACAGTCTTGGTATATATTTACAAGCATCTGTTGGTTCCTTTCCAACCATTTTAATCAGAGTTAGGACAGTTCTGTGGACTTGACAACAATTTTCCCTCAAGAATAATTCACAAGAAACTATTTTACTTTGGGGAGAATCAGGTGAAGAAGTGAAATGACCAGTTGAAGAGGTGCCTCATTGAGAATGAATGGTTCACTCTAGAAACAAAGAGGTTCAATGAGTATCTGAGATGGAGATTCAGCCTCAGGAACTACATTGACCCTAATGCGGTTCTAGACAGATTGAAAGGACATAGATAGAGTGGAAATTTATGGAAATCAATAGAGGGTAAGAGGATATGATACCAATATAACCAATCTTTGCTGTCATATTCACAGTGTCAGAATGTCTGCAGCATTCTGATGGTGGGATTAAATGAGCAGGTAGATTAAGAATCATAACTCCTCCATATGTCATAGAAAACATATAGATCAACAAGATTTTTCTTAAATGGCAATAGTTACCTCAAAATATGCTATATAAATACTACTCAATGCTATATCATTTTAAGATGATTAAGATAAATTTTTTCTCTAATAAAAAGAACTGTGTTTCTGTACTTAGGTGTCCATCATTGCTGCCTCAATATCTTTCTATTTCTGGTGACTTGGAGTCCTGACAGTGGACAAACAAGCTATGGAGAAGCATTGGAACTTTTATCCACAAACCAGGATCTATCAGTACCAGGCAGATCACTGTAAGTATATACAGATATATATATATATATATACATACATATATATACGTACATAAATACATTTACATTATACGATATGTCACTTCAGTTAAGAAACTGAAGACTGCATAATACAAAATCATTTCTATTTAATTGCAGGAGGAAAAAAGCTATTGGTTTTATACTTCATCATTCTTTAAATGGAATAGCAGCTTCAAATGTATAATTGAGCATCAGATATAAATTTAAATCTTAGGTCTGTTGCAATATCTTTTATTTGGGGGAGAAGTTAAATAGTGCTTATTCAGCCACTTTTCTATAAAAGTCAAGTAAGGATTTACAAAAAAAATTATGAGAATTAAAACTATGTAACATTAATAAAATTATGAGATATAAAATTTGTTTTACTTTTATCAAGTATTACTAGGTATAGACTGATATATTTTATTCCAGAAGAGTTTAAAGATAAACCTTGTGTGGAGAGGAAGTAGTAATCAAATTGTACAGTGTTGTGAAGACAGCTGTACCTTGTCTTTAACTCTTAAACACTTAAATAGATACATAAATGCACAAATAAACAATAAGATGAGCAATATAATGTATTTGCTATATCTATATTTTACCTATGTATACATTATTTCAAAATTTAAAGGATGCTTTCAAAGATATATTATATTTTGAATAATGTCAGATAAATTAGATTTCTGCTCTGTATTGCGTAACAAAGTTGGACTTCATGGAAAAACAAAACTACACAGAATTTGTTTTCACCAGACTGTTTGAAAATAACTGTACAGAACTGGTGCTCATGCACACCTAGGGGAGTTTACCCCTTGTGTCTCCTTATTTCCTTTAGTTCAAGAGAGTTTCCGCACACCATCCTTAAAAGCTGCTATGGCCTGCAGGTTCATGGGAGAGAATGGGTTTTTCCACAAACTTTTACTTTTTCATTATACATTGCAGAAAAGGAAGAGCAGCCTGTATGAAGAATGAACTTGACATTTCATATATACTGCAAATCTTGGCATAAGTAATTATTTGTATTAGCATATATTGTTTTTATTGCCAGTCTTGGGGCTTCAACTCAGGATCTGTACACTGTCCTTGGAGACTTTTCTCAAGGCTTACACTGTGACACTTGAGCCACAGCACCACTTCTTGCTTTTTTTGTGTATGTGTCTCTGGGGAATTGAACCCAGGGCTTTGTGCATGCTAGGCTAGCATGCTACCACGAGACTCCACTCCTGGCCCATAGCAAATGATCTTTTTGCATAAATTTGGGTAACATTTTTGAAGTTTATATGTTCTAATAATCTATAATTGGGGATGTTCTGCAATACATCTGCCTGTGTTTCTTTTCAAGGGTAAGCCATGCAGGAGAAACTGCATGATAATTTGAGTGTCAATGTACTTGTGACAGGTTTCAATGTATACTTCAATTTCTCTTCTCGTGGCAGAACACTAAATTTCTGACAACCAGCATCTTCAATGGTGACAATGTTAGTGTGTATTATGAGCCTGTTCTTGTCTAAACCATTTAAGCCAGGAAACGTCTGTGCTGTGGACTTACAAGATGCTTTTTTCTGAAGCATAGTTTGCATGAAGTCATTTAGCTTTGAGTGAGTCAAGTGAGGAGATTAGCAGGGTTCCACCATTGCCCATAGGAAGAAGTTCAGGAAATGAATTGTTCATTCTAGAAACAAAGAGATTCATTCAGAGAGTATCTGAGTTGGGCTCCCATTTTCACCTCCTTAAATAAGTATCTGCCTAGAACATAATTTGTTCATGACCTGACATTATTGTGAGAATGCAGATTTCTTGAAATTAGCAGAGGTGAGAGGACACAATTTCTATATAAACATTCTTGGCTACCACAGTCACAGGGTGAGAGTAACTGCAGTGTTCTGATGGTGGGATTAAATAAGCAAGCATCGGTTTAAGAATCCTTTTACCTTCTTCAGTATCTCAAGAGAGAGGAAAACATCTGCAATATGTTTCCACTATGCCAGGTGATATCTCACAATATGCTACTAGCATTTTTAGGCATAAGTGAAGATCTTTGTAATCATATTAGCAACTGTATTTCCCAATTTAGATATCCCTCTCTCCCTGTCTTTATATGTATACACATATAATGCATAAAACATGTATGTGTGTATATGCATACATAAGGAATGTATACATGCATGCATAGGTGTGTATATGTGTATAAACACATATACATATAAATGTATATCTGTGCCCTACATACAAGTATTCATGTCCTATTTCACTATTTGTTCCATGCAATTTAAGTAAGTGTCTGTATCAATGTTATGAAAATTAAAAGTATATAAAATATTCCTGAAATTTTGTGGCACCAAACAAGTTTTAATTTCATGATGCATGATTAGAAATATAGTTATGTGTTTAATATCAAAGAAGTTGAAATCTAGTTAGGAAGTGTTGCTCAATTTGTACAGTGCTTGTATAGAAACATCCAGTATGTGAGTTTAAACCACACAACAGACCAACAAAAGACTCATATTAATGTATATATATATGTGTGTGTGTATCAATAATTAGGTAAACTATGTTAGAGTCCCTATGACTACTTTTTATTGTATTTTTTTTCTTTAGGTGATATACCCAGGGGTTATAGTTACCTTCGTTAGGTGGTGGGTACATTACTTTTTAAACTCAAAGTATATACCACAATCAGATTGAAGGAAGGCTTTCACAGTTATATTACAGTCTGGATGATTTCAAAGGAGTTAATTTTCTGCTGTGTATTATAGAATTCATCTTGACTTCATGGAAAAACAGAATGTCACAGAATTTGTATTCACCAGACTGTTTGAAAGTAAGCACACAGAATTGGTGCTCTGTTTCTTGTTCTTGCTGTGCTACCTGGCAGTCTTGATAGGAAACAGCATCATCTTACTCACCATCTCCTGCAGCCATCTCCTGGAACAGCCAATGTACTACTTTCTCTGCCACCTTTCCCTCATGGACCTCTGTTACACATCCACAGTTGCTCCCCAGCTTATCAGGGACTTAGCTGCCACAAAAAGAAATATTTCTTATAGGAACTGCATGACCCAGTTGTTCACATCCCACTGGTTGGCAGGTGTGGAAATTTTTATCCTGGTGTGCATGGCTTTGGATCGTTATGTGGCCATTGTCAAGCCACTGCATTACATGCTCATCATGAACCGGAAGAGGTGTCACATGCTGATTGTCGTGGCCTGGGGACTTGGGTTTTGGCATTCTAGTGCTATGTTGCTCATGGTCCTCACGTTGCCTTTCTGTGGTCCTAATGTGATTGACCACTACATGTGTGACATCAAGCCTCTTTTGAAACTTGTGTGCAAGGATATCCATGTGGTCAGTCTCTTAGTGATTGCTAATTCCGGGACAGTTGTAGTTGTAATATTTACTGTGCTCTTAATTTCTTATGTTCTCATTTTATATAACCTCAGGACCAGATCATCTGCAGGCCGTCGCAAAGCCCTCTCCACCTGTAGCTCTCATATAATGGTTGTGGTTCTATTCTTTGTTCCCTGTATTTACATCTATATCCTACCTGCAGGTGGGAAAAATAAGGATAAGGAAATCTCTGTGTTTTACACGGTGATTGCCCCCATGTTAAATCCTCTCATCTATACTCTGAGAAACAAGGAGATGCAAGTTGCTATGGGAAAGGTCTGTTGGAGAAGGTTCCATTGAAGATTAAAATTTGAAAGACAGAATCCTTTGTTCCACTTTCAGACTGTGTTCTCAGAATAGTTTAATTAGAGCTACCACAGAAAAGAAACAAGGGAGCACTCTTCTGTATTTTGCATCATGTTAGGGGCTCATGCCTTGTGTTTTAAGTCTGAAGCAAGACTCCATGCTATGGAATGAACACTGAATGTGACAAGGCTCAAAGATTCCAGATATAAATATGTAAATTTGAAGACTGCAAGAAATTTATTTCTAGATCACTTTTCCAGCTTTTGGTCTTCCTTACCCATGCTTAGCAGTTAGAGGCCATGGCTTGTATCACCAGCACCGAAATGAGAAAAAAGAACATGCCTAATAAGACAAATCTTCCATCCTGAGACACCTTCCTCCCACAGGCAAGTTACATGAAACTCAGTTCTCTGAGAAAAAAAATATCCATCCTTCTCCCTTGTTAGTGAGAAACCTTCCAAACATCACTCCAGCTTGATTTGCTGATTTCAGAACTAACGACTTGCTGTCTGGTAATAAACCATTTTGGAGGTACTGGTTATCAGGGCGTCAGTTGACTCAGTTTTTAATCTCTAAATTGTGTACATTTGTTCCAATTCTGAGTTTCAGTTGTATAATACTGGTGAAATGAGGTATTACTGAGTTATTATTTTTCTTTTTCTCATATCATTTGATGATACTGGATCTTGGAATAGCTGCCTCTTTCTCTAGAATGCTGGCATAACTGCTCATATATGGAACTTTTCCTCCCATGTTTCTCTTGGCTAGGTCATTCACTAGTTTCTCACATGTTTAGGGCTTTGTTTGTGTTGTCTTTCCTACATAGGATTCCCAGGTTCTCTGTTGCAGAGTAAAGGAATCATGGATTTGCACACACCTACTGGAATATCTTCAGAAATATCTTGAATTCTCATCAATGAACCAATTATTTCTTCCTATATTCCATATCCTCTGTGCAATTCATAATAAACCTACAGTTCTTCCTGTGACCTATGTCCTACAAATTGACTGAGCCAGAAAAGGATGTGGGCTATTTCTGATTTTCTTTGTATCTTATTTATCTCTCCTAGAAATGACTGTGCTACAAATTAATTAGTAAATAGACCTTTCTGGAAATACACTGAAGCATATTATTTTATTTAACATGATGTGCTGTTATCAAAGTTCTACACTGTCTCATTTTATAGGCGATCATATGTTAATACTACTCTAATACCTCCCCCTAAATATAATTAACATATTTCTCTATGTGTCCACAGATAATGAAGACACACAACAACATAGTTACCCAAAACACATATATATTTATATATACATATGTATGTGTACATGAAGTTTATATGGTTTTATATTTATATATAATTATGTTGTTGGTTGTGGAGTTTGAGCCCCAGTTTTGGGCTTGGGGACTCTTCTTGGGCTATTTTGCTCAAGGTTAGTCCTCTCCCATGCTCAGACTCAGCTCCACTTCCAGTTTTCTTGTAGTTCATCTGTCATAATTCTTTCACAGACTTTCCTGCCCCAGCTGGTTTCAAACTGCAATCCTCAAATCACAGCCTATGCAGCTGCTAGGATGACAGGCATGAGCACCAGTGCCCAGCTCACCCAAGATGTTTAAAATCAGATAGGGTTAACAAAATAAGTTATGATTCAGACATGCACATTTGACATGAATTGAGCCAAAATCCATTCTGCATATGCATGAAAATACAACCACAAAGTCCATAGTTATGTGGGACATAAAATGAGTAAATAGATAGTGTGAACCTCTAGAGACATGCATGTTTCCAATAAAAACCTGAGAGGTATCGTTTATATAACTTCTCTTTGCATCTTTCTAAACTTTCCTATGTTTCTTATTGAAAAGACTGGGAATGACAAAACAAAACAAATCAGAGACAAAGGAGTGGGAAAAATATAATTGTGTAGTTTCCTCATTTTCAGCGAACAACACAGATCAATACCTTTGTACATAATGGTATCTATGGGTTTTAAATTTATGATATTCATATGTAAATAAAGAGGAAATATTTCCAGTCCTTTATACTAATTTCAATTTATTGATTGGTGTCAGTGAATACAGAACCGATACATACTATTAGCACATTGGAACAATCAATGAGAAGTAATTACAATTTTTAACACATTATGTAATCATCAAAAATTCAATATGGATGGACATTTTCCTAATATAGAAACCAGAAATTCACTGAATTCATCAATGCTACATCATTACAAATATCTTACATCACTTATATCCTACCCCCAAGAGATAAGTGAAAGAGGGCCTTAAACTCATCTTGAATGGCCCCTTTGTTGGTATTGGCTTTATTTAATAATTATAAGTACACATGCATCTGCTGCTCATGCACACCTAGGGGAGTTTATCCCTTGTGTCTCTTCATTTCCTTGAGTTCAAGATAGCTTCCGCACACCATCCTTAAAAGCTGCTCTGGCCTGAAGGTTCATGGGAGAGAATGGGTGTTTCCACAAACATTTACTTTTTCATTACACATTGCAGTAAAGAAAAGCAGCCAGTATGAAGGATAAACTTGACATTTCATACATATTGTCAGTCCTGGGATAAGTAGTAATTTGTATCAGCATATATTCATTTTTTGGGGGGGCCTTGAAGTAAGGGCCTGGGCACTGTCCTTGGACATTTTTGCTCAAGGCTAGTACTCTGACACTTGAGCCACAGCACAACTTCTTGCTTTTTTTGTGTATGTGGCTCTGGGGAATTGAATCCAGGGCTTTGTGCATGCTAGGCTACCATGCTACCACGAGAATCTGCTCCTGGCCCATAGCATATATTCTTTTCCATAAGTTAAGGTAATATTTTGAAGTTTATATGTACTAATATTCTTTTTTTAACATTTAAAATGTGGAGATTTTATTTTCAAGATACAGAATAAAAATTTTTAGTTGAATATTGTTTCACTAATCTACTGCATATAAATTACCTGGAAACGTTTTTTTCCAGTTCAAATCCCAGAAGCTCTAAGTTTTAGTTAATGTGGAAATATGTGTGTTGAGAAAGCTCCTCATGTAATTCTAATATGGACTTGCATTTTTAAAAAATGATCAGGTTTGAAAATTTTCACTCAGACTTTGACAGACTAGAAAGCATCATAAAATGGACTACAAATTGTAGACCTAAAAATTTAACATGGGTGTCCAAATGTATCAGAATGAAAATATAAATCCTCTCACTTTATAAATATCAGTTTTGTTTAAATAATTATTGAAAGTGATGAGACAGCCAGGCACTGGTAGCTCCCACCTCTAATCTGAGCTACTCAGGACACTGATTGCAGATTGTGATTCAAAGCCAATCCCTACTTTAAGCTCCAGAACACACACACACACACACACACACACACACACACACACATACACACACACACTCTCTCTATCTCTCTCTCTCTCTCTCTCTCTCTCTCACACACACACACACACACACACACACACAAAGACACACACACACGCACACACACACACACGCAAACACACACAGTGACAATCATAAAAGAAAATATGAAAGATGTATGGCTATGAGTGTTTTTCTAAGACTAAGGAATATGTTTACTTTTAAATTGATTTTATAATCCAAGGAAAGTCTCTATACTTGGCTAATATTCTATAAATGTGGAAGTTCTGTAATACATTTGCTTGTGTTTCTTTTTAAGGATAAGCCATGCAGGAGAAACTGCATGATGATTTGAGTCTATCAATTTACTTCTGACAAGTTTTAATGTATACTTCAATTTCTCTTCTCGTGGCAGAACACTAAATTTCTGCCAACCAGCATCTTCAATGGGTGACAATGGTAGTTTGTATTATGAGCCTGTTCTTCTGTAAACTATTTAGGCCAGGAAACGTCTCTGCTGTGGACTTACAAGATGCTTTTTTCTGAAGCATAGTTTGCATGAAGTCATTTAGCTTTGAGTGAGTCAAGTGAGGAGATTAGCAGGGTTCCACCATTGCGCATAGGAAGAAGTTCAGGAAATGAATTGTTCATTCTAGAAACAAAGAGATTCATTCAGAGAGTATCTGAGGTGGGCTCCCATTTTCACCTCCTTAAAGAAGAATCTGCCTAGAACACAATTTGGTTCTTGCCCTGACATTATTATGAGAATGCAAATTTCTTGAAATTAGCAGAGGTGAGAGGACACGATTTCAAAATAATGAGTCTTAGCTACCATAGTCACAGGGTGAGAATATCTGCATTGTTCTGATGGTGGGATTAAATAAGGAAGCACTGGTTTTCAATCATATTACTTTCTTCAGTATCTTAAGAGAAATGAGTACATCTACAATGTTTCCACTATGCCAGGTGATATCTCACAATATGCTACTAGCATTTTTAGGAAAAGTGAAGATTTTTCCAATTATATTAACAGCTGTATATCCCAATTTAGATATCCCTCTCTCCCTGTCTTTCTCTCTCTCTATGTACACACATATACATGCATAAAACATATATGTGAGTATATACATACACAAACATTGTATACATGCATGCATTTATGTGTATATATGTGTTTACACACATATACATATTAATGTATATAGATATCTTACATATATGTATATATGTACTATTTCACTATTTGTTCCCATGTAATTTAAGTAAGTGTCTGTGACAATGTTATAAAAATTAAAAGTATGTAAAATATTCTTGAAATTTTGTGGCACCAAACAAGTTTTAATTTCATGCTGCATGATTAGAAATATAGTTACGTGTTTAAAATCAAAGAAGTTGAAATATATTTGGAAAGCATTGATAAATTTGTAAAGAAAGGCATAGTATGTGAAGTTAACCCCAGAACAGACCAAAGAAGGACACAGATTAAAGTGTATGTGTATATATATGTATATACATATATATATCAATATTTAGGTGAACTATGTCATACATTTTCTATGATTTTTTTGTATCTTATTCATTAGGTGATGTACACAGGGGTTATAGTTACATTCATTAAGTTTTGGGTACATTACTTCTTAAACTCAAAGTATATAGCACAATAAAATTGAAGGAAGGCTTTCACAGATACATTATAGTCTGGATGAATTCAAATAAGTTAATATTCTGCTGTGTATTATAGAACTCAACTTGACTTCCTGGAAAAACAGAATGTCACAGAATTTGTTTTCACCAGACAGTTTGAAAATAACCATACAGAACTAGTGCTCTGTTTCTTGTTCCTGCTGCGCTACGTGGCAGTCTGGATGGGAAACAGCATCATCTTACTCACCATCTCCTGCAGCCATCTCCTGGAACAGCCAATGTACTACTTTCTCTGCCACCTTTCCCTCATGGATCTCTCCTCCACTTCCATTGTTGTTTCCCAGCTGATCAGGAACCTGGCTGCCACAGAAGAGACATTTCCTACAACAACTGCATGACTCAGCTCTTCACTTACCACTGGCTGGCAGGGGTGGAAATTTTTATCCTGGTGTGCATGGCTTTGGATCGTTATGTGGCCATTGTCAAGCCACTGCATTACATGCTCATCATGAACCGGAAGAGGTGTCACATGCTGATTGTCGTGGCCTGGGGACTTGGGTTTTGGCATTCTAGTGCTATGTTGCTCATGGTCCTCACGTTGCCTTTCTGTGGTCCTAATGTGATTGACCACTACATGTGTGACATCAAGCCTCTTTTGAAACTTGTGTGCAAGGATATCCATGTGGTCAGTATCTTAGTGATTGCTAATTCCGGGACAGTTGCAGTTGCAATATTTACTGTGTTCTTAATTTCTTATGTTCTTATTTTATATAACCTCAGGACCAGATCATCTGCAGGCCGTCGCAAAGCCCTCTCCACCTGTAGCTCTCATATAATGGTTGTGGTTCTATTCTTTGCTCCCTCTATTTACATCTATATTCTACCTGTAGGTGGAAAAAAATAAAGATAAGGAAATCTCTGTGTTTTACATGGTGATTGCCCCCATGTTAAATCCTCTCATCTAAACTCTGAGAAACAAGGAGATGCAAGTTGCTATGGGCAAAGTCTGGTGGTAGATGTCACTTTCAAAATTGAAATAATGTATGAGTCCTTTATTTGACTCCTAGTTTGCGTTCCCAAGACAATTTTATATAGTGTGTCACCGAAAAAGAAGTATGGGAGCATTCTTTTGGATTGTTACTGTAATGTTTATGTACAAAGGGTTGCAGTATGTAAGCCAGGCAGTGAGTTCATTTCTTTTTGAATAGTGTCATCTCTGTTCTCATTTGCTCAGATGTGTCTTCTGATACCCCTCCTCCACAAGTTATGTAGCTCCTTTTCAAAATAGTGCTGCCTTTGTTTACATTTTGGCTCACCAGTTCTGGTGTCTGTGTCATCCTCCTCAAAACACATTAACCACATACAAGACAAAAGTTACAGATAGCAAAATCAGTGACCAAGGAGGAAAATAGGAAGACGACGAAAAAAAAAATCAAACCTCTTATTTCCATTTCTTGGAGTTTATATCAGTAAATATCATTTTACATGATGGTATACCCATAGCTATTGAATCTTTGTGATCTTCTTCTAAGAACATGTTACTGTATTAACATGTTCCTTGTATTAATGTCTAGGGTCCTGTATAACTTAGCAGGTCCAGTGAAATTCTCTGCACACTGATGTTCATTGCGTCATTTTTGTTCCCATAGTTTGGAAACCCAGATGACCCTCAGCAGATCAATGGATCATGATAACATGGTGCATTTACACAATGGAATTCTATGCTTCCATCAGAAAAAATGATATTGTTTCATTTTAAGGCAGTGGAAAGAGTTGAAAAAATATATTAAGTATATTTAGCCAGACCTCAGGGAGAAATCTAGGTTGCATGGTTTCTCACATTTGGAGTTACTAAATGTGTCTATAAACTTATAAGTAAACACAATACATAGTAAAAGACAAAAATTAGGCATGCTCTCTTTGGATCTGACTCATGTGATTCACTAAATATCTCATGTGTTAAGTCTGAAGAAAGATCCTTTCATGTAGATTGAACCTGTATGTAAAATGCCTCAAAGTTTCCTCAAAATATGCTACTGAGGGACTGGAAAGGGTTTCCTTCTAGAACACTTCCTCCTACCTCTTGTGTTAAATACTGTGGCTAAGGTGTAGGGGAAAGGGTTTACATCACCAGCAACAAAGTAGAAAACAAACAAACTAATAGACCCCATCTTCCATCTTTTGAAGCAACTCCAAAAAATCACATTAATGTCAATTTTCTGAGCAACAAAATCCATCTTTGTCCTTTGTTAGTCAAAAATTTCTATAAAGCTGTCCAATATCAATTTCTTTCAGCATGCACTACACTGCAGAATATCTTGTGTGTTAATGAAAGATTTTGGGATGCTGGGAACCAAGGCAACTATTACTCAGTTCTTCTCTCTAGATACTGTAAATATGTGCTAATTCTGAGTTTCATTTGCATAATAACAAGGAGTTGTAAGCTTCCTTTCACTTTCCTTGTTTCCTTCTTTGCTCCCTCCCTCTCCATCTCCATTAACTTACTTCCTTCTTGTTTCCTCCCTTCCTTCTTTTCTTGTTTCCTCCCTTCCTTCCTTGTTTCCTCCCTTCATTCCTTCTTGTTTTCTCCCTTCCTTCCTTCCTTGTTTCCTCCCTTCCTTCCTTCTTTCTTTCCCACATCCTCTCTCACAAGCTTTCCATCTCTCAGCTCATTTTGTAAGACAGGATTTTGGAATAGTCTCTGATAATCAACAACTCAGGATTATCCTGGCTTTTCCTCTTTAATGTTGCCATTATCAGTAACCACATTCATGCTTGACTATGTGTTATATTTCTTCATAGCAAATATATATGACCTTTTAGCAAAGAGCACTTGGAAAGAAACAGAACCAAATGTATGGAAGTTTTCCTCCCTTGTTTCTCTGGGCTAGATCATTATCTTCAGTTTCTCTCAGGTTTGGATCTTTGTTTGTGCTGTATCTCCTATGCAGGATGTCCCTGTTCTCTTCTTCAAAGTACATGAATTACATGTTTACAAGCACCTAATGGAGTATTCTTCAGGAATATTTTGAATTCTCATCAATGAAATATTTCTTTCACCTTAAACTGCAATTCCTCTGTGCAGTTAGTAATATTCCTACAGTACTTCTGTGGGCTATATAGCCTACAAGTTGACTGAGCAAGAAAATAGGTGCTTTTTCTTTTTTTTCATATATTTTTTATTGTAGTTAATAGAAGGGTTACATGATGTTTGCCAGATAGATGGTGCATTAATTCCCATACATTGATACCCTTTCACATGTCTTGGTCCGTGTTTCCCTCCCTGCCCACCCCTCATCTTGTTTTCCCCCATTCCCTATCCAATTTCAAATAATCAAATACAAATATATCTGATATATCAGGTTCATTATATGTTTATTTTTGTCCTAGAAATTACTGTGCTACAAATTTACTAGTAAGGAATACATTCTGGAAAAACACTGAAAATTTGGCTCTATGTGCTGTTGAAATTATCTACATATATTATTTTGGATACTATATTAGTGTTATTATAATTCCCCCTAAATTAAAATATCGCTATGTGTATACTGATAATGAAGGATTCCAAGTTATATTTAGCCCTCCAATCTATTTTAAAGCATAAAGGGTGAAGAAAAAAAGTAAAGTTTCAGAAATAGAAATATAACATGTTGTATGCAAAAGTACCTTGTGTACATGTAGGAAATGATAATAATGAGGCCCATCATTGTGTGAAACGTGAAAACAAATAAATATTTATTAGATGAACCTCTAGATTCATGAATATTTCTTACAATAAACTGAGAACCATAGTCTATATAAATTCTCCTCTTTGCATCCTACTACACTTTCCTGTGTTCTTATAAAGACTGGATGTAACAAAACAAAGCATAGCAGAAACAGACAAATGGGCAGAAAAAATTCCAGCTCTTTACACAAAATGGTATTAGTGCCTGTTAAATGCCTAAAAGTCACATTTAAACAGGAAATCATTTTAATCCTTTGTGATAACTGCAATAATGTTGACAATTAGTATCAATAAATAGAGAATTGATACTAGCTAATAGCACATTAGTAGAATCAAAGGCAAAAAGTCCACATTTTCCACATGTTACATAATCATCAGAAAATCAGATATAGAAAGAAATTTTCCTCCTAGAGGAAAGAGAAAAAAAAGATTCACTCATTTCATCAATGCTGTATCATTACAAAAGTCTTCCATCACTTGTATCATATGCCAAAGAGTAATGGAAAATGATTTACAATCACCTTGAACGGCCCCTTTGTTGGTACTTGCTTTCCTTTCACAATTACAAATATAGATGCATTTGTTGAGAATGTGTGCCCAAGGGAATTTCTCCCTTTTGTCTCCTTGCATAGTTAGTTCAAAATATTTTTAGTAGCTCATCCATAAAAACTTCTATTGTTTGAACATTCATAGGAGAGAGTGGTTGCTTCCATATTCACTTACTTAATATTTCATGATAAAAAATACTGCAGAAAAGGAAGAGGGACAAGCAACCTGACATACCAAAAATATTGAAAAATCCTGACAGAAATAACTATTTGAATTAGCATACATCCTTTTCCTTCAATTGAGGTAAAATCATTGGAGTTGAACTTACTAATAATTTATAACATTTGAAGTTCTATGAAATTTCTGCTGTGTTTCTTCATAAGAATAGCATTTTGAGGAGGAACTGAATGCTTATTTAAAAGTCTATCCAAGTGCTTTTTAACATAGTCATCAATAACTCATTTTGGAGCAGAACACAATACTGTTAATCATCGACATTTAATGAGTGACAGGGGAGTGTATTTTTTTGTTTCTGTTCCTTTTGAAAATATTTCATGCAGGGGTTGGACTGTTTCACAGACTTGACATGGCTTTTTCTCAAGCATAATTTACATGGTGTAATTTTGCTCTAGGCTGAAAAGGGCAGAGATGACCACATTACTGTACTGACCAGTTGAAGAAGCACATCAGTGAAAATGAATATGTAGTTCCAGCTATAAAGAGACTAGATGAAGAATCTCGGAGAGTGAATTGTTTTCTCTGGAAAGAGAGATTCCCAGAGCATCTCTGGTAGGTGCCCATCTTTACCTATTTAACCAAGAATCTGCCTAGAACACAATTTGGTTATTGCTCTGCCTCTGTTGAAAGGGTGCAAATTTATGGAAATCAACATGATGTTGACAAGAGGTGACAATTTCAACATAATCACTCTTTGCTTCCATGTCTGCAGTGTCAGAGTGACTTCAGTATTCTGCCTCTGGATTCAAAAAGCAAGAAATATCTTAAGAACCACATTAAATCTTTGATATTTGCTAGCAATGGAATACACCTACAAAATGTTGGAAGTTATCTGAAAGGGTGATATTAGAATAGGGTAAAGTCCTATAATAAAAATATGGTATTTCCTCATGTAGCTATCGAACATTGCTGCAGTATATTTTTTTAATTTTCCAGAGAAGACTTTTCTGAATTTGAATAAAGAAGCTGGAGACAAGCTTCAGAATATACTTCCCCAAACCAATCACTTTCTGGGCCATGGAAATCCCTGCAAGTTGTAAAAAGTATATAATAACTCTATCCAACATGAGATGTCAGTAATGAGACTGGTATATTATATTATTATAGATACATTATATGCACTATAAATCTAATATTCCATAATTGAATGTAGCATTGAATTTGGAGATTGAGCACTGGAAAATAATCCTTATTAAGCTGAAAAGCAGGAAGCTTTCAGGATTCTACTTGTTTATAAATAATATGGCATAGTCACAGGATGTATAAATGATGGAAAAGCCAAATTTATATATTCACTTTGGGAAAAATCAGTTACCTTTTCTATTTCATTATTTCTTCTATAAAATTCAATAGGTGTCTTTGACAATTTTATGAGAACTAAAAGCATGTAAACTATTTATAAACATTTTGGGTACCAAACCTGCTTTAATTACATGACACATAATTGGAAGTATAGTGCTATATTTCATATCAAATAAGTTGGTACCAAGTGTAGTTCAAGATCCAGAATATGAGAACAAACCAAATAAATAAACAAATTAATATATATAAATAATGAGGTTATAAATTTTCTATGTCTATATAGTGTGTAACACTACAAAACTGAAGGAAGGCTTTCAATGTTACAGTCTAGATAATTTCAGAAAATACATTTTTTCTGTGTATTACAGAACTCATCTTGACTTCATGGAAAAACAGAATGTCACAGAATTTGTTTTCTCGAGGCTGTTTGAAAGTAAGCACACAGAACTGGTGCTCTGTTTCTTCTTCCTGCTTTGCTACCTGGCAGTCTGGATGGGAAACAGCATCATCTTACTCACCATCTCCTGCAGCCATCTCCTGGAACAGCCAATGTACTATTTTCTCTGCCACCTTTCCCTCATGGACCTCTGCTCTACTTCCATTGTTGTTCCCCAGCTAATCAGGAACCTGGCTGCCACAAGAAGAGACATTTCCTACAACATCTGCATGACTCAGCTCTTCACTTACCACTGGCTGGCAGGGGTGGAAATTTTTATCCTGGTGTGCATGGCTTTTGATCGTTATGTGGCCATTGTCAAGCCACTGCATTACATGCTCATCATGAACCGGAAGAGGTGTCACATGCTGATTGTCGTGGCCTGGGGACTTGGGTTTTGGCATTCTAGTGCTTTGTTGCTCATGGTCCTCACGTTGCCTTTCTGTGGTCCTAATGTGATTGACCACTACATGTGTGACATCAAGCCTCTTTTGAAACTTGTGTGCAAGGATATCCATGTGGTCAGTCTCTTAGTGATTGCTAATTCCGGGACAGTTGTAGTTGTAATATTTACTGTGCTCTTAATTTCTTATGTTCTCATTTTATATAACCTCAGGACCAGATCATCTGCAGGCCGTCGCAAAGCCCTCTCCACCTGTAGCTCTCATATAATGGTTGTGGTTCTATTCTTTGTTCCCTGTATTTACATCTATATCCTACCTGCAGGTGGGAAAAATAAGGATAAGGAAATCTCTGTGTTTTACACGGTGATTGCCCCCATGTTAAATCCTCTCATCTATACTCTGAGAAACAAGGAGATGCAAGTTGCTATGGGGAGGTTCTGGTGGCGAATGTCACATTCAAGATTAAAATGAAGGATTCCTGAGTTCCCAGGATAGTTTTAATTTGAGACACCACCAAAAACGGCTATTACTCTGATCACTCTTCTGAATATTGACCAATGTTATGAGCTCATGTCTCATACTGTAAGTCTGATATGAGACCTTGGATATGGAGAAATCTGTGTTTCAAATGATGAAAATATGCCACACTTAGATTGATTTAAGGAATGCAAAGTATTTCCTTCTAGAACTCTTTCATCTCTTGGAGTTCTACCTCTGTATTAAAAACTGTGGGTCAGATGTGCAGAAAATAGTTCCATTCATTAGCACCACAAAATGAAAGCCAAACAACATGACTATGAAGGCACATCTTCGATCATGCAAATCCTGTCTTTAAGAAAAATTTACATTAAAGTCCTTTTTCTTTGGAATAAATTGTACCCTCCTGTTTTGTTTATCAGAATTTTTCTATAGATCTGTCCAGGTTTGATTCTCTGCAGAACTGGTTGGGTGACAATTAAATATTTTGGGGTGCTAGAGTCTAGATTAACTGTTGTCTTAGTTTTCACCTGTAAATTGTTTAATGTTCTAATTCTGAGTTTCATTCATGTAAATATCAGTGAAAAGTAGTATTATTGAGTTGTTTGCTTGGTTGCTTCCTTTCTGTCCCTCTCCCTCTCACTTTCCCTCTCCCTCTCCCCTTCCCTCTCTTTCTCCCTCTCCAGCTCCTCCCCCTTCCTCTCTGGATCTCCTCTCTCCTCATTTCATGAAACTAATCTGGAAATAGGCCCTGGTTATCATCCATCTCTTGGTCATTTTGCCCTTTTCCTGTGAATCCTGCCATTACAGGTGACCATGGGTGACTGTATATTACATTCCTTCATTGAAAAATAGCATTCTGGAAACCTTTTAACAGAGAATAATTGGAAAGAAACAGGAGCTCATGTATGGAACTTTTCCTCTCATTTTTCTCTCTCCTAGGTCTCACATATCTAGGGGTTTGTTTCTGCTGTCTGTTCTACTCAGGAGGTCCTGCTTCTCTGCTACAGAGTACAGGAATGACATCTTTGCAAACACCTAATGGAATATTCTTCAGGAATATTTTGAATTCTCATCAATAAACCAATTCTTTCTCCTTCTTATATTGCATTTCTAGGTGCATTGTTGAATATACCATATGACCTATATATTACAAATTGGTTGAGCCAGAAAGTTATATACTGTTTAGTACAGTCATTGTCCTAGCAATGACTGTACTAAAATTATGGAGTACATAAATCATTCTTGAAATTCATTGAAAGGTGATAGTTTATTTGTCTCTGTGTGCTGTTTTTAAATGTCTCTTCATTTTATTGATGATCATACTTTAATACTGCCACAATTCCACCAAAATTAAAATTAATGGGTATTTATGTGTCTACAAATAATGAAGGCATTAAGCCTATACTTAGCTACCGGAACCATTCTAAAGCAGATATATAAGGCTAAGTAAAATATGACATGCTTTGTGATAAACTACGTTCCATACCTACTTGAAAATGAGTCCAGAGTGAAACATAAAAGTAAATAAATAAATGCATAATATGAGCCTATAGTGAAATATGAATATTTCAGAGTATAAAGAAAGAACTATGGTTCATATAACTTCTACTCTTTGCATCTTACGGTACTTTCTTATGTTTCTTACTGAAAGAATGAATGCAACAAAACAAAGCAAATCAGAAACTAAGACGTGGAAAAATGGCAATTTCTTGCAACATTTCTTAATTTCTAGCCATTAATATATATCAATATCTTTACAAAATGATATTTATACTTGTATATTTCTCATAGTCATACTTAAATGGGAACTCTTTTCAGTCCTCTGTAATATTTCTAGTAATTTTGATGATTAATATCATGAAATACAGGATTGATAGTTGTTAGCAAATGGATACAATCAGTGATGAACCAACATTTTTAAATGTTATCTAATCATCAGAAAATGGAATGTTTTTTGTTTGTTTGTTTTTTGTCAGTCCTGGTTTGAGCTCAGGGCATGGTCGCTGTCCTTGGGCTTTCTCAAGGCTACAGCTCTACCACTTGAGCATCAGTACTATTCCCGGCTTTTTTCTGTGTATGTGGTGCTGATTAACTGAACCCGGGTGCAGGCTAGGCAAGCACTCTACCACTAGGCCAAATTCCAGCCCTGAAAACGGAATGTTTAAGGAAAGTTTTCTAGTACAGAAATAGGTAACTCATTTCATTACTGCTGTACCATTACAAAAGTCTTTTCATCATTTATATCATATCACAAAGAGATAAGCGAAAGAGTTGTCAGATCACCCTAAATGGTCCCTTTTTTGGAATGGGCTTAACTTTTATAATTATAAATACATGTGTATTTGTTGCAAGTGTATGCCCATGGGAGTTTCTCCCTTGTGTATCTTTATGTCCTTTAGTTCAAAATATTTCCAGAAACACATCTGTAGAAGCTTGTAGTATTTGAAGGTTTATGATAGAAATTGAGTGTTTATAAGAATATTTGCTGTTTCATGTTAAAATTCTCGGAAAGGAAGAGTAGCTGTTATAAAGAACCAATTTGGAGTTCCAAAAATATTTCAAAACTTGAAAGAAATAGTTCTTATTAGCATAGATTCTTTTCCATAAATGGAGTTAAAAATCTTTGGAGTTTAGCTTTACTAATAAACATCAAAGTTCTGTAATATTACTGCTCTTGTTTCTTTTTTTAAAAAAGTAGAAATGAAACAATAATTTGAAAGTCTACCAATATTCCCATGAAGGTTTTAATGTGCTCTTTAATTGCACTTCTTGTGGCAGAACACAAAATTCTTAACAACTGAAATCTTCTGTGGGCGACAATGCTATTGTAACTATGAGCCTAGTGCCTTCCAAACCATTTCATCTAAGGTACATTCTGTTCACTGGACTTTACAAGACTTTTTTCCTGAAATATAATTTACTTGAAATCATTTTGCCTTGGAGTAAGTAAGGTGAAGATATGAGCAGCATTGCTCAACTGACATCTTCCTTCCCTTCCTTCCTTCCTTCCTTCCTTCCTTCCTTCCTTCCTTCCTTCCTTCCTTCCTTCCCTTCCTCCCTCTTTTTAACCCCCCCATTTTATTTTCATTTTTTTTCTTCTTTTATAATACAGATTCTTGGAATGACCATGTCACCATCCAGCTCTAGGGAGTCATCCTGCCTCATCCTGTCTAATGCTGACATTTCTGGTGATCACTCCTGGCTAGATATTATATTTCTTAAAAATGGATGTTTGTTTTGGCAAACGCATGTGGCCTTTTTACAGAGAATATGATGCAAGTGACAGGAATGTAACTTGTTGTGTTTCCCTTTGCCAAGTCATTTTCTAAAGTTTCTTCCATGTTTGGGGGTTTATTCTTGCTTTCTCCCCAACATAGCATGTTCCTGTTTCTGTGGTTCAGAGTTCATGAGTTTCAATTTTACATAGACCTTTTGGGTGAATTATTTCCCTGTTTTTATATCACTTTTCTTCTGTGTCATTAGTAATGTATCTGCAGTTATTTTTGTGAACTATGCCTTACCAGTTAACTGAGCTAGGACATGTGCTGAATTTTTGTTTCTTTTATTTCTTTCTTCTAGAAATCACAGTGATACAAATTAAAGAGTAAATAAACCATTCCAAAATGATACTCAAAAGTATATTTTCTCTTTGTGTTTGACTATATGGGATTTTTATTCCAATGTTTAAAATTGGTATTTTCTGTAATAGAAGTTTCTGCTACATTTTGAATTTCAAAAGAAACCTAGCCCTTACACAGATATAGTATGTAGTGTCCTGTGCAGTTTCTTACATATTTAATTGATTGATAATATTCCATATGCTAGACAATGGAATTGATTGCTACCACATATCACAGTACTCTACATACCATAAAATAAAAATTCCATATATTCAGTAAAAAAACAATACACCATTATGCCAACTTAAAGAAGTTTGAATAATGTAGAGTTAAATTTCTTTTGAAATTCAGAATGTTTTGCCATGATATTCATAATATTTGGTTAAATCTTAGAGAAAAAATGTGGTCCGTTGCATTTGTTGACTGCACTGAGTTAAAGTATGAAAAGAAAAAATTCAATGCACTGGGTCATACCATTCATAAATATGGGAAAAACCAAAATGTAGAAGAGTAGAAACTTTTATTACAGAAAATAGTAATTTAAGTTAGTTTGGGTAGCAAAGTGTAGGCAGGATTCCTTTACTTTCTTTAGGCACATAAAGACATTTAAAAGGTTTGAGGCTTTTCAAATATTATTTTAATGTTAATGTTTGATCAACAATAAAATGAGATATTTTAGAGATTTGAAAATATATTCAATCATAAAGAGAAAACATACTTTGGAGTATAATTTTGGGATTGTTTATTTACTCATTAACTTGTATCACAAAGGGAATTACCTCACAGAGAAGCCAGGGAGACCTGGACCCTAGTAAGGACATTTTTGATTCCAAAGAAAGGAGGGATTAAAGTAATTTTTTCAGAAGAGTATTTATATAATTGAAAATGTACCTTACTACTTGGATTTTGTTTCTTTGGATGACTGAACTCGGCGCTTTCCATATTTCCTCCATGCTCTCTACCATGGAGCTACAGCCTCAAGCAGAAAGATATGATTCAAAATGAAATATTTTCCTCCCTGTGAGCTAATAAATACATTATCCAGTATTAAAAAAATGAAGTGTTTTGTGATTCTCACATTCAAAGAGTTGCACTGGACTTCACTTGAGCCTTTTGGCATTCACATTCTAATCTAAACAGAAAATACTACACGTGGTGAGAGAACATGAATTCTTTGTGGAGTCTGACTCCACAAAGAAACCTTATGTTCTTTGTCAGGATCTCTCAAGCCATCGGTATCTAAGGACCTGCGTTTGAAAGGGTAAAGAATATCTCGCGGTTTACTTTAATACTGAGTTTAATATTCGGGAAAATACCTTCTGCATGGCGATTTTCATCTCTGTGTTTCTCAGTGTGTAGATGAGAGGATTTAGCATGGGGGCAATCATCGTGTAGAACACAGAGATTGGTTTATCCTTGTTTTCTCTATCTGCAGGGAGACTGTAGGTATAAATGCAGGGCACAAAGAACAGAACTACCACAGTTATGTGAGAGCTACAGGTAGAGAGAGCTTTGTGACGCCCCGCAGAGGATCTTGTCCTGAGGGTATATAAAATGAGTATGTATGAAGTTAATAGCAAAATAAAGATTACGATGATCAGTGTCCCAGAATTAGCAATGGCCAAGATACTAGCAATGTGAATATCTTTACAAACAAGTTTCAGAAGAGGCTTGACGTCACACATATAGTGATCAATTACATTAGGTCCACAGAAAGGCAAGTTCAGTAACATAAGCAGCAATGCAAGAGAATGCCAAAAACCAAGTCCCCAGGCTATGGCAATCAGCAAATGACACCTCTTTCGGTTCATGATGAGCATGTAATGCAGTGGCTTGACAATGGCCACATAACGATCGAAGGCCATGGATACCAAGATGAATATTTCCACACCCGCCAGCCAGTGCCCAGTGAAGAGCTGTGCCATGCAGTTATTGTAAGAAATGTCTCTTTTGGTTGTAGCCAAGTCCCTGAGTAGTCGAGGAAGCATAGTGGAAGTGAAGCAGAGGTCCATGAGGGAAAGGTGGCAGAGAAAGTAGTACATTGGCTGTTCCAGGAGATGACTGCAGGTGATGGTGAGTAAGATGACCAAGTTCCCCATGATAACTGCCAGGTAACAAAACAGGATCCAAAGCAGGAACGGAAGCTCTAGTTGTTTATTTCCAAAAAGTCCCGTGAAATAAAATATGGTGACATTTTTGGGTTTCTCCATGAAGTCAAAAGGAGTCTGCATTACATAGAAGAAACTTCATGCATCTGAAATATGTTCACCATAACATATCTCAAAGGCTCACTTTATGTTTTCTAGAGATTTAGCCACTGAAAAGTATTCATAGCTAATTTGTTACAGGGATCATAGCATTAAAAAGTGTGCATTTATATTCAAGCAGCCAGAATATGCAAAGAGCTCAAGAAGGGTTGAATGAATTCAGCAGGGATATTCGCTAGACACAATGCTGAAAATGAAATATTCAACTTGTCAGAGAGGGAGTTGAGAGGGAAATATTGGGAGAAGATGAAGGACAAGTTGACACTGTTCGAAAAGAAATGTATTCATTGCCTGACTTATGTAACTGTACCCCTCTACATACCACCTTTACAGTAACAATACAATATATAAATAGAAATAATTGCATATGTATTTTTGAAAAACAAAAATAAACTCTCAAAGAGTCAACACTCCAATTGATAAATGGGCAAAAGAGCTAGATAGTGACTTATCAGAAGGAGGAGTAAAAAATGATGAATGGACACATGAAGAAATATTGAACATATCAGAACATAAGGAAAATGCTAATAGAAAGAACACTGTGATTCCGTCTCAGCCCAGTTAGAATAGCTGTCATCAAGAATACAACAAACAGATGTGGACATGGGTGTGGACTAAAAGGAGCCCTAACACACTGTAAGGGGGAATGTAAGCTTGTTCAACCACTCTGGAGAGCAGGGTGTCTATTCTGCAAAAAAATAGCAATTCTGCTCTTGGGTAATTATCCAAAGATTACAAATGAGTGTACAGCATAGCTACTTTCACAAGTATGATTTGTTTTTTAAATCACCTATCAGTAGTTGTACAAAGGGATTACTATTCAACAAAACAGCTTATCAATGGATTTCATCTTCATCAGTGTCCCTCTTTCCAACGCTGTCCTCCATCCCTCCCAACCTACCTCTTCTTTCACTCTTCCTAATTTTGTAGGATATGCATTCAGTTCTTACTGCAATCTCCCCTTCTCCTCTTAACTCTTCAGCCCCTCTCTGTTTTTTCCTGCCCTTTGTATGTGCCAATTTCCTTTTTCTCAATTGGCACAACATAATACTGCCATGATTTACTATTACCAAAGCACAGAATGGGCCCAGATCTCCCTTGATGCTTTTCTTGTTGTTGTGGTTGGTCCTGGGGCTTTCATTTGGCCCTGGGTGATATCCCTGAGCTCTTCAGCTCAAGGCTAGTACTCTATCACTTTGAGCCACAGTGCCACTTCTGCTTTTCTTGAGGTTAATTCAAGATAAGAGTCTCATGAACTTTCATTACTGGGCTGGCTTTAACCACGATCTTCAGATCTCAGTATCCTGAGTAGCTAGGTTTACAAGCCTGAGCCACCGGTGTCTGGCCCTTGATTCTTCTTGAAAGCCTCAATGATATGGAATATATATATATATATATTAGATAAATATGCTGGATACTATTATATCATTTGCAAAGAAATGAATGGACCTCAAATAAATTATGTTACATGAAGTAACTCAATCCTACAGAGACAAAGGAAACATGTGTCCTTTCATATGTGGAAGCTAGAACTAATTTATAAATGTACAGGTAAACATATATGGGTTGTATACTACTATATAGGATGCATTAACCAATGAACTATATGTGCAGAGAAAATTCAAATGGCACAATTCTTAGAAAAACCAACTCACAGCCCAAAAAATGAATACCAGGAAATTTATACTTGAAAGTTGTGTAAAGGTCGGAGGGAGAGAGAAGACAAATGACAAGAGGACAGAAGGTGGAATACAATGTCTATATTAAAAAAAAACTAGGGAAAGGGGTGATTGGGAAGAAAAGAGGGAGAGTGACACATTGGACTTACAAGCTGACCTGTTGGATGATGGTTTCTTTCCATAGCTTTTTAGATACAATGAAAAAATAATTTTAAACTGCACATTTAGCATTTTAATGGTATTTTAGTGAAGCATATTTTATGTACAAAGCTTTTATAAGAATTTATCTTTTCTAAACTCATAAAAACCTAATAGCTGTTGTTCTTCCATTCATGTTACATGTGAAGACACAGACATATAGTTAGAGTAAATTCAACATAAGACTTTAAGATATTCTGGATGCTGGATGCCTTTGACTCATGCCTGTAATCTTAGATGCTTAGCAGGCTGATATATGCAGATCACAGTTCAGCCCAGGCAAGACCTTCTATGAAACTCTTATCGCCAATTAACCACCAAAAGGACAGAAATGGGCTGTGGCTAAAATGATGAAGTGCTATCTTTTGCACACACAAAAAGCTCAGAGACATTGCCCAGGCCCTGAGTTCAAGCCTCAGGACTTGCACCAAAAGCAAACAAACAAAAAGGATATAGAGCACATTTAACATATGAACTTATTTATATATATATATATATAGTGTCATTTTAGGCCATCCACATTATCCAAATCAAGTAGAATTCTAACTATTCACAGAGGGGTGGAAGGGGAGTGAGATTGTTTAAAGTAATGACACAGATTAGAACACATTGCATTCATATGTCTCTTAGTTAGATGATAGCTTCCTTATAAAAGAAAGATTATTTAGAAAGAGAATTGCGTTTTCCATTCCTGTAAGTAAATAAGAATTTCCTTGCATCTCATAACCTATGTTATTATTAATATGTAGTATATAAAATACTAGTATATTGTATATAGCAAAGGAATATAGAGCATACTAACATATGATATATATCATAGGAATTGTATCTCTCAGTTTTGCAAACAATTTATCTCTAGATTCCCAATCGCAACACTAGTATTTCATATGTCCAATGGCACTAACATTCCTTTACCAACCCCCCAAGAATATTGCAGTATTGATAATGATAACATACAATCTACTTAGATTATTTGATTAGCCTTTCACTGCTTCTCCAAGCCTAACTTGGAGAAAGGTCTTAGATTGAAATAGAAAGAACATCCTTGTCTATTATATGAATTTTATTTGATTTATGTAAATTTCAAAATGATGTTTGAGAGATAGTGCCTGGCCTGATATTTTAGAAACCTTTCAGAGGTATTCATGATTTCTGTTAACACATTTAGAAGGTACAACAATTCTTATTTAGTGATATGCTTATTTCATCACATATTCGAGGCACGGCAGTCATTCTGGGGTGCCTATTCATTTTTTCATGAGTTTAGTGAACATAAGATACTTATGGTGCCTCTTACCACTTTCAGGTGCCTCTTACCACTTTCAGGTTCTGTGGGTCTGTAGTCCTTCACAAGGGGATGGATTGGAGAATTCATATTAAACCCTTATTCAGTGCACAGAATAATTATGCTGTTGATGCTTGTTTGCTCCCAGTGGAAGCATTTGTGGATGGATCTGAGAGTTGAGCAAGAGAAAGTACTTTAAGAAATAAATTCTCATCAACAGTGTTATATTAGAACTACAGGAAAACCATATAACAATACTATAGTCATTGAAATTCTTGATTCAAAAGAGTTCCACAATATTGGTGCAAAGCTCAGTGTATGTCCAGTGCTTCCAATGATTAAATTTGGTCTAAGACAGCACAGAACACTGTGGAGAAAAGGGGCTTTGACGCAGTTTCAATGCCCCCCTAGGTATCCTTTGGGACAAGTCACAGTATCCACACTACCCATCTCCTTCTCAGTTCTTCTAGCAGTTCTGAAATTTCCCTCTTTTCTTCCCTTCCCCCATCCCACCTGCATGTAGTCCTTGATACAGGATTAAATTGTGAGCAATTTTTCCTTACTCATTTTGTTACATGCCAGTGACATTGCTTCTGCTATTTAAATTCTTCCACAACGAACTGTGAAAAATAATTTCCAAAGATACTTCATCTGCAACGAGGCATGATAAAAAGAAAAGAATAACATAGAATTTCATTTCTTTGAAAGTAATTATATGACCAATACCTAGATGGTGTACTCCCAGGTTGGGTATTTTATACTTTTCTGTCTTTTGATTCTCCTAGTAGAGGATCTCAATAGCTCAAAAGCTATGTGTATATGGCCATATAGAATGTGGCTAAGTGAAATGAACTGCACGATAGGGAAACAAGAGTTTTATCTTTGTGATTGTTGTTCTTAAGATACTACGAGAAGTTATTTTTTTCTCTCTCTTTTATTCTACTTATGGCATCTGACTTTGGTACCTGGTACATTGTATGTAAGTTTATTTGTTTATTTATAGAAGGGAAAGGAAGGAGAAAAACAAGATGATTGGGAAGGGGTGGAAGGAGGGAAATTGGGAGAAAAAACTAGGAAAGGGTATCAATATTCAAAAAGTAATATGTCTACTACCTGATGAATGTAATTGTAACCTTGCTATACATCACCCTGACAATAAAACACAATTATTAAAAAACATTATCTATAATAATTAAAATTATGAAGCAGAAAGGTGGATGGTTAACTATTTGATGTATTTATGGTAAATATTCAGTTAACAAATATAGTTTGGGCATGATGAACAATTCACCATTTAACTCATTTCCTCTTCACTATATCCCAACAAGGTGTATGATATATGCTTATTTCCTCTATTTCCCAATTAAGAATACTACAATGCCAAACCACACAATTTCCCAAAGCAACATCTATATCTATGTTTGCCTGCTTCCAGACCTCATACCTCATACTCTGGTTAATTATAATTTTAGAAATACAAAAGACGCATTAGAACATTTACAGTACAGTTAATTTATCCTCTATTTCTCATTCAGATTTTCCCAATACCCTCACAAGTATTTACCAAAAATAGTGAGTACAGAACTTAAATTTTATGTTCTACTTATTGGTCAATAGTCCAAATATCTACCCCAATTTAAGAAAAAAAGAATAACTGCTAATCTTAATTCAGCCTTCATTCAGACATTCTGCTTTGGGAAAATACCAAAGTGATCTTACTTTTCCGTGGTAACATGGAAAAACTAAAAGAGATACCCGAAATCTGTCTTTCCTATGTGTCTTCAAACAAAAAGATGCTTTCAGGGATGCATTTCTGGTAATACTTGAATTAAAAGGCATAAAGGAGACCCAAGAGACAAACTCTCATGGGCATTTTACAAGCAATGAATGTATAGTTAGCAGCACTGGCACAGTGGCCAGATACAGGTTTTTAAACTTTTCTATTATTTAGAATATGACAAAAATATTTTTAAATAAGAAATTTATTAACATTGATTTTTACATCATATTTCAAATGACATGATATACAAACAGGTGTTCAAGAAGAGAATATATATATATATATATTCACTGGCACTTAGATTTTAGAACATCATCAAAATTAAGCTAAGGGTTTGTATGTCATAGATATATAATTATCTATGTAATAAAACATTACATTTTTTTATAAAAAGCTTTTGTAGTGTTACAACATGGACTTGTTTCCATGATCATTATCTGCATAATTTTTATGGCCAGTTTTGTGCTTCTCTGTTGTATTTTTAAGTTTAGAAAAATTTTGCTGCTTGGTACTATCCTTCTGCTCAGTGCATTAAGCTAGACTCAGAAAGAATCAAATATTTGCGATCTAAACTTAAGGAATAAATAATAGTGACTATAAATGGGTGAGTGGGGTGTGGTTCCACGGAAGCAGTGAGGGTAGAGAGGATGACAGGGATGAATGGGATGGGAATAACTTTCACATGTGAACTAACAGACGATTCCATCTATGCGAACTATATTCTGATTCTTATGTCTATTGTGCAATACAGACTTTTTAATTTTTTGCTTTTACTTGAGGTTATCCAATTTTCCATAAAATGTCAAGACTTTTCTAAAGGAATAACAGCTTCATTGTATGCTTTTGGCATCTTTGTTGGGGAGTAGTTGGCCTTATATGAACGGGTTTGAGTCTGATATTCTAGTTCCATTGTCCCATGTGTATATTTTAATGAGAGAAGATGGAATATTTGGTGTAGTATATTTTTCTCAAACATGTTATAATCAAGAAGTTGGATCCCTTGTGGTTGCTTTTTTCTAATTGTCCAGATCACTATTGTTATTCTTCCCCCCACCTTTTTTTTTGGCCATTCTTGGAGTTTGAGCTCAGGGCCTGAGCACTGTACCTGAACTACTTTTGCTCTAAGCTACTGCTCTACCCCTTGTGCCACAGCACTACTTCCTTATGGTTTTTGAAAATTCTATTATTTTTCTCTTTTCATTAAAATCATTGCAAATTCAATATAGAACTTTTTGTTAGTCTCTTTTGCATAGTATGAGGCTTTATAATATTAGTTATTTTAATTCATTACACATCATTTGAATACTTATTTTCTTTAAACAATATCTCATGATTTTGAATGTAGGTCTATGTCATATTCTAAAGTATTTAAAATTTACACACACATCTATATCATGTACGTACAAGTATATATTTATATTTACATACACATACAGATGTATGAATGTTTATGTCCCTTAAAGCAAAAATAATTTGATTTCTCCCTTTATCATTTTGGTATCTTACATTGGGTGCTAGAAGTTCTTTACTTCTGTAGATTTGTAAGACATATAGTAGGCTACTGTGTACTTGTCTCACTGTATGCATAATGATTATAGTACCTAGTATGGTAGCTGATATCTATAATCTTAGCCACTATGATCTTAGGGAGCCTTAGATCAGAAGACTCATATCCTGAGCCAGTCTGATCCAAATGTCATAATAGTCCATCACAACAGAAGAGCTTAGGATATTTCTATGTACATAGGAGACACGAGTTTCTGTATTCCAATCCCAATCCTGACAAAAAATTTTAAAAAGTCCAATGGTTATTATATCTATGTGTGTTTGAATATGTTTAATCTGGCTTTCTCAATCTCTTCCTCCCTTGCTTTCCTCAGAGAAATTCCAGTGAAACCAGTGAGTAGCTTTCCCTTCCATTTAGAATGGCTGCCATGAAAAAGTCAAACAAAAATAGCAAATACTGTCCCCCTGGAAACAAAGTTAAATTAAAGATGTGAGCCAAAGTAAGACATGAAAGTAGATAACAATAGTGAATGAGCCCCTCTCCCCCAAAATTTAGATCAGAATCCTGGAAGCAAAATATTTTCTGAATCACATCGAACAGTCTCTTATAAGCTACTTCTATCTAGTGGATATACTGGAAGACTGATTTGCAGTACCTGAAGCAAGAGAGATTTAATAGAAAAAAAAATAAGGAAAAGGAAAAAGAATGAAGCAAACCATTATCAGAGTCTCCATTAAATGACATAATCGTGTACATAGTAAAAAGAATGAGAAACAGTGGATAAACATGGTGAGGAGAATGTAATTGAATGATTTAAAGATTACAAAATAAAATACATAAACAAAAAATACACTCACAGTAACTTAAAAAACACATCTACAAACAAATCTTGCTAGGACATAGATAATTAGTACAAGGAAACTTATGAAATACTAAATAATGCAGAAGGAATTGACCTCTTGTATTCATACTGGATAAAATGACAGTTATAGAAACTGCTGTATTCCCCTGAAGTGAAGCACAGATAAAACACAATGCTTTATAAATTTTGATATTATCTTTCACAAAAAATTAAAATCTTAGGACTCATATGAAATTACTAAAGATCTTATGTAGTCACATAAAACCAAAACAACCCAAGAAATTATGGAGGTATCCAAGAATATGACCTCAAATTATATTACGGAAGTACAGTAATCAAAAGAGTGTGCCATTTGCACAAAAACAGATATGTTGTACATTGGATATACTAAATGACCAAGAATAAACCAATTCCCAAATAACAAATCATTCTTGGAAAGGTGCTCAAACACGAGTTGGGGAAAAAGTATCTTCTTTATGCAAGTGTACTGAGAAAATTGGATATCTATACATTTGAATGAAACTAGATCCCTGTATCTCACCCTATGTAAAAATTCATTCAAAATGCATATGAGACCTTAATGTAAAATCTGAGATTTTGAAACGGCTAGAGGAAAACATAGAGGAAGCATTTCACGATAGAATCTCAGGCTACTTGTTCCCCAATGGAACCCCAGTCACTCAGACGGTAAGAGAAAGAATCAATAAATGGGATTACATCACATTTAGAAGACTGCATTTACTAGAGTGAAGAGAAAGTCTACAAAATGAGAACGAGTCAATGCAAAATATTCACAAGACAGGTGAATATAACTTGACAAAATTAGAATGAATTCAAAAAATTAAACAGCAAAAAGAATAGGACATTGATATATGTGAATTACCTCAAGTTTCCCAAGGATGAAGCAGGAATAGCCATTAAATAACGAAATGCTAGATGTGGCCAGGAGGGATCAGTACTACACTGTTGGTGAGAGTTTAAACTAGTTCCATCACTATGAAAAGCAGTATGGCGGTTCCTCAAAAGGCTAAGTATAGACCCCCTCACCATGACCCAGTAATTCCACTATCTGGCATTTACCCACTTGTCCAGAAACAAGGACAAACCCAAGCCACCTGCGCAGCAAGTTTATTCTACCACTATTTACCATATCAATGATACAGAAGCAAACCAGATGTTCCTCAGTAGATGACTGGATCAACAAGATGTATTTGTACAAAATGGAATTCTATGCTGCCATCAGAAAGAATGATGTCTCCCCATTTGTAAGGATATGGAAAGAGGTGGGAAAAAAATCACATTAAGTGAAGGAAGCCATACCCAAAGGAACATAGGCTCAATGGTTTCTCTCATTTGTAATAATTAGTACAAACCTTGGACTCTCCTAGCAGAGGATTACAACAGCTCAAAACCTGGATACATAAGTCCATATAGGATGAGGCTAAATGAAAGGACCTCCAGGATGAGGAAACAAACAGCTACATAATTAGTGATTGTTGTTCTTAACATATTATGTTATTTCTCATCTCTTTGGTTGTCCCTTGGCTATTCTCATATGGTTACACTATCTTATCTTGTTATCTGATATCTTGTATATACGTTTATTTGTTCATTTGAAATAGAAAAGGGAAGGGGGGAAACAAATGAGGAGAGGGGATGGGAGGAGGGAAATGGGGACAAAAAATGAGAAAGGATAATAATGTGTGAGAAGTAATGCACCTTATATGTGACGAATATAACTGTAACCCCTCTAATCATTACACTAAAAACTTAATTCCAAAAATGAAGAAATGTTAGACATTTTTAGTCATAAAGGAATAAAAAATCTAAAAAAAATTGATTTTCAAGTTTGATTATGTTCTAAAATCTAAGTGCCTGTGATTATACAGAGAGATTCTCTTCTTGAATACTTGTTTGTTAAACACGTCATTTGAAATATGATGTAAAAATCAATGTCAATAAATTCTTCAATAAAAAGATAAATGGCAAAAAATAAAAAATAAAATGAAATCGTTAGGATATAAAAAAGAAATAAAAAATCTAGGGAAAATCAAAATTCTCTCATACTGCAGTCAGAATGTCTACCAGCAATAAAAGAAATAACAAATGCTGGTAAGGTTTTAAAAAAAAAAAGGAACAGGAAGAAACGGTATGTAAGATTGGAGAAATTGTAACTACTGTCATTTGGAAATATGCATAGAGGTTTTCTCAAATCTAAAATGGATATAGCATTATTTTGGTCCAAGATTCTTGTGCTCATACCCCAAAACAATATTTCAGTATGGAATAGAGACATCTCTGCACAGGTTTTGGAAATACAATTTACAATAGACGAGTTGTGGATTTAGCCAAGGTGCCATAAGGGAAAATGAAAGATCTGTTTTACAGGAATACGGATGGAGCTAAACTTTATTATTCAAAATAAAATGTCAGAACAAAGAAGACACATATGGAAATTTTGTTATAATATGAGGTATAAGACTTAAAAATAAATGAATGATATGCAAAGTAGAAATTGTTTGGGACTGGAAACAGTAGAATAGGAGGAACAAAAAATGGTAAAGAAAATATATTGAAAGAATTTACATATATGTAAATTGTTTTAAATAATAAGTTACTCGATTAAACCAGTTCAGTGGCTTTGCAAAGACCTAACTGAAGGTGTTATCAATTAAAGATTGTGATATACATGTTCTATTCCTGTCAGGTTTGGTTGAAGTCATTATACTTCCCTTGCACTCCTACTCAGTGAGGAGATGGCAGAAATCAAAGCAATCAGAAATACACAGAAATGATCAATCACGACCTTACACACAGTGAGAATCTCCACTTTCTAGCTGTAATTCTAAAATTAGCTGAAAAGTACTAAAGCTAAATGGTGATCATGGCTCCTAAATTTTTATATGGTGTATAGAAATACTGAGAAAAGAAACAAGTCCTACATTTGTTCTGATGACATTTCAAAGGACAATGTTTTCCCCTGGAAACAATAACACTTACAAAACTTTCAGATGTCACTAATGATACAAAATTATAGAAATATTTTTCTCACTAGTATCCTTAGGAGGTAAATGATAGAAAGCTTGGAAACTATCTGTCTGGCCATATTAGCAATATCGGCTTCATTTTCATGATTGTAAGTTCACATTCATTTGGGGTAAAATAGTGCCCATGGGAGGTTCCCCTGTGGGTCTGCTGATCATCTTTTATTTCCCAGCAATGAGACCTGAAAAACTTTCTTGATTTGAAGAGCCACGGGCGAGATTGCTGCATCCACAGCAAGTTGCTGTTCCATGTTTTCTGAGGAAAAGAGAGGAAGCAGTCTGAAAGACAAACTACACATCCCCCCAACCAAAACAATGTGAGAGTGGGCAGAAGTAAGAATTAAGATCAACGTATAGCATTTTTCATTTATAAAGATAAAATCCTTGACATTTGGAACAAGTAACACTATGTAAAATTTTAAATTGGTTATTTTCAAGAGATAGATAACCCGGAAAAACTAGCTTGGCAATGTGAGGGCCATTAAATTTGCCATGAAATGTTTTAAATTTGTATTTTAAAACTGTAATTAAATATGGAGAAAATAGATGTTTGTATGTCTTCTAAGTACTTGTGCAACCTTAGGGTGTATTAATCTTTGCGTGATAACAAGATCAATAATTAAATGGCCTCTACACCAATGGGTTGTGAGAAAGATAAAATGACAAGTGAGAAGCACCCATAATATGCCAGAAAGAATAAAATAACCCTTAAAAGAGTCTTACATGATCTAAAAATTCTTGTATTATTAGTCATATATTGTGTATCAGTGCTTTTCCTTTTTTTTACCCTATCTTCCCTCCCCCCAACCCCGTCTGAGAGAAGTAGAGATCCCCTTGGAAAGAATTTGTCACTGGGATCTGAAGAAATTTAAATAGGTTAATTTTAAAAAAATGGCATACACTCAAAAAAATGAAAATTCATTGCCCCTAAAATCTTGTATATTCATTAATATATGCAGATGGGGTATATACGAGTGGAAAGATAAAGGCAGACGGAAGAATGCAGGTAGAAATAGAGTATGGGCCAGGAGTTTGGCCTAGTGCTAGAATGCTTGCCTAGCTTGCCAAGACCCAGGTCCAGTTCCTAGGTGTCACGTGCATATAAAAAGCCACAAGTGGTGCTGTGGCTCAAGCGGCAGACCACTACCCTTGAGAAAGACCAGGGAAAGTGCCCAGGTCCTGAGTTCAAGCCCCCAGGCTGGAAAAAAATTCAAGAGATAGAGTAGGAAAGGGACACACAGAGAGAGAAACACACAGAGAGCTAAAGAAAGAAGACAGGCAGACAGACAGACAAACAAAGAAACAGAGAGACAAATGTCAAGATTACAAGGACAGAAGAAATGTGAGGAGAGGGAGGTTTGTCAACATGACATATTTTCAGGGATTTCAGAAACTACTGCAAAGCATCTACAAAGTTAAGTGAACCCCTGAATGATAGCCAAACACTGTAATACAGAGCTGGACCTACCCTTCAGCATAATGAACACACCAATATCAGGATTTTTGTATCAAATCAAGCTTTATCATTTTCAGAATCTGAAACTTCTAACTTTTTCGCTGTTCTACTCTAGAAGTTTACTGAAAAGTTTACTCCTTGGTTCATTTTTCTTTATTCAGCTTACAGATTTCACCACAAAGCTTCAAACCAGAGCAAATGTGTCCTCACCTCATATTTTTCTGTGAACTTAATGTGTCTAAAATATGTGTTCTTCAGTCTGCCTCTTGTGGTAGGCCACAAAACCCACCAAAGCAGAAATATGTGTCAATAAGTTGGTGGATATATTTACAAGGGTGTATACTTCTCTAAAATATTTTCAAGGGTAAGGCTGCTCCGTGGATTTGACAAGCCCTGTTCCTCATTCATAATTATTATATGCACTCATTTTGTTTTGGGGTATAAATAAGACCAATAAATGAACAGTATTATTCTACTTACCAGTTGAAGAAACAGTGTAGACAGAATGCATAGTTAAAGTATAAAACAAAGAGATTCATTTACGGATCAGCTAGATAGGAGCAATTTATGTTTCTTAGTCAACCCTCTACCCACTTCTACCACATTGCTCCCTCATAGAAGGCAATGATAGGACACGAGTTCATTAAAATCAACAGTCTTTTAAATAATGCCTGTGTTTTCAGGAGAGGCTACATGGAGAGTGGTCAAGAGTGACCAGACTCCTAACTACTCTGCTGCCAGATACACAGCAGCAGAGAGCGCCAGTGTCTTGAAGCTGCTCATCGTGTTGGTCCTCTCTCATGTTTCCTGTATGTCAGGAGTTATTTCAAAATGGGCCCTTTCAATTTTTTCAGAATGAAGTGAAGGTTTTTTATGAGAAAAGATGGTATTTTTCTATTTAGATGCTTGGCGTGTACATCCCAAAGTACATATTTCTAGCCTCTTCAAGTCCTACATGCTAACCCAATGTGCCCTGAGGAAGCACTAAATCCAAAACTTCCAGGCTATTTCACTGCTATTATTAAGAGGATTGACTTTCTTTTTGTCAAATGCGTATTGATTATCTTAGATATATGAAATGCTAGTTATGATATTGATATTTTATAGAGAGTTTATATTTAAAGTAGAGGAGAGAAAGTTGGGACTTGATGTAAGGCTCAAATGCTGAAGCACTTGACAAGGAAGCTGAAATCACAGAGTTCAATCAATACCATATATATAAATTCAGATATAAATAGATATATAAATGGTTATGTAGATAGATATTAAATGTCTACATATCATAAATTGCCAAGATTTCACAATGTAATCTGATCTCTACTCGTGTACAGCAGTGGGAAAACACTGAGAAATCCACTGGACCTGAACCATGCTGCACACCTATTCAGAGCACGGAATCAGACATCAGATTGGGTTCTGAGGCCTACGACCTAACATCTGCAAATTTTCATGCAAAGAATTTGCTCTCAGTTCATTGTATTTTTTCACATGTAAGATGAGTATAAGAATATTACCCAATACTGTTTTTTTCTGCAAGTTAAATAAATGAAAATATACATAATTGTTGTCAGTCATAAAATAGACGTTGGTCTAAGAGCATCAGAAATATAATGGTCTGTGGAATATAAAAATGTTTCAATAATATGCCAGGTCATCAATTGTATTCATCTGCGCTTATTTTTTTCATATTTATATGTATGTAATTTCAGAAGAACTAAGCTTCTGCTGTGCTTTAGAGACTCCGTTTGCTTCATGGAAAAACAGAACGTCACCGAATTTGTTTTCACAGGACAGTTTGGAAGTAAGCAAACAGAGTTAGTGTTCTTTGTCTTGTTCCTACTTTGTTACCTGGCAGTTATAATGGGGAACGTCATCATCTTTGTCACAATCACCCGCAGCCATCTAATAGAACAACCCATGTACTACTTTCTCTGCCACCTTTCCCTCATGGACCTCTGCTACACATCCACTGTCGTTCCCCGGCTTGTCAGGGATTTATCTGCCACAAAGAGAAGTATTTCTTATAACAGCTGCATGGCCCAGCTCTTTATTGTCCACTGGTTGGCAGCTGTGGAAATGTTCATTTTGGTGTTCATGGCTTTTGACCGTTATGTGGCCATCATCAGACCACTCCACTACAAGGTCATTGTGAACTGGAAGCGGTGTAACATGCTGATAGCCGTGGGTTGGGGACTTGGCTTCTGCCATTCTATTGCATTGCTGCTGATGGTCCTCAATTTGCCTTTCTGTGGCCCTAACCAGATCAATCACTATGTGTGTGACATCAAGCCCCTTTTGAAACTTGTATGCAAGGATATCCGTGTTGTTAGCATCTTGGTGATTGCTAACTCTGGGACTGTGGTCATTGTTATTTTCATTGTGCTGTTTGCATCTTACATAGTCATTCTGCATAACCTCAGGACCCGATCCTCTGCAGCACGTCGTAAAGCTCTCTCCACCTGTAGCTCCCACATAATGGTTGTGGTTCTGTTTTTTGTGCCTTGTATATTTACCTATAGCTTCCCTGCAGGTGGGGAAAATAAGGATAAGGAAATCTCTGTGTTGTACACCGTGGTTGCCCCCATGCTGAATCCACTCATCTATACTCTGAGAAACAAGGAGATGAAAATTGCTATGGGGAAAGTCTGGTGGCGAATGTCCCATTCAAGATTAAATTAAGCAATGGCTGAGTTATTACCTTTTCAGTCCATGATAGGTATCTTTATCGTTGTCACAAATACGTTGCACACAATTTATTGTGGGACTTGAACTAAATGGAGACTTTTGCTGTATATGAGTTATTAAATCCTATTTGAATTCATATTGGAATCTCTGTGAGATACTTCAAGTACTCCAGATGTGACCAAGAGGATTTGAATCTTTCTATTTCCATCTGAAGCACAGCCTTCTGCTCGGTGTTTCAGCATAGTGTTGAGAATTGGGGTTAATTATTTGTAAGCATTGATTTCAGTCACTAAAACTAATGTGCATTGACAGCTCAATCCTCTCACTCCAATTTCTTAATCATATATTTTTTATTAAAGAATTTATTAACAGTGACTTTTACATCAAATTTCAAATGATGTATTTAACAAACAAGTATTCAAGAAGGGAATCTCTATATACAAACACTGGCACTTAGATTTTAGAACATATTTAAAAGTAGGCTGAGGGTTTGTATGTCATAGATAAATATTAATCTATGTAATAAAACATTATGTCTATAGAATCATAGATTTTTATGTCTATGTTGTTGTGTTTATATTTCCAGTACTATATCCATAGCATTGGGTATGCAGTTATTGAGTCCTCTCTCTTGTACTGTTTAGATCAAATAGCCACATATTAAGGATACCATGTGCCTTTTGTTCCTTTGGTTTTGACCTGTCTCAATCAACATGATTCACTCTAGATCCATCCACTTCCCTGCAAATGCCATTGTTTTATCTTGTTGGCTATGTAGAATTCCGTTGCATACATATACCACATTTTCTGTATCCATTCATCTACATGAATCCAATAGAATTTTAAAAATGGGAATATGTCAGGATATATGCTACTGTATAATTGAGTAGTTAATTATCAGGTAGATAGCACAGGGAAAGTGAGAACATAGTTGTAAGACAGTTATCTGACAAAGGATGAATACTTGCAATATATACTCTTCAAAAATATTGAGCAAGAGGATAAGTTATATAATATGAATGAAAATTAATTGAACAGTTTACAAAAGAAGAACTAATATTCAGCACCTGATGAAATGTTCAGTAATTTTAGCTACAAGAGAAATGTAAATCAAAATGACACTGAGATTCCACCCAGCATGGTCAGAATAAAAATTATCAAGAAAGAAAGAACAACAAATAAAAGGGAAATTTCATACTGAGTTGACACACTGCAATTAGCACAGCAACTTCAGAAACTAGTGTGGGGGTGGTTCATCGAAATACTAAAGGCAGTACTGAAATGCATCCTTGATATGGAGGGCTCCTGAGGCTATATAACAAACGTGATTTCAGTTTGCAGAATTCACACACACACACACACACACACACACACACACACACACACACACACACACACAATATAGAGCTCTAAGTCCCAAGGACTGAGTTATGGAAGCAGATTGGCTGTCATAAACAGATAAGTGGATAGAAAATATGTGGTATGTATACACAGCGGAGGGTTATTCAGGCATTAAAGAAAGGAAATATATCACTTGCAGAAGTATGGATGAAATTGCAATCACTTAGTTAATCAAAATACGCTAGTTAAGAAAAAATATGTATTAATAGAAATAGGGTAGTTTAAAGGGAAAACTCAATCAGTGTAATCCCTTAAAAAAGAAAAGTAGAAGCTCAAGGATATAAACATCAAGAAATGGGTGGTACTTGAAATGCATAGGAGAAGGGAAAAATAGAAATGAATGAGGGAAAGAAATGGGGAGAATCCAGTCAAGAATTCAATGTATATCCTCCAGAATAAAAAGTGAGAAGGCTGGGAGTTAGGCCTAGTAGTAGAGTGTTTGCATGAAGACCCGCTTTGATTCCTTGACACCACATGCTCAGAAAAAGCTGGAAATGACAATATGGCTGAAGTGGTAGAGCACTAGCCTTGAGAATGCCAAAAAGACAGTGCTCAGCCCCTGAATTCAAGCCCTAGGACCAGCAAAAAAAAATGAGAAAAGAGATGGGTGGAGAAGAATGGGGGAGAGTGTTAAAGGAAAGACACGAATCATGATATACTATATTCAACTCTATTCAACTCTGAATGGCAACTCCATTGTACAACTATATAGGGATAATAATAAAAAAGACAATTATTCTATGTTTTCTCATATAAATGGGCAAAAATGAGTCAAATGCAAAAAGACAAATATCACATATTTTCTCTTGTGTAGAGATACTAGGTAAATAAATACAATCAAACAAGAAGATAACAAATTCAATTTAGAAATGCTTTGTGTTGGAAGGATCTGGGGAATACAGGAAGGAAGGCAAACAAGGTAGTAGGAGCTTGGGGGAGATTTTATGTATGTGTTTTACACAGTAAAAAAAATCTAGGAGTCTTCCTTAGACTTTTGAGAAAGGACTATTATGAAGTCAGAACTATGAGTTATATACTTTGCTAACTTTAGGTTCTTCTGATGTTTTTCCTTCTCTTACTCAAGGAGGAGCCAAATCATAAACAGAAAAATTTATACAAAAATTAATTAGACATAGTGATATCTTACAATTGCTTAACATTAATCAAATGATTCATGCATATTAAAATAAAAGACTGTTCATAGTTTCTAAATTTCCAATGTTCGTACTTAGATATTGAAGAATATTTGCATTCTTATGTGAAAGTGACAGTAATTTGGAAGATATTGATGAACATTATAATGATTCTCAGTCTTTCTGTGCAAATCATTGTTATCAGACAATACACAAATAAAGGTTTATCAAATATTTGTTACCCAAATATTAAGAGATTTTTCTGGGAAAGGAAAGAGAAAATAAATTCCTAATACTTCACCAATGCTATACCATTACAGACATTGTATTTCACTGATACCACAAAATGATAGAAAGCTTCAAAATTGTCTGTATTGCTATTTTATTGTTTTTGAATCCACCTTTATAATTACTATTCCACATACATTTGACTCAAACAATGCTCATAAGAGTTTTTCCCCTTGGGTCCCCTTAGTTTTTAAGACAGAGTATTCTCAGCAATGTATCACTAGAAGCTGCCTTTTGTCTGAAGATTCATGGGAGAGATGGGATTTTTCCACATCTCCTTTATGTTTTTAACTCAAAAAAGCAAAACTGTTGAGCATGAAGGACCATCCTGATTTTCCAAAAATCTGCCATCAGAAGTATTAGAAGTAGCATAAATTATTTTCCTTACATTGGGGTAAAATGTTTGATGTTTGGAACAACCTTATTATGATACATGTTTAATTCTTCAAGAGAGGAGATAAGGCAGTCAGGAAATTAATGGAAAAGTCAAATAAAATTGACCATGAATTGTTATTTTTTATTGTATTTGTTCAAATGCAAGCATTCAAAGTAAGAATTCACGAGCATATACATCTAGTTTAATTGTAGATCTACCTCCAGATACTTGTGAATCCACTGCCTATAATACTTCCAGAAAACAGAGGGCAATAATATAATATTATGAAGCTGTTGATTCATGGTGAAGGTAAGATGGACATATTGTTGGAACTATATCATTGGAAATATTTGGTATATAGATATTTTATTCAAATGTAGTAATAATTATGCATGCACTCTTCCATTTCACAAGGTTCAATGCCATACCTATTAAAACTACCTATTAAAACTCTTGATGGAGCTTGACACAATTTATGTACTCTCAAAATTTTAATCCTATGCTTATTTCCCCGTATTTATATTTCAACATTTGCTTTCCTTTCTTCCCATCTAACACTAGTTGAAATATTTAGGGAAATTATACATCAATGAGATCTTTTTCAAAGTGTAGAAATAATACGATATATACAAGAGATGTATTCGTGAAGATTAAAGTTTTTCATTCTTAAAACCTTGCAGAGTTATGTGTGTGTATATATATATATATAATATATATATATAGGAAGAGAGAGAGTGGGGGGGAGAGTCTGTGGGGTGACGAAGGGAACAATGAAGTAAGAGGGATTCGATGAAAAGAGGGAGAGAGAGATTTCAGTATATTACAAGATGGTAAGGAATTTGAAGAAGGTTGAGACTTGGAGCTTTTAGGAAAATCCCTAGGTTGCATGGAACTAACTGCTTTGAATCAGCTTTGGCCATGATCTTTATTTTCCTGGACAACTGTATGACAGCTCCATGCATACGTTTTAAGAGATACTAATGTTTGCATCAGCATCAGGTAAAATATTTTGAAGAAATCACAGGATTCTCCCCCCCATTTAACAAAAGAAATTCTAGTTTGGCTCAAGTTTTACTCTGTAACATTAATAAAAATTTATTTAATGATTCCTTTTTTTGTTATTAACTCACAAAACTGTCCTCATAATTTCAACCAAGGACAAAGAATTATATTAGAACTCTTAATGGGCAGTTAATGTGTTATTCAATCCTTATGAGGCAGAAGACAAATTTCACTGCAGCTGAAATTTTGCACATATGAAGTAATGATTTTATTTATAAGAATTTTCTCCTTTCCAGTGGATTTTCTTAAGGACTGTTCTGTAAACTTGCTAGTCCTTTTTAATGTACCCAGACTCATTTTTATTTTAGAATAAATATGGTAAGAAGATGATTAAGTTCTTTCTGATTACATTAGAATACCTCGGGAGAACAAAATGTTCATCTCTAAGAATGAAGAGGTTCACAGAGCCTCTTTCTTGGGTTTTTTCTTTCTCTCCCTTCCTCCCTCCTTCCCTCCCTCTCTCCCTCCATCCCTCCCTCCCTTCCTTCTTCCTCCTCCCTTTCCTGCTTCTCCCCCTCTGCCTCCTCTTTCTCCTTTTTCATTTTGATTTTGTGAAGTCACTAAAGGCAGAGATTAAATAGGGGTTGCAGGTCATGATTTCAGTACAAGATGTCTAAAATACTCTATGTCCTGTCACAGTGTCACTAGACAATGAAGAGCTCTTAAAAATATTTCTAGTATATTAGCTCTTACCTGTAGTAGAGTTTGTGGAAATAAGATGATTGTTTTACAAAATTAAAATCAATTTGTTCAATTTAGATGCAAGAAATGAGACTCCTCAATGGCCTTATTGCCAGTCTGCCCAAATCTGAAACTTGCCCAAAGATGTCATGAAGAAAACACTGAAACCTTGTGTTATCTAACCCAAGCTATTCCTCTGCCTTCATTAAGAGTAATTGAAATTTATCAAAAATAAACATGAATCCTACTGGTTTATCAAATCTCAGGGGCAAAATTGGGATTTTAGAAATAAATTACATGTGATTTCGGTGGGATAGGATAGAATTTGTGAATATTATATAGCTAACAATGACAAATGATTTAGTGTAATATAATACATATTTGCTTGGAATGGTGGAGAATAGTAGGAATTTTACTTCATTAGTAATAATATGGCTAAGCTAATGGAAGCATAAACTTGATCCCATCAGATACACGATCATATCTTATGCTGTATATAGTATCTTAATTATTTAATATAATTTCCTAATAATTCCTCTCCACTACTTTCTTCAAAAAAAATAAATACAAGAATTGTGCCCATTAGGTTTCTATTAAAGTCAAATCAAATATTTTATTCCAGTCCTGAGGCTTGAACTCAGGGCATGACCGCTGTCCTGGAGCTATCTCAAGGCCAGAGCTCTACCACTTGAGTCACAGCACCACTTTTGGCTTTTTCTATATATGTGGTTCCCAGTAATTGAACCTGGGTCCTTGTGCATGGTAGGCAAGCACCCGAAAACTAGGCCAAACTCCTGGCCCTCATACCATATTTTTAAATAAATTTTTATAAAAATTCAGGTATATATTATGCTTTCCTTAAAAATATTACTAGAAGTAAAATGATGTCTTTAATGTAAAAAGGTTGAAACACAAATCCTGCAGTAAATTTGCCAGTGAATTATAACTCCCTGTATAGGAGTTTCAGATCTGGAGAATAGACAGTGAAGGCCAACTCTGCCATAAAAGTTTGCTGGACTTCATTTCCCCAATATTCAGCGTAAGCAGTTCTGGAGATGTGGCTCTAGCCATAAAGCACTAGACTGGCAGGATGATCACCAGAGATGGAATCCCAGTGAAACACACACACACACACACACACACACACACACACACACACACACACCAATCAGAATGTAATATACTCTGTATAATATATGATGAATTAGGTTCTTTGGGGAATGGCAGACTCAGCTTGACTTCATGGAAACACAGAATGTTACTGAATTTGTCTTCTTGGGACTATTTGGAAACAAGCAAACAGAGCTAGTGTTTCTGTTCTTGTTCCTGCTCTGCTACCTGGCAGTCATAATGGGAAATGTTGCCGTCATACTCACCATCAGCTGCAGCCATCTCCTGGAACAGCCAATGTATTACTTTCTCTGCCACCTTTCCCTCATGGACCTCTGCTACACATCCACGGTGGCTCCCCGACTGATTAGAGACTTAGCTGCCACGAGAAGAGACATTTCCTACAACAACTGCATGGCACAGCTCTTCACTGGGCACTGGCTGGCGGGTGTGGAAATATTCATCTTGGTGTGCATGGCTTTTGACCGTTATGTGGCCATTGTCAAGCCACTGCATTACCTGCTCATCATGAACAGGAAGAGGTGTCATTTGCTGATTGGGATAGCCTGGGGACTTGGTTTCTGGCATTCCATTGCTTTGTTGCTTATGGTACTAAATTTACCATTCTGTGGTCCTAACGTGATAAACCATTACATGTGTGACATCAAGCCTCTTTTGAAACTTGTCTGCAAAGACATCCACATGGTTAGTATCCTAGTGATTGTCAATTCAGGGACAGTATTAGTTGTGATTTTTATTGTGCTGTTAACTTCATATATACTCATTTTCTATAACCTCAGGACCAGGTCATCCGCAGGGCGTCGCAAAGCTCTTTCCACCTGTAGTTCTCACATAATGGTGGTAGTCTTGTTTTTTGGGCCTTGCCTTTATACCTACAGCCTGCCTGCGGAAAGTGCAAATGAGGATAAACAAATCTCTGTGTTCTACACTATGATAACCCCCATGCTAAATCCTCTCATTTATACTCTCAGAAACATGGAGATGCAAATGGCCATGCTAAAGATATGGTGTCAAATGCCACATTTTGAATTAAATTAATTGGGCAACAGTTGTTATGCTTTGAGTTCTACATTCCCAGGAAATTCACACTGAAGTGTTCATGTAAACATCAAAAGTTTTCTTTTGTGGCTGGAGGATGGAATGATCTCATATGTTTTATCCATTGGAAGAAAACCCCCTACAATACAATCACTTACTGTTATTTAGATTGTAACTTATGTGTTAAATGATTATTCTAGCTGAGACATAAATAGGATGATTTGAAGTTTTATAGAAATTTCCTCATGGAATACCTTCTTCTGCTTTGGGTTTTATCTCAACAGTGAAAAGAATGCTTAGAACATGAAGGATGTGAACTAATTCAGAACAACAAAATGGAATAATGTTATATAAGTGGGAACATTCAATCATAGCAGTCCTTCTTCAAAATATTATATTAATCTCAATTTTCTTTGAGATACAACTTAATTTTTCCTTGTTAATTAGAAATATCTCCAAACTGTGTCGTCTCATGTACTGATCTCCAAACTTACCACACTGTCTTGTGGCATGATGACAGTATTCTTTCAGCTAATGGCACCCTTAAAAACTCATTGAAAGTTTTTATCTCTATATTGCACATAATTGAGTTGTCATGCCTCTTTAATACTTTTCGTGTTCTCGCCCCAACGTGGTCTGTGGTTTTGTGTGTATGGGTTGTGTCTGCATGGGATGGAAGCTGATCATAAGGCTTGAACTCTAGGCACCATCCATGAGCTGTTTTGCTCAATTTGGTGCTACCATTTGAGCCACAACTCCACTTATGGCTTTTTTGGGGGTCAGGGGAGTAGTTAATCAGAGATAAGAATCTCATGAATATTCAGGGTATGGGAGTTCTCTGCTAGAATTCTGTCAAATATGTGTCCTATCCTTTTAGTTGTCTGCTCTTCTACTCCCTCTCCCTCAATACTTATCTGTCTCAAATTATATCTTATTTTGAGTCTCTGTCTCTGTCTCTGTTTCTCTCTCTCTGTCTCTCTCTGTCTCTCTCTGTCTCTCTCTCTCTCTCTCTCTCTCTCTCTCTCTCTCTCTCTCTCTCTCTCTCTCTCTCTCTCTCTCTTTCTGTCTCTGTCTCTCTCTCTCTCTCTCTTACTGAATAGGTGATGTACAGATGGGTTCCAGCCACCTAAGTAAGGTAATGAGTACATTTATTTTTGAACAGCGTTATCTCCTCCCTCATTTTCTCTTGCTTTATCTATCCTCTAACTCCCTCCACCAAGGCATAAAATTCATTTCCAAGTTAATGTCTAGTGATTATCACTGTTGCTTTGTTTCACCTTTGTCCTTTGTCTCATTTCTGTGAGTTCCTTTCCCTTCCCCAAATCAGATAAACTTACATATAAAACAAAGAGTACAAAAATTTTAAAAGATATGACAATGGAATAAATCAAAGGAAAAAGAAAGGAATAAGAGTATACTAAAAATAAAACTCTTGTTTCCATTTCTTGGAAATTATTACTATAAGTGTCAATTTATATGGTCGCATGCACAGAGCAGTTGAGTATTGTTCTCCTTTGCTAATAATATCCTAGACATATTCTAGTTATTGCAAATAAAGGAAACCATGTAGTCTATGTTTCTTCTGGCCTGGCTTGCTTTGCTTAAAGTAATTTTTCTTAAGTCTTGCTATATCCTTATAAATGGTGCGATGTCATTCTGATGGAAGCATCTATTCTGTCTTCAATCCCTGAGACTCTTTTGCTGTCAAGACTTTGTGTTTTTATTTCCATGCCTTCTAACTGGCCATTGTTGATGACTTCTATTTTTTCATTCAAGTTTTATTTTAGGTTTAGTATGGACTTCTTTACTATTTGTTTTGTTTCCCAGTGTCTTCTCTCATTTCCTTCCACGGATGACTTTTTCACTGGACTCCCTTATTTTCTCTTGGAATTCATCTAGCCTTCTGTTTACAAACTCCGTGCAATTTCCACTAATCTTTGGTTGATTTGTCACATGCACAAATTTTCTTGTATAGGCTTTCTCTCTTGTCATTAATCAAATTTATCAGTAGTGTTTTAAGGACAGTTTTGAGGACAGTTTTCTAGGCCCTTGACTTCCTTGACTTCCTATTTTCCTTGTATCTCAGTGGTTAGTTCTGCCCATTGGAAATCCTTCTGGTTTTAATTTTTTGGGGTGAACTGTGGTGTTACTAATAGGCTGATCTCTGTGTTCTTGCCTGATTAGCCTGTCAGTGGTTTGATATTCTGCTATGTGTGATTTGCTAGTCTGGGGTGAGATGTTGTTGAGATTTAAGTGCGGGATTGGAGTGGAGTTGAGATACTGTAATGTTAACACTCACCTATCATTTGGAAATCATTGAAGTTATGCAGTTCGGGATGGAGAGGCATTGTTTTTCAGAGAGATCTATGGGTGAGAGAAGTCTAATGTTATGGAGGACTTAGATGAAGGAGGAAGTAAAAGAGGGCATGAAATGGCTGCAAAGGAGGAGACAGATGAGGGATGTATTCTACATCACTGAAGGAAATCAGATTGAGAGTAATTCCTCAATCATCTGAAACACTAATGTTGTCTACTCAGCAAAGCCTAAGTCACTTCTCAGTATTCACTTATCTAAACACACCCTTATTTTTGCAGTGAAGAAAAGATTATGCACATTTGTAACTGATGGGAATTCAATTCTAAGAGTCAATATGAAAAAAATACAAAATGTTAAGTCAGCTGTAGGTATTTCCCTATCTAAACACACCTTTAGTTTTGCAGTGAAGAAAAGTAGATTATGCATATTTGTAAGTGATGAGGAATTCAATTCTAAGAGTCAGTATGAACTAATAAAAAAAAACTGCACCTAAAGTATTTCACATTCCTACCCTCCTTATATATGGCTATTCCTCTGTGGCTATTAATTTCCTTCAAAAATTCTGAATAACACATTCATACTTTTGCTATGAACTCTGTCTTCACAATTTGAATAAAGTACAAAAACAATGTACTATATTTTCCATGTTTCATTTTTTAGCCAATTACTCTGATAAAAATGAATGGACAACCAAGTGATCATAGAGTTGCACTATTTTTCCTTTTTATTTTAATGTAGGGGATATTTGTCAATGTTGAAAATATCTCTTTTTCACCACACATGACTAATGTACCTGAAAGTCCTTAAATTCTTGTGTTGTTTGTTGTCCATTTTTTATATCCAGAATTTCCCTTTCACTTTCTTTCCTAATTTCTCTTTACTTGTAACATTTTCTTGTTTAACACTTGCTACTTTATTTACCTTAATTGTATATGTGTGTGTCTTTGAGCTCTTTTATCTTTGAGATCATTTAGATTTTTATTTGTATTTTCTTGGTTTTTATTTCCTTTGTCTAATCTCATTGTCTTGTCTTGTTTGTGTTGTCTGGTTTCATAAAGCTGCTTACAAATGTCCTCTTTCAGTTCATGGAATGTTAACCTATTTTTAAGTGTACAGTTTCTTCTAATTTGATGTTGTTCTGATTCTTTGCTGTCATGATGATGTGTAGAAGAGATTTACTGATTTGAAGAAACTCTGTGTGATCTGATTTCCTCCCTTTGGGTTAATCTCTATATTTTCATAGGATTGATATTGGGCCAGGTTGATAAGATTTGTTCTCCACTACTCTTGCTCCCTCTTCCCTAATCCACTTGAATAGGTGGCAATTTCAACCATAATTTGATTTTTATAGCCAGTAAGGAGTGATTGCTAATGACATTTACACAGCCAATCTTGTTATATATATAGGGGCTCAAGGTACTTATAGTGTACTATTAGAAGGCTAGAAGAAGAAAAATCCTAGAAATAGGAAGAGAAAGAAGAGAGAAAAAAAGCATGGCAGATGGAGAAAAAGGAACTACAATGTGATAAATTATTTTTCCCTTTCAATGCAGAGCACTTTCATTTTTTTTGTATCCCATTTGTCTATTGGTCTATTTTTTGGTTGCTTATATTTTTGGGGTACACATCTAAATAATTATCTTTTATTCCAGGAGTGAGCAATATTGTTCCATGGTCATTCTATGGTCCTCAAAATAGTTAGGTCTCACTCTGTCAAGGTACCTATACGCAGATCAGTTACTCTAGGAAGTTTGTCATAGCAAAAATTATATTAAATGCTTCAAAGTAGTAGCACATTTTGTGTGATCCTGTAACTTGCTTTGCTGATGTTTTCGGTTGACTAAAATATTTGATGTTTGTGACTGGAATTCATGGAGTAAAGTAGAAACAAATGGTACTTGTGAGTCCAGATGCATACAAAGGTTACATGACATTTACTTTTGAAGAAATATTACAGAATATTCCACTACACTGTTAAAAAACATTTGAATATTCATTTTGCAAACATAAAATGATCAGAAATAAATGTTTATCATTAGGAAATTCCTGATGAGTAGAAATATCTTCAACTGTACTAATGAGGTGGAGGGTATAATGTAGCTTCGAGTTCATACACTTGCTTAGCCTAGCTTGCTTACTCAGGAATGCAAAAATAAATAAATAAAGCAAACAAGTATTCATGCTTTTTTGTAGAGAGCCATTGCAATCGCCATTACAAGATGGCGCTGACATCACCTCCGTGGTTGCTTTTCTGAGTTGTTTATCTAAAAGTTTCCAGGAAGAGATTTGACTGTTCATGCCCTTAATGCGTGATCGGAAGTATGCATGTACCCATATTGCTGTGTGTCCGGAGTGTGCTGGAGATATGCTTGTAGTTGATTGGATGTTAGTGTTTAAGGAAATAATTGTGATTGGTTAATAGGCCTATTTAAGGTCTATGTTTGAGGAAGTTGGGGTCGACCCAGCATTGCTGTACTAGCTTGCTGAATAAACTGCTGCTCCAGAAGAAGTTACCTTTGTCGTGTCCTTCCTTGCCGGCCGAGGGAGTCGCGACACTTTTTCCCTTGAGGACATAATGAAAATAGGATGTGGGATTTGGCGGCGATCATTTCTTTGCACAAGGACTAGAGCTATCACTTTCTCTGAAGTATACAGGATATGGGAAAAAGAGTTGCATAAGCTTCATACATCTGTCATAATAATGTCTGCCCTGAATGGGTTTTGAGAAACACACTACAGAGATTTCTCCTTGCTGGGTGATTACAATCCATTTGTAGAACTGTACTGACAATGCAGATCTGAAGAAATGCTGAGAGGTGAGTGATTACCATGAGTGTGTATAGATTATTTTTAGGTAATATTCACTGCCTTGGGAGGCAATGAAAATACAGTTTTAGGATACGTTCTGTAGTTAAGGTTTTGCTTAGCAACTACGCCTGAAAATGCTCAGGGAGAATTTGATCTGTACAGAACTTGGTGGGTTTAGCTAGAATAAAAAAAATAGAAGAAAAAGTATCACTGCCTCAAACTACTTTTCTGTAGCTTTGTGACGCAAAAGAAGTCATTTGGAGGCTCAGACCTTAAGATTATCATGCTAAGGGATACAGGTGTTAGACTTGCCCTCAAATCTCTTTTCTGTGACTTAACTTGGTTATATGACTGAGAACATACTACTCATATTCAGGTTTGAAAGATTAAAGCATATCCCAACACAAATTTGTGAGTAGTGCAAGTCAGCTCTACTTTTGAGAATTGCCTTACCTGTTACAGAGTCTTGAACTGATTTGACTTGCAGTTTTTATACAGGAAACTATTCTAATCTATTGTCTTATTTTTTCTCAGATAATAATTTTCCACTTAAAATTGGATGGCTAAAATAAGGCAGTACTGAAACTCAAGAGCTGTCCCAGGTTTGACTAATGAATTCAAAGATATAGAGAAATTTCAAACTTGGAGATGTTTTAATATTCAATTTTAACATGCCTTTATTTTTCTTTTGAATATACTTTTATAGGACATATCAATAGTCATGAATTTAAGCTTGGGGTCAGAATACTCAAGTTTTCAGATCTGGTCTGCTCGACACAGGCTTATTACTCCTTGCACTTGTACAAATCTCAAGTACTATTTTTCTTCATGGTGCATTAATATTACCATAGTAACACTGTCAATAATTCACTCCTTAATTCTATTAATTCAGGATTGGGGTTTCAGTAGCATTGTACTGTATAATGCAAAAGCATCAGCCTACATTTCAACCTCCTTTCCTGCAAATCACGTTTTTTCTCCTACGAATTTAACAGTCTGGATTTCCCTATTTCATGGGTTTAGCCAAAAGATTTTTTTTTTCAGTCATGGGGTTTAAACCCTGGGCCTGGGTGCTATCCATAAGCTCTTCAGCTCAAGGCTACAGCCCTACCCCTTGAGCCGCAGCTGGTTCTGTTTTTCTGGCAGTTAATTAGAGATAAGAGTCTCATGAACTTTAGTGCTCCGGCTGAATTTGAACCTCTTGAATAGCTAGGATTACTAGGATTACAGGCATGAGCCATTGTGCCTGGCTGGCCAAAATAAGACAAATACAGAAAAATTGACCACTCTCTCATCACAGATTCAAAGGAATTTGACTTGCCAAATACAATTTTTTGTTTCAAGGCTAATTGTTTTGGATAATGTTCCTTATGGCACAGTATTAAAAGATTTCATTGAAGATTTATTGGGATTTTCCTTAAAGTGTGTTGTGTAGATTGATATGATTGTAAGACAAGGTACTTTTTGTTTTACAATGTCAGCAATGTAGTTTTCAGTGGATCACTAAGACAACAATAAAATAGGAAGCTAAATTTCATGAAATACTATTTCAAAATGTTTGAATCATCCTAAGAGAGAATCATCTTTTATTTTAAAATGGAGATTTCTGTATTAATTCATGTCACTAATTCAAAAGTCAAATTTGGTTAATTCATATTCAACTAATGAAATTGAGCATGATAATACTGTATCTGACTTTGGTACCTGGTATATTGTATAGATGTTTATTTGAAATAGAGAAGAGTAGAGGAAAAACAAGATAATTGGGAGGGGCTCGGAGGAGGAGAAGGGTGAGAAAAATATGGGAAGGGGTAGCAATGTTCAAAAAGGACTGTAACTACTATCTCACAAATGTAACTGTAACCCCTCTATACATCATCCTGACAATAAAATTCAATGACAAAAAGTAACAGCTATGTACCTTGATAATTTTGAGTCCCAGAAAGTACCAGTACTCTTTGCCAGACACTATAGTATTTGAAACTGTGTCATACTAGAAATAGGTATTTATCAAAGTAAGAGTTTAATGTGATTGAGCAAAGGCATAAGAAATACCATTTGATATATATATATATATATATTTCCTGAATGAATTAAACCCCAGTTTTTTATTCCTCAGATTTTTTTGGACCCTGATATAATTCAGTAAAATAAGTCAAATCAAGTTAGTTCTCAAAAATAGTTAATGCCTGATGCTGGTGGCTTATTCCTGTAATCCTAGCTACATAACAGGCTGAGATTTGAGGCTCATGGTTCAAAGCCAGCCTCCAGCAGGGAAGTACATTAGACTTGGGTCTCTAATTTACAACTAAAAAGTCAGAGGGCAGCTGTGCCACAAGAGCTCAGGGACAGTATCTAGGTCTTGTGTTCAAGTGCCAGGAATGACTACCCCTTCCATCCCCAACACACAGACATAAGTAACTGTCACGATTTGAACTGAACACTGTGGCTGTGCCAACAGAACCCTGGAGGAAAGATGCTCACAAGTCCTGTCTTTTCAGGTGGTCACAAAGTGCCTTCACCAGGCTGGACCATGGGAAATAGGAATAATGTCACCTTCTTTATTCTCCTGGGGCTTTCTCCAAACAAGAACGTGGAAGCCTTCTGCTTTGTGTTATTCCTGTTTTGCTACCTGGCGATTTGGGTGGGGAATGTACTCATCATGATTTCCATCACCTGCACTCAGCTAAGAGACCAACCCATGTATTTCTTCCTCAATTACCTCTCTCTCTCTGATCTCTGCTACACCTCCACCGTGACGCCCAAGCTGATGACTGATCTACTGGCGGAGAAGAAGACTATTTCCTATACCAATTGCATGGCGCAGCTCTTTACCACGCACTTCTTCGGGGGCGTGGAGATCCTCATCCTCACAGGAATGGCCTATGACCGCTATGTGGCCATCTGTCACCCCCTGCGCTACAGGGTCCTCATGAGCAGGGGGAAGTGTCGCTTGGTTCTCCTGGCCTGTTGTACTGGAGGATTCGCACACTCTGCCAGTCAGTTTCTTCTCATCCTCGTCCTGCTATTCTGTGGCCCCAATGAGCTGGATCACTACTTCTGCGACGTGTTCCCTTTGCTGAAGTTAGCCTGTGCGCACACTCCCTCGCCCGGTGCCTTAGTCGTGGCCAATTCGGGCGTGATTGCTCTGGTGACTTTTGTGGTGTTGCTGCTGTCTTACTGTTTGATTTTGTACACCCTCCGGGCCTACTCGGTGGAGAGCCGGCGCAAAGCGCTGTCCACCTGCAGTTCTCACCTGACTGTGGTGGTCCTGTTTTTCACCCCGGCTTTATTCGTGTACATTCGACCGAATGTGACCTTCCCTGAGGACAAAGTGTTTGCTCTCTTCTACACCATCATCGCTCCCACCTTCAACCCACTGATCTACACGCTGAGGAACACAGAGATGAAGAACGCCATCAGGAAAGTCTGCTGCCATCCGGGGCTCCTCAGTGGAAGATAAACCCACCGGTTGTTTCTGCTGCTCAGACTCTGGTTCCACCAGGACACGACCTTTTGGGAACGATTTTCTTGTCCTTCAGTGTTTGGAGAGTTGGAAGAGCAAGGAGAAAACGCATGTCATCCTACTGCATGAGTCACACTCCTAGCCTTCTGATTTCAGTTGGTTTTTCAGACAGGTGCTCCTGGCTGGCAAATAGCAAGATGACAGCTAACTACTTGTCTCCTGAGTAAGTGAAGAGTATAGATGTGTTCAACCACGCTCAGCTTTTGGTAGGTAACAGTCATCCGCACTTTTGGTCCAGTCAAATCTCCAGCTGTGATCCTCTTATTTCTACCTTCCAAGTAGCTGGAATGACTGGCCTGTGTCCCCACACTGGCTGCAAATGTGATTCTTAGTCCTTCTCCCTTCCTTCTTCATCAGGAAGCTTAGACTCATGCTATACAAAATAATGACTTGCTTAAAAAGTAGAGGTTCATAGGATGCTGAATTAAAAATTAAGACAGATATGCGTTTTGACATCCTTCACCACAGAAAAAAGTGGCAAAAATATTGATTTCAAATTTTAAACCAAAAAAGGAAGCTTATAAAACCATAGGATATTGCCCATCTTGGCAATATATAGTTCAGGAAATTTTGACAAACTGAGTATATGTCTTGAACAGCAAACAAATTAAGAGACAGAAGCTCCAGTGTACAAGAATTCCAGCTCAGTCCTCTCTATCAGGCTTGGATTCTAAAGGTAAATCACCATCCTCACCTCTAAAATCTTTTACTGTTCCTTTCCTTTCAGAATGAGAAAGTCTTCTTGTAAGTCATTTCTCATATTTGTGATTTAGTTGATTGTTTTTTTTTGCCAGTCTTGGGCTTGAGCTCAGGGCCTGAGCACTGTCCTTGGACTTTCTCAAGGCTGGAGCTCTACCACTTGAGCCTCAGCACCACTTCCGGCTTTTTTTCTATGTATGTGGTACCGAGGAATTGAACCCGGGTCTTCATGCATGCTAGGCAAGCACTTTAACCACTAGGCCAAACTCCCGGCCCCTAGTTGATTGTTTTCTTAATGTACACTATGTCATTGTTTGAGTACACATATGATTAGATTTCCTTTCTTTCTTGTATAATTTTCTTTTAGGGCTATCATATATAGTGATGATTTGAATGTTTACACCCTGTCATTTTCAATTGTGTGTTATCTATTGTTTCATAATTGTAGTGTGTGTAATCCTCAAGGCTTAATTGTAAGTAAGTATGCATTTATTTTGATACTTTCCCTTAATGTATCCTTAACGCTAGATGAAACACTTTAAATTGCATCCCTTCTTAAACCAATGTGATAAATATGGCATATGCTACTAATTTATTTGACATGGGTAAAGAGAAGAAATCAGAGACAGCATTATTTTATTCAGTGGGACATGGACAACAGTAATAAGGAAAACTTAAAAAAAAACCTACAAAGTTCTCAGGAATGTTTCATCAGTTTATTGCAGCAAAATAAATATACTGAAAACAACCACTGGGAAACTTTATCAAATTAATCAAACAGGATGCTCTCTATAATAGACAAAGTCCTTAAATACTTAGTAAAGAGGAGAAAATTCTATATTATTTCTACAAAACTTCCCGAGGCCCTGAAAAAAATAATGATGATACCTAATGCAGGCATACCTGGGATTCAAGAAAATGGCAAATTCCATTCCTAGCCAGAGCAATAAGGCAGAAGCAAGCATAAAGGAGATCCAAATAGGGAAAGAGGAAGTGAAACTTTCCCTCTTTGCAGATGACATGATTCTGTATTTAAAGAACCCTATAGACTCCAATCCCAAGCTCCTTGAGCTGATTCAAAACTTTGGAAAAGTAGCAGGGTAAAAATTAACCCTCAAAAATCAACTTCCTTCCTCTATGCCAACAGGGAGAGGAATGAGGCAACAATCAGGAAAGCAACTCATTTTGCAATAGCCTCAAAGAAAATGAAGTACCTAGGAATTATTTTAACTAAGAATGTAAAGGACCTTTTTGATAAAAACTTTAAAACTTTGGAAAAGGAAATTAAAGCAGAACTAAGGATATGGAAAAACCTCCCATGCTCCTGGATTGGAAGAATCAACATTGTGAAAATGACAATCTCGCCAAGGGCTATCTACAAATTCAATGCAATACCCATCAATATCCCAATGTCTTTCTTTAAAGAAATAGAAGAGGCAATCCAAAAATTTTCATATGGAATAATAAAAGACCCCATATAGCAAAAACACTTCTTAGCAGAAAGAATAGCACAGGAGGAATTTCAATATCAAATTTTAGACTCTATTACAGAGCTATAATAATCAAAACAGCTTGGTACCGGCACAAGCACAGACCTGAAGAAGATCCAGATATTAAACCACAGACGTGTGGCCACCTAATCTTTGACAAGGGAGCCAAAAAAATAGAATGGAAGAAAGACAGCCTCTTCAACAAGTGGTGCTGGCAGAACTGGTTAAGCACCTGCAGAAAAATAAATTTGGATCCTTCTTTGTCACCCAGCACTAGAATTAACTTCAAATGGATCAAAGACCTTGAAGTAAAAGCCAACACACTGAAAACTTTACAAGAAGGAATAAGAGATACACTAGGCCTCCTTGGCACAGGTGAAAACTTTCTCAATAAGGACCAAGAAACACAACATATCAGAGAAAGGCTGGATGAGTGGGACTGCATTAAACTAAAGATCTTCTGTAAGGCAAAGGACATAGCTAGTAAATTAATTAGGAAGCCTACAGAATGGGAGAAGATCTTCACCAACCACACAACAGATAAAGGCCTTATATCTAAAATATATCAACAGCTCAAAAAATTGAATCAATCCAAAACTAATCTCCAAAGTAACAACCATCCCATTAAGAGATGGGCCAAAGACTTAAAGGGACTCTTCTCTGAAGAAGAAACAAAAATGGCCTATAGACACATGAAGAAATGCTCAACATCTCTGGTCATAAAAGAAATGCAAATCAAAACAACTCTAAGATTCCACCTCACTCCAGTTAGAATGGCCTGGATCAAGAAAACTAATAACAACAGATGCTGGAGGGAATGTGGCCAGGAGGGATCACTACTACATTGCTGGTGGGAGTGCAAACTCATTCAACCACTATGGAAAGCAGAATGGTAGTTCCTCAAAAGACTAAAACATAGAGCTCCCCTATCACCCAGAAATTCCATACTTGGCATTTACCCAACCGACCAGAAACAAGGACATACTAAATCCACCTGCACAACAATGTTCATTGCAGCACTATTTACCATAGCAAAGATATGGAACCAACCCAGATGTCCCTCAGTTGATGAGTGGATCAACAAGATGTGGTATTTGTACACAACGGAATTCTATGCTGCTGTCAGAAAGAATGACATTGCCCTATTTGTTAGGAAATGGAAAGACTTAGAAAAAAATCATGTTAAGTGAAGTAAGCCAGACTCAAGGGAACATGGGCCAATAGTGTCCCTCATTTGTCATAATCAGTAGAAACCTTGGGCTCTCCTAGCAGAGATTTACAATAGAACAAAATCTAGAGACATTAGGCCAAATAGTATGACAGTAAATGTAAGGACCTCCAGGATAAAGAAACAAAAGCCATATAATTAGTGACTGTTGTCCTTAATGTACTATGTTATCTCTCATCTCTTTTGCCATCCTAGCACAATTGGGTAAGATTTATTCTGAAGAAAAAAGAAAATAAGTATGAAATGTGTAATTTTTGTCCAAAAACATAACAGGCCACTGACAAACATATGGAATATAGGAAGAAGTTGAATTTGAAACTAATATTTCAAAGTATGTCCTACAGCCAAAATATCCCATTCATTATTCTCACTACTTCTCTGCTACTTCCTCAGCCTTACATACACAAGCAGTCTCCTGAAAATTCTCTCTGTGTTCACTGACAACATACTCTCATGAAAGACCCAAATAGCCTTCTTCCTTTCTTATTTGAGTAGCATCTTATGTTTCCCAGTCCCCTTTGTAGAGTGGTGCCCTATCCTACAATCAATAAATTCAGTCTTCGGATCCTCATCTAGCAGATCGATGATTATCTTGGTCTAGGCTTCTTCCCCAATCTTCCTTCTTACCCTCCTTCAAATTCATCCTGCTCTGTTGTTTTTGGTTTTCCTCAAATGTGAAAGAAATGCACTTTCTTTCCCCTTACTTATATACTTATTTTTTGTATTGCTAATTTCAAAGATCAAGAAGCCAATTACCTCTGAAAATATGCAGCCTTTGCAAAGCTATGCTTTCAGTTGAATCTCGATGTATTTTCTTTAACGAGAGGTAAATCACAAAGCCTGGTGTGTGCTACCATGTCTGTGATGCTTGCACACAGGATATTAGGTCAGATGGATTCTAAGTCTAAAGCCACCGTGATTAGGGCACAGTTGCCTCAATAACAGAGGTAGAACCATGCCATGTGGATTCTACTATACCACATATTCCATAGTAATGTATTACAGAGGTCAGACAAACTGAAGATAATACAGGAGCTACTTAAGCAAGGAGACAGCACCTCTCTTCCATCCAAGAAATTAGGGTAGCATTCTCTTGCCTATATTTATTATGTAAGGTCTGGATGGTAATATTATATTAGCTATATACAAAACAGATCATATTGTGCAGTTATTTTTAAATATTGCTTAGATCTTAAAGTGCATTTTGATAAGTAGGAAAAATGGCTGGTTATCTGACACCCAACACAAAGAATGACAGGTGTGATGAGAAGAAGGCCCCATCCCCAATTTTATCTATGGCCTTAACATAGAATCCATGTGTGTTGCTCACTTATAAAAGCAAATTGAGATCATGACGAAATCAGATTTGCTAGCCACCCGAGCACAATTCCAAAATGTGTTCCGGTGTTATCTAGCCTGAGGTATTACAGTAGAAGATACAGGCGAAAGAGGAAGTCAGACTTAGATCTGTGAAGATGGAAGAAAAGAGCCACAGGAAACAGGCAGCCTTAAAAACATGACAAAAATAAAACAAGGAAATAAGCTTTTCTCTGGAGAATTGCAAGGATTCACTGTTCTATTGACTGTTTTTGTGTTGTATGAAACAAAGATCATGGATAAAGGGCAAAAGGAAAAATTGAAAAAGTATTGAAAGGAAAGGAGATACTAGAAATAGTAAAAGAAAAGGGAAGATTTTTGTTGGCTTAGGAAATCTGAATTGCAGTCCAAATGTAAATATACTAAGGTCAACATAGTTGCAACATGGGTTGCAATTAACCTCAGTCTTCTGCAGAAATGAACATATATTCAGTAACAGGAAGCCAGAGAACTCCAATAGTAATGTTGAATGTACCCTGGTCTCTTCAAACAGAATTTCAGGAGTGGAACAATTAAAAATGCAGATATTGTCATATTGTTTAATATGCATTTGAACAACACATTAGTTCAAGGAACTAAAAATACAATCATAAAATGAATTCTTGAAGTTGCAATCAATGATTTAAGTTAGAGTTATGATATGCTTGTTGCTTCAGTTTTATATGTAAACTATTTATTTTATTTATTTTTAAATTTGAAAAACACTGGAAATTAAAGCCCATTGTTAGGCCTTCAATTTGGTTTAGAGTATGAAGAAAGACATTTGGGAAAAAGCAATCCCTAAGGTCATTATCAATTTTTTTTTTCTTTAAGTAGATGCATCAGGCAGAGGAAAGTGGGCATTTGTTGCTAAAGACACAGAGAAATGGCAGATTACAGGTTGGACAAAACAGAACACAGTCTGTTTGCTAGCTTCCTGTGAGTTGAGCTTATCAGAGTTTATGTGGGTCTAAATTATTCACTCTACACTACCTTGCTTCACTTCTGACAGATGCTCCCACATTATCAAAGAAACCAGAAAAAATAAATCTCAAGCCTTGGACAATATCGGTGAGATTGTCTTTTTGTTTCTAATTGTAATGGAGCAAGTTTTTTTGGAAAGGGAATTCAATGAAGTTGCTAACTGTTGTATATTTAGAATATGATTGCAGTGTAATTATGTTTTGAAGACAGGCGAGAATGAGATTATTGAGAAGATAGACAAGCTAGGCTTGGTGGTCCCCATTTTTAATCCTAGGTTCTCAAGGTTCTGAGAATGAAAGATCATGATTTAGGGCAGCCTGTGCAGGAAAGACTTACCTTCAGTCAATCATCAAAAAGCCAGAAGGAGAGTATGGCTCAAATGGTAGAGTAGACAGTGTCCAGGTTCTTGAGTTTAATCCCGAGGATCGCCGTGCGCGCGCGCGCGTGCACACACACACACACACACACACACACACACACACACACACACAAAGATAATAAAATGTATAGATGCATGGAACGTGAGATAGGGTAGCATAAAGTTGAAGAAAGTGCCAGTGTTTTGAAGTACCAGTTTCTATGATCCTATGTGAAATAGTGAGAAAGTGGAAGAAGGGAGTCTTGGAGAAGGATTTAAGGGAAGTAACTTTCCTGTAGGTCATTACTCTTTAGAAAACAATAGAGTTGGTGCCTATTTGGAGTAAACAATTTGTTCTGGAGGAGAATCAAAACAAAAACAATTGTTGAAACTATTCTGATTAAGCCTTTCTTAAATTAAAGTTTCTCCCATTGCAGAATAGTTTTTAATAAGTAGAAAAAATAAAGGAGCATGTCAATGTTAAAACATAGGAATATGTTTGATTCTGGACCTGAACTGTAAATTTCTATTACTCTCATAGCCATTATTATTTTCATTGTTTGTAAGGAACCAGAAAAAGCAGATGGGTGGTGACCTCACTACCAACTATTTATAGACAAAATAAAAATATAGCCCTTTACTTCCATAGATTTTAGATTTCTGAGACACAATCAAATATTTAAAATACATATTTTATTCTTAAAATCTTTATAATTATAATTCAATGGCCATTTATCGCCCCCAAAATATGTCAACAAGACATATGGGCTCACATGAAACTGAAAACATTAAGATATAGGAAGACATGTTCACCTTGAAGGGAAGAATGCTTTCCTTTCTTTTTCTGTTTTTGTGTTCCAATCAAGGCATCAATGACAAGTATCAAATCAATGTAAATAACACTGGGCATCCTAAAGGATGCTCAGTTTGAAGATGAAGGAATCATGCGAGCCCTTCCTTCCTGCAAAATAATCACCTTAAAAATCACCATATATTATATTATGTGTGCCTCTCTTTCAGGATTTGCATCTCTTGCATGCTAACAGAATGGTTCCCTTTCAGGACTGGCAAGAAGTCAAGGGATAGTGCACACTTCTGTCCTTCATCAGAGAGCAAAGGAGGCTGTGTGAAGCTGAATGAGCGACCCAGGTTCCAGCATCACTATTTCAGCTGTGTAATTGTGTGATTTGATGTAAGTCTTCTTTCTATGATTTCACTCTTCTCTTTTTTTTTTTTTGCTTTCTTCTACTATGAGAACTTGAAATCAGACAAGGTGTGGCACATTTATTTATGTGGGATCTGAATTTTGTATGGAAAAGAACCTAGGAAATTTTTTTTTGCCAGTCCTGGGCTTGGCTCAGGGCCTGAGCACTGTCCTTGGACTTTCTCAAGGCTAAAGCTCTACCACTTGAGCCTCAGCACCACTTCTGGCTTTTTGCTATGCATGTGGTACCGAGGAATCGAACCCGGGTCTTCATGCATGCTAGGCAAGCACTGTAACCACTAGGCCAAACTCCAGGCCCGGAAAATTTTTAATACTTAGCTTTTGGTGGATTCTTCAGTGGCTGTGATTTCCGGGTAACATTCAGAAGAAGGAAAATGTGAGATACGTTTTTCAATTTTATGTCCAAGGAAAAGCAAATATTTTCATATATAATCATATTGCCCATACACAGACATTGTTACAAACTTAAGTAGAGAGTGCCTTTACAAAACAAAGATGGAAAGAATTTAGAGAAATCCTGGTGACAAGAAACTCAGGGATTTGGTCTATCTCTCTGGGTGTCACTTTCTCATTTCAAGGAAAGAAATAAACTATAACCTGGAGATAATTAATCAGAATAGATGTATTTCAATTTTCTTGCTTCCAAAGCAAGTACCTAAAGCTCAGGTCTTTTCCATGTTCAATTACCAAATTATTTGTTTATTTTGAATTAGAAATAAGCTCTGACAAACAATTGTTTTCATAGGTCTTTCATGTAATCTCCCTGTCTCCTTATGGACTCACTCCATGGAGAAAGCAAACAATGTAACAGAATTCATTTTCTTGGGTCTGTCCCAGAACCCCCAGGTGAGAGCAGTTTGTTTCCTGGTGTTTTCATTTTTCTACACAATCATTCTTCTGGGCAACTCCCTCATAATGCTGACAGTTTGTCTGGGTAACTTATTTAAGTCTCCTATGTATTTCTTCCTCTATTTCTTGTCTTTTGTGGACATTTGTTATTCATCTGTCACAGCACCCAAACTGATTAGTGATCTGTTAGTGGAAACTAAAACCATCTCCTATGGGGGGTGCATGCTGCAAGTCTTTGGAGTCCATTTCTTTGGTTGTACTGAGATCTTCATTCTGACTGTCATGGCCTATGACCGGTATGTGGCCATCTGCAAACCACTACACTATATGACTATCATGGACAGGCAGAAATGCAATAAAATGTTGCTGGGCACCTGGGTGGGTGGGTTCTTACACTCCATTATCCAGGTGGCTCTGGTGGTTCAACTCCCCTTTTGTGGACCTAACGAGATCGATCACTACTTTTGCGATGTCCACCCTGTGCTGAAACTTGCTTGCACGGACACATATGTGGTTGGTGTTGTGGTGACAGCCAACAGTGGCACCATTGCCCTGGGCAGTTTTGTCATCTTGCTGATCTCCTACACTGTAATTCTGCTGTCTCTGAGAAAGCAGTCTGCAGAAGGCAGGCGCAAAGCTCTCTCTACCTGTGGCTCCCATATTGCTGTGGTCATCATCTTTTTCGGCCCCTGCACTTTTATGTATATGAGGCCCGACACTACGTTCTCAGAGGACAAGATGGTGGCTGTGTTTTACACCATCATCACACCTATGCTAAATCCACTCATTTACACGCTGAGAAATGCAGAAGTAAAGAATGCAATGAGGAAACTGTGCAGGAGGAAAGTAATCTGGGAGGCTACAGGTAAATAACTCAGAGTGGTCACTTAAGCTGGATAATCTTCAGGTAACTTAATTCAGTGTTTTGAACACTGAGGAGTCACAGTCACCTCACAGGATTTGCAGAGGAAAAGAAATGAGAATGAAATGGTGTACACAAAAAAGTCGTGACCATTATTATTTTTATACTGTTCATTGTTTATTTCCTGGCACCAGTGGGAAATAGCAAATGCTGTTATTCAGAATCTCAAACATGAAGATTCTGTTTTCCTCATGCTTTTAGTGCTTCATTATTTTTATTTTGTAGCGGAAAATGTGTTGCGCATTATCTGAGGTTGTTTTAGGGTTTAGAAATATGGTTGGAAGATACTGAGCTCTTCATAGGTGTGGATGAGAGCCCGTGACAAAGCAACATGTCTGTGGTAATTTTTGTAAAAATCAAGTAGAGGAATGGAACATGAGGAGAGGAACATGATCAGAAATGATCATAAAATATCAATAAGGTAAAAAGGATCTGACAGATAAAAGGCAAGTTGTCATTCTTGGGTTTCTGAAAAAGTTTTTCCCATATATTTTCAAACAATGGAAAGATTGGATTGTTTGACCTCTTTGTCTCTTTTTTCCATGTGTAATATTCCATGAATATACTTCTAATGTTGGACAAGTGTTTCCTATGTGAATGTGTAATTGCCTTGGCAAAATATTTCTATTTCTCCATGAGCCACAACCTGCGATATGCTTTTGTAGTGAAGTGATCTCTGTATGTTTCTGTGGTTGTTTCATTTTCTTTTCTTCAAATGTAATTTCTATTCCTGTAAATAGGATTGTGTTTATGGTTAGAAAGCAAGTATAAAAGTGACACCTTTGAAACAATACTGTTGTTCAAAAATAAAATTTGAGAGTAAAATTTCAGATAATATTTATCATGTAGCCACCTGATGAAAGGAAACAAAGAAAAGCAACCAAAAATAATAGCAAGAAATTGTAATCCTATTCTAAACTTTTCCTGGAACCAAAGTTTTCATTCCAGTTCACTTTTCTGTCCTATCATCCCATTTTCCACTTGAATATTTTTGGAACTTTTTATTGTAAATGTGATTTACAGAGGGGATACAGTCACATAAATCAGAAAACGGGTACGTTTCATTTTGAACAATATCACTTCTTCCTTTGTTCTGTTTATCTCCTCCTACCCCCTCACATGTTGTACAGTTCACTTTCAGTCATGTCTAGGAAGTATCACTTCTACATTTGTTCACCCTTTTTCCACCATTTTTATGCTCCCTCTGAGTCTCCCCAAACAAATAAATTTACATACAAGACAAAAAGCACAGAAATCCAAAGCACCAACACAGGAGAAAAATAAAACAATAAAAAATCTATTGCTTCTAATTATTAGAGTTCATCTCAAAAAACTCTCATTTTATATTTATATGGTCATATTCATGCAGCAATTGAGCCTATGTGACCCTAGCCTAAGAATATCCTTCTTTGGTCTCAAGGTATGAATGTCTAGAATCCTGTAAGATTTTTCATGTCTAAGTGTATAGTTTTGTCTTTTAACATCCAATGTGTTTACTTGTAGATTTATGGGTACATTGTAGTTACAAAAATGAGGGAAAGTATGAAACCTATATTTCTTTTGGTCTGGCTTACTTGGCTTAAAACATTTTTTCCCCAAACCTTTGCATATCCATATGAGTCTTACATTATCACTCTTGCTGATGGAAGCATAAAATTCCACTGTGTATGTAGATCAAATATTCTTGATCCATTCATTTACTGAATGGCTATGGTACACAATGGTACAATGAACAAGGTCATGTTGTGCCGGGGCCAGCCGGCAGCAAACCAGGGTTCGCAGATTGGGGTTCCTGAAATAGGGGGCAAGGACTAGGAAGAAATAGAAGAGAGACAGACACACTGGGTCCGGGATGTCTGCAGTCCAGCAAAAGACTGCAGAGACTGCCCCGTTTATTTTCCACTCCCCCTCTTCCCTCCTTGAGACCCAGGGAACTTCCAGGTGTTACATTCATATGGTAAATCTCAGGTCATTTAAACAGAATAAGGCCAGAAAACAATAAGACAATAAAGCCATTGTCTGATGCAAATCAAGGTACAGTTTGATTCCACTCTGGCTCCCAACATATCCCCCCCCTTTTTTTTTTTAAAAGAAACACAAGTGAAATTTTTACTCCTTTCTATACCTCTAATTTATCCTGTCACATTTTCCAAAAATGACTTTGGTCCCTTCGTCTAATGGGGATTGATGGGCGGAGATTCAGCTTCTGTGACTTCTTCAGGCTGACTCAGGGGCGTTGTCTCTGTGCTTGACCAGGGACCTTAAGAAGCCTAGCCTGTTTTATCAAGGGGTTGCAAGGATTAGATATTAGGAACAATAATTTACTCCAAACTAGAGATCATATTTAACATTTAACAACTGCACAAACCATCTTTGGCTACAATAGTGTAGGTTACATAGCACCCATTTGCAAAGGCTTTTTCTTGATTGTCTGGGGATCTAAATTTCTGCAACGTTAACAATGCTTCAGTTGTCAGATCTAAACAGATTAATAGAGACACAAGCCTCAGATCCACAAACTTTTCCTGAATTTGTGGCTGGTGTCAAAAAAATAAAAAATAAATAAAAATTTCGCTCAATTAGGACTTTAAACTACCCACTATCACAGAAGATTGACAAGTTCCTGCCCAGTTATGAAAGGCACGGGCATTAGTAAGGCATGCTTACAAACTATTCTATGACCTCCCGGCTCTGATTAATTTGATTGGCCAAGCACAAGTGATTAAGATCTGACACCATCTCTGCCATTCAAGCAGAGGCTTTCGTGTCCCAGTAGTGTCTCTCCACACAGGGATAAACATGCCACTGGCATTTCACTTTGTTGGTTGCTGTACTTGAACTCGGGGCCTGGGCACTGTCTCTCAGCTCTCCAGCTCAAGGCTAGCACCCTACCACTCTGAGTCCCGAGCTTGGTGCTTGAGTGCTTCCCCCCAGCTTTTCAGCTCAGAGCTAGCACTCTGCTACTTCAAGCTCCAAAGCAACTCTGTCCCAGCATTCTGCTGGGAGATTAGACACCACAGTCTCACAGGGACTTTGCTTTGACCGGGCAGGCTCAAAGCTGTGGCTTTCAGATCAATGAGTCCTACAAAAGGCCACGTTACTCCAATTAAAGCAACAAGGTGGTCAACACAGAAATAGTCTCTAAGCATGAGCCTACCTAGAACTTGGTGAGGGCCAAACTTACATCTAAATGAGGATCTGCTGTCCTTCTCCATGGTCCTGCTGGAGATTGCTATAAAGTAACTTACAAGAGTAAGCTGAAATAGCAATTAAGCAACCATTTTGATAGTCCTAATTTTCCTTGTTTCCTTTTTTAGAAACAAAACTTTAGGACAACTTTACTTTTAAATTTTGTTCAGAAACCATTTCTACTTTTCTTTAAAACTTTTACACTTTTTAACTTAAACTCTTACACTTTGGTCTTTATTTGCATTTGAAAAACCTTGAAGGCTGAAGGAATTCCCTTTGCCTCCAGGCCCCCTAGGGCCCAGGTCACTCCCTTTGCCTTTGAAGAGACTTTTTGTATTATTCTGCAGTTTAGATTATTACTGCCTAGAACTCCATCAACAGTTTAAACTCAAATAACAGTTTTTCCCTAATGCAAGAATTACAAACATCAGTGCACCAAAAGTTATCATCAGACTTCCAGTGTCAGTCTGCAAGAAAAGACAGATAGGCAAAGTTTCTGACAGTAATGAACAATTTTACATTTTAATCTCTAATACATGTATCCAAACTTTAAAGGTAATAAATCCCAAATTCCCTAATACCTCTGGGTAATATAGGATACAATGTTTACAATGTAAACAGCTCTAAGTATTACAAAACCAGATTTTTTTTTTCGGGTCTTTAGAAAAGTATTTTTTACCAATTTCTCTTTAAACCAATGTAATAATCCTTTGAGACATTGTAAAACATTCAAACCTAATATTTTTCTTGAAGTTTTAAGCTTAGATTTACCCAATTGTCTTTGTGTTTAAGTATAAATTGATCCATTATTTTATACAGCATGCTGACAATTTAACCTTGAACATGTTCACTCACTCATTCACACACATTCATACTCAAAGATCATAAAGCCCGCAAAATTAATATCTGCCTTTAATTTCCCGAAAGTTTGTGTCAAGAGAGTTTTGCCAAATTTACTCTTACAGGTGAGAACCAGGTTCAAAACAAAACTTTTTGCAAGGCAACTTAGCTAGAATTTATTTTTCCAGGGCTTGTCACAACTGCAGACATGGGGGAGCGGCCATGCTAGGCCCAAAAATGTTCAAATAAATAACAAGGATGTGTGCTTGAGTACGCACAGAAAAACTATAAGGATCCATACTTAGAAATGGTACCAATTTTAAAGACAAAACTGGACAAGGAAAAATATGTAACATGAACAAGACAGAGAAATGGAGACTTTTAAATAATCAGACATTGACATATAACAAGAAAATTGGACTCAATCAGATACACTTAACACAAAAAACATGAGCTCAAATGAATGTTTTCACCAAACAGTTATTTTTAGATTTAGACATGTCTTGCTGGTGGGACTCTCAGGTATGCCTTGTTATCAACAAGAAACTCAGAAGGGGAGGGGGGGTCAAGGCGTCCCTTGACCACCCAGGCCTCTGTTTTAGGCCCACAGTGCACCTTTTCAAACAAACAAACAAAAATAAAATAAAATAGAATAAAATAAAATAAAACGCAGACATACAGGGGGGTCGGCCGACTTCTACTTACCTCTGGAGGCCTTTGCTTTTCACCTGGGCATCTTTTACAAAAAAGGTTATTAAGAAGAGGGATGGTAAAGACAAAATAATGTCACATATTAAATTGTGTAGAGTCAATGAATATGTTAAAAGGTCCCTACATAATAGTAAAAGGAGGAGAAACACAGCTCATATGAATGTGTGGAACAAGTGGATCAGTAGCAGTCCCAATTGACATGCACAAATAACTCAGGTCCTTCCCACATCGCAGGATGCACCACTGGAGAGTTGGGGGTGTAGGCCCAGTGAGTCGCTGCTTGGATGGCCACTGTCACTCTCCACGATCCGAACACAGCGTTCAGGCAGCCAGCGGGCGTCATTTTCTCCTTGTGAAAAAACACATACGTGCCCTCGACCCCAGGTTAGAACAGGATCCAGGCAATGCCAAGCACCAGTTAGGAGATCCTTCCACTTTACTAAGGCAAAAGCACGCTGCTCTCTTTTTTCCCAGAATCGCTGAGCAGCAGATAAATTATTTGAATCCAAATTCAAAAAATTTAAAACAAATAAAGCATGATTAAGTATATTCACAGGGGTAGCGGGATACGACTCTCCTTTCTGTATTTTAGCAATTTGATGTTTTAATAATCCATTAGCTCTCTCCACGATGCCTTGACCTTGAGGATTGTAAGGAATGCCTGTTATATGAGTGACATTATAGGAATGGCAGAAGGATTGAAATGCTCGGCCTGCATAGCCAGGGCCATTATCTGTTTTTATTTGCGAGGGAATCCCCATCTCAGCAAAGCATCGAATGCAGTGAGAAATACAATGTTTAGTGGCTTCCCCAGCAAGGGGGGTGGCCAAGATAAAATTAGAATAAGTATTTACAGTAACATGAACATATTTTAATCGGCCAAATGATGGAACATGTGTGACATCCATCTGCCAAATGTGATTAGAAAGCAGTCCTCGTGGATTTATGCCTAAATGGGGGGCTGCTGAAAAAGGGACACAGTTGGAGCAAGTCTTAACTATTTGTCGTGCTGCTTCTCTAGATAATTTTAACTGTCGGCGCAAGGCTCGACTGTTTTGATGGTGGATGGCATGTGACTGCTTAGCAAGTTCAACCTGAGTTAAGTAAACTCTGGTGGCGGAGTCAGTAACTGCATTGCCCTCACTTAAAGGGCCAGGAAGATTACTGTGAGCTCGAACAAAGCCAAAAAAACAAGGGTGGTTGCGAGAACAAAGCAAAGTTTGTACTTGGCGAAATTGGGTCTGAATATTGGAGTTAATAGTTCCAATAAAGGGAACAGTTTCTATGACTTGAAGGGCACGAATTACATATTGACTGTCTGAGTATAAGTTAAAGGGCTCGTCTTGTAACAGGACGAGTGCTTGTAAAACAGCCTCTAATTCCACCTCTTGGGCGGAGGAAAAACCCGTAACTCAAGATTGAGTTTTCCCATTAATGGTCAAAGCAGCCGTTCCATTAGAGGATCCATCTGTAAATACTAAAGCGGCAGAAGATAAAGGCGAGGCCCGTACTATGGAAGGAAATAGAAACGTATGACACGCAGCAAATTGGAGAAGTTTGTTAGACGGGTAGTGATGCAAAATTTTTCCCGTATAATTGGCCCAAGCAATGGCCCAAGGATCGCAATGGGCGAATAGCCAATCTTGTTGTTGTAGATTATATGGGACACAGATAAAATGAGGTTCCTGACCTAAATATTTATGGGAATCCACTCGGCACATATGTATCAGATTAGCTTCCAATTCGTAGTAGGGGGTCAGCACTTTGCCGGGTGTTGATGGTAGATAAAGCCATAAAAGTGGGCCATCCTGCCACAATACAGCAGTTGGGGAGTGAGAAGTAGCTAAAATGTAAACTCCCCATGGTTTAGAATAGTCACAATAGGTCACTTATTGCTGGGAAATTGCCTTTTCTACAATTTCGATGGCCCTCCTGGCGTCAGGATTTAATTCGCATAAGGATGTAGGGTTGGTATCTCCTTTTAAGAGATCAAAGAGGGGTTTTAACTCTCCTGTGGAGAGCTTTAGATAAGGCTGAAGCCAATTTATATCTCCTAAGAATTGCTGAAAATCATGAAGAGTTCTTAAGTGTGAAGTTTTTAATTGTATTTTTTGGCTTTTAAAATAGTGTGGGCCTAATATATGGCCTAGATACGTAAAAGGGGGGTGTTCCTGAACCATTTCAGCTGCTATTATAAGGCCAAGGAGGCTCAGATCTTGCTTATTTATCCAAAGGCTTGTCATACGACGATAGGGTTAGAACAAGCCAACAAGATGTCATCCATATAATGAACAAAATAAACAGAAGAAAATTTTTCACGAGTGGAAGAAATGGCTCTAGCTACAAAACTTTGACATAAAGTTGGGCTATTTGCCATGTCCTGTGGAAGCACAAGCCAGTGATATCGCTTCATGGGTTCTTTAAAATTAACAGAGGGGACGCTGAAGGCAAAGCGCTTACAGTCTTGAGGCAAGCCAGGCTGTAGGGCCCCCATCAGTTCCATGGTCGCATTCACCTTTCTCAAATCCTGTAACAGCCTCTATTTACCTGACTTTTTCTTTGTAACAAAAATTGGAGAATTCCATGGAGAGTTAGAAGGGACCACATGTCCCAAGTGTAGCTGTTCCTGTACCAGCTGCTGTACTGCAATGATCTTTTCTAGTGAAAGAGGCCACTGCTCGACCCATACCGGTTCTTCAGAGAGCCAATTTATGGGATCAGCATGAGGGGCAGAACAAACAACAGCCCCCATTAGAGAATACCATAATCCTTGTCTCATAGGGTGAGACTGGGGTTGGAGTGGCTCTAGCTCCCCCTGTGCTGCTCGGCCTAGTCCCCTAAAGGGGAGGAGGCCTTGATCCAGTAACTGCTTAGTGACCGCAGCACTAGGACTAAACATATACACTCCCATTTTTTCCATGATATCACGACCCCATAAATTAATTGGCAGATGATCCAGGACAAATGGCTGAAAATGACCAGAGTGGCCTTCCTCATCTCTCCAAACAAGGATCACACTGCTCTGCTGTGGGTCAGTTGCTTGCCCAACCCCCTGTAGGGAAGTCATAGAGGTTGTCAGGGGCCATTGGGCTGGCGATGCACTATGCCTGGTTGTAGTGCCTGTTAAAAGGGACTTGTTGCTAGGGCCTTTAGGCTTGCGTAAAGGTTGAAAAAGGGATTGAGGCCGTAAGGCTGCAGCCAGAGGCGGTGGGTGTGAGGGGTAAGGTTTAGAATCAGACACCATAGTGACCTGAGGGTCGTATTTCTTTCCTACTTCTGGGGGGGCTCTTTGCTCTATCCCCATTTTTGATAGAAGATGTAGGATTTCTTCTTACTTCTTCTCCATCGTAGCCATCCGGCCCTCCATTGACTCATCATAACTTTCCTCCTTGATATTCAAACCTGAATTCTGATACTCAATATCTACTGGTTGTTGTTCCCTTTTCAAGATCTCACTTAGACTCTCTTGGGCTGCGGCATATGGCTCAGCCTCAGGTTTTTCAGAAGGGTCCTTTAACTCATAAATTTCCCTTAATTCAAGATTAAGTTCAGCATTCTCATGTTGAGGATCTATGCATTCACTTACTAAATTCCATACATCAATTGCCTCTACTGGGGTCTTTTCGGGGCCATATACATTATAATATTCTTGAATTATTTTTCCTATCCGCTGCCACGTTTTTTGGAATTCCTCCTCTATAAACCTCGGGCATGCCTCCTAGACAAACTGTAGGAAGCTCTGAAGCACCCCTTTTTCCACCCACGTTCCGTAGGCTTCCAGTAGGCCTGTTAAGATCGGTACATATGACCTATGACTACTAACTTGACCCATAATTTTTACTCCTGACTATACACTCTCTTAAGATCCTCTCTTAATAGTCCTACGATGTGTTACTCACCACAGGGAGGGGTCCTTCACCTTTGTCCCAGATTTTCAGGGTCCCTGTTCGGGCGCCAGTGGCCGGGGCCAGCCGGCAGCAAACCAGGGTTCGCAGATTGGGGTTCCTGAAATAGGGGGCAAGGACTAGGAAGAAACAGAAGAGAGACAGACACACTGGGTCCGGGATGTCTGCAGTCCAGCAAAAGACTGCCGAGACTGCCCCGTTTATTTTACACTCCCCCTCTTCCCTCCTTGAGACCCAGGGAACTTCCAGGTGTTACATTCATATGGCAAATCTCAGGTAATTTAAACAGAATAAGGCCAGAAAACAATAAGACAATAAAGCCATTGTCTGATACAAATCAAGGTACAGTTTGATTCCACTCTGGCTCCCAACAATGTTGCTGGCTTTAGTGTAGCCTGGTTTGTAGTCTATTGGGCAAATGCCCAGGAACGGAATTTCTGGGCTATAGGGAAGCTCTATGTTCAGTCTTTTGGTGAATCTCCACACTGCTTTTCAGAGTCATTGAACAAGTTTACATTCCCACCAACAGGGTAGTGACACTCTTTTTGCATATATTATCTTTAATACCCTTCATAAAGTCCATTTTAACTTGGATGAGTCAAAATCTCAACGTTATTTTGATTTACATTTCTTTTATGGCCAGAGATGTTGAACATTTCTTCATGTGTCTATTCACCATTCTTACTTTTTCTTCTGAGAAGTCTCTCTTTAAGTCATTAGCCCATTTATGAATTGGGTTTTTGTTCCTTTAAAGGTTTATTTTTGGGGAGTTTTAATCTTTTGAGCTCTAAGTATATTTTAGATATGAACCCTTTGCCAAATGCACAGCTAGTAAAATTCTCCAAATCTGTGAGCTTTCCATTTATCTTGCTAGCTATGTCCTTTGCCATGCAGAAACTCTTCAGTCTGATGCAACTCCATTTATCCAGGTTTACAAAGCCATACATAGTAAGAAAAAAACAACTTGGTATTGGCATAAGAATACCAGAAGACTCAGAAATGAACCCACAGATGTATAGCCACTTAATATTTGATATTTTGAGCCAAAAACATAGGCTGGAAGAAAGACAACCTCTTTAACAAATGGCACTGGAAGAATTGACTATACACATGCAGGAAACTCAAGCTAATTCCTAATCTATTACCACACCTGAATCAATTCTAAATGAATCAAAGACTTCACTGTAAGCCCATATGCTATGAAAATATAACAGGAAAAGGAAACACTATGGATCAAAACATTTGTCTAATTTCTAACTTGGAAGTAGGTCAATGTTTGCAAATTCGACAGTTGTGTAGACTCACCTTTGAGATTTTTCTTCCCTTGATGAATCCAAGTTTTAAACAGTTATTTCAAGGTACAGAGAATTTGTACTTTTTTAGTAAGCTTTTGTGGTAATTTGTATGTAGTCAGTGGCATATCTGGGAACTTAAATTTGGAAAACTGAGCATGGATCATTTTTAATATTATCAAAAAAGGATAGTCTATGAGATACATACAGCCCTAGATGTATATACATCTCCATCTACTCAGCTTCTGAATATACCTTTATCTATGAAGCTAAAATTGATAAAATTCAGAGAGTTGTATAACAAATATTCTTCATTTAATAACTGCTCTACAAAATGCATAATGCTTTGTGCTTTAGACTTAAGATCAGAATCTCAGGTGATGAACTCATATTACTGAGGTCTAAAACATGATAACTGGCATTAAATTCCTATTATATAAACTGTGAGGTTTTAGTTTGGTTTAACTGAATTTTCTGAGTCTAGACATGTTGAATAGGTATGTGCAAGTGAAAACTGGGCTATCAAGTTATTAAAAGGAAAGAATAAAACAAACAAAATATTCAGGGCAAAGTTCTTTGAAAATCTACAGGGAAGGGACATTAGGTGAAGTTTACTACTTGGGATGCAACGGGAGTGGACAAAATCTCATTACATCTAAAGCAGTCAACCAATTGCCTTCTCATTGACCACACATAGGAAGGAATTGACATTAGATATTCAGGTAGATTTCTTTCTGCACGCTTTATTATTGATTGGGTAACAGTTGACAAAAGATAAGGATGACAAGGAAGATCTGTGATGTCTATGAAGAAATAAGATAGAAATTTCTCACAAGAGCTTAGGTTAATCTGGGAATGGAGAACATATTTGATGTCCAAGTTAAACATAGGCAATTATCCTTTTAAGGACCTGTGAGGATGAGGTAGTAGGATTGTGAGTTTGAGGTCAGTGAGTGCTGCATGGAGGATTTGTGGCTAGCCTGGGCTTCATATGCAAACCATGGTGTCAGAAACCAAAGCCTACCAACACAACTGAAAACAAAACCACATTCAGCATGTTCAAATGAGTGATCTGTACATCCCACATCATATTTATTTGGTACACTTGTGTGTATGTTTGTGTGTATGTATGTTAATGTATAGATATTTATCCTCTATTTTTTGTCAAAAAAATAGAGTTGTGGAGCTTGAACTCTGGGCCTGGGCACTTTCCCTGAGTTCTTCTGCTCAAGGCTATTGCTCTATCCTTTGAGCCACAGAGCCATTTTCGATTTCCTGACAGTTACTTGGAGACAAAAGTGTCATGGACTTTTTGTGCCCAGGCTGGCTTTGAACTTCAATCCTCAAATCTCAACCTCCTGAGTAGCCAGGATGACAGGTGTGAGCCACCAGTGCCCGGCAATGCTCAGTTTGCCCAATTAGAAACTTTTTATTTAATGAGTATACAAAAATGAATTCTCCTTGATATGCATTCCATTGATGTTTGGTTCAGTTGTGGCCCAGGTATGTTCTATGTAGTGGTTATTGTGCATAAATTCCAGTGTTAATTTATCCTACTCATGAGATCATATTCACAGATGATCATCAAACAATAGCACTGATAAAATGAGGAGTACTGATAAAATGAGTCTTTCTCAACTCTTAAACTACAAAGTACTTTAATTATGCAGCCCCATACATGTGACAAAGATTTTTCTTCCTTCAGTGTCCACTAATACAAGGAATATGCCATGGGAAGTAATGTGAATAAACAGTTGACCATTGCTTAGATGTATGTTGACAGTTCTTACTCTAGGAGACAGTATCCTAACCAATACGTAGAGGATAAAGGAAGAAATCTTTTTTGTTTGGTCCACACTTACAAAAATTAATTGTGTCAGTATGAAATGTTGAAGAGTTCCTATATTTGCAACCATGAAAAATGCAAGTAAAATCATTTCAGTTATCTTGCAATAGCTAGTCTTGAATCCTGCAGGTCTGGCAGTCAGTGTTGTGTGCTTCAGCCTCTTAGGCTTAGTCTCTCAACAATACTTTGGAGATTATGAGTTTTCCTGACCTTTGGTTATGTCCTTTCAGGAATCCAAATAAAAAATCTCTGAGCTCCTCCAATGTGGATTAGCAGAGGAAATTCTGTGAGGACTTATTAGTTTCCACAGTCACTGGAAAAAACACACTCTTTTTTTTAAAAATGTTTTTTGTGGGTTGTGGTACTTGAACTTGTCCAGGGAGCTGAGCCTGAGCTCTTCAGCTCAAGGTTACCACCCTACCCTTGTGCCAAGCCCCACTTCCCATTTTCTAGAGGTTAATTGGAGATAAGTGTTTCATGTCAGAGAATTCGGCGGAAGATGGCGGTGGTTCAGGGTGAGACATACTGAGCTCCTGCTAAGATTCATGTACTGGCAGTGCAGGAGACAGTCCTCTAACAGAAATTGAACCTAAGTAAGCTTTAGGACCACAGAGAACTCAGGCAGAGAGGAAAAAAAGGAAGCATATCAGAGCAAAAACAGAGCATGGAGTGGCCAGGAGACAAAGGCTCTTCTGAATCAGAGCAGAGACAGCACTCCACAGCAGCGCAGACCCGCCAGCTGCAGACAGAACCACACAGAGCTGCGTGAGCCCAGAGCCGACACCGGGCTGTGCACGGACCTGCCAGCTTCACGGATTCGGACAATCCAGCAATTTGTGAGTAGGTCCGAGAAGTTTCCACTGCTGCTCTGGGTACAGCATTGGGAGGGAGCCCCTCCCCCACCAACTGAGAGCAGCACCATCTTGACTGCTGGCAATGACCCAGGCCAAAGCAATTGGAGCCTGAGAGGTGTTGCTGACAGCGCCACCTAACTGGCAAAGATTTCCCAGAGATCCCTTAGCTAGAAATCTGGCCCCAGCGCTGCTGAAGTCCATCCCCCTGTGCTGCCCGCAGACCTGGTAAACAAAGCCGCCCGTGGATCTTTCAGCTTTGTTTTCGTTTTGTGTGTGTGTGTTCTGTTTTCTTTTATTTTGTTGCTGTTTTGTTTCTTTTTCTTGTTTTTCTTTTCTTTCTTAAATTGGTGTCATTGAAATCTCCTATATCAACCTCTCTCTTTTCTCTATATAGCCTTCTTATTACTTTTCTTATTTTCATAAGTTTTATCTAAGTTCATCTAAACTTTTTTACACAAATACTCTACCTCTCTATCACCTTAGGTCAGTTATCCTTACATGATACTCTTTCTTCATTACTATAATATCCTTACACTCCTGTATTATTCTTTTCCTACCTCCCTTGTCATCTTTCATATTATTTTTCTATATCTGGTCCTCTGTTCATCCTTCAACTCTTATAATGCATGGATCTACATTTGATGGTTGTTGAGCAATGCTTTGTATCTAGGTGTTCAACTATACTCTAGGTGCAGAGGGAATTAAATACAATAGAGATTGGATTGAGGGGCTTATTGTTTTGGTCATAAATTGGTCATCTGTGATTGTATTAGATTTGTATGTAAGTGTACAAAAAGAAAGAGAGAGTGTTATTACCAATCTAAAAGAGCTAATATCTCTTGTCAGCCAACTAAACAGGTCTAGGTTAGTTATATCTGAAATATTATAATCTTGTTTAGTATTAATCTTGCTCCCATCCTCAAATAGGCATAAAGAGAAACTCAAGAAAAATGTCAAATCTAGGAATAGCATTTCCCACCCAACATAAACAGGCAATGGAGCAGTCAGTGACAAATCTAGAGGAGAGCCTTCCAAGTGCTATACAAATGCAACTGATAAACATCATTAATGAAAAATGTGAAAACATAAAGAAAGAGATAAGGGAGGAAGCCACAGCTAAACAAGAGGAAACTGTAAACAAGGTGATATGAGAAAAAGGGGAAGCCATAAAGGAGGTCATAGTAAAGGTTTTTTCAAAGAAAAATGGGCGAATTCATAGAATCCACAAACAAAAAGGTGACTGAACTCCAACAAAAGTCCAAAGAGAATAAAACTGCTGAGCTAACCACTCAAATGGAAATCAAGGACCTAAAGAAATCCATACATGATCTAAAACAAGAGATGCAAGGCATCAAAAATGAGCAATTAGAAGCAAGGGAGATGAAGAATAAAGCAGATAGCTTTGATAGCAGGTTAGACAAAGCAGAAGAGAGAATTTCCGGGGTTGAAGATAATTTAGTGGTTTTAGAAAAAGAACAGAAAATGAGTCAATTCAAATCTAGGGAATATGAGAAAAAGCTACAGGAGGTCCAAGATACAATTAGGAAGCCTAATTTAAGGCTAATTGGTATTGAGGAGGGTCTAGAGAAAGAGGTCAATGGTATTGGAAAGATACTTCAGGGAATCATCTCAGAGAACTTCCCAAAAATCCAGAAGGGCAGGCCCATCCACATACAAGAAGCTTTTAGAGCCCCAAACAGACCTGACCAGAAAAGGACATCCCACCGCCACATTATAATCTGAACAGGATCAATAGAGGCCAAAGATAGGATCCTAAAAGCAGTCAGGGAGAAGAGAACCATCACCTATAAAGGCAAACCAGTCAGAATAATCCCAGATTTCTCAGCCAAGACCATGCAAGCAAGAAGAGATTGGAACGATATATACCATGTCCTGAAGTCAAATAACTACCAGCCAATAATACTGTACCCAGCTAAGCTCTCATTCATAACTGAGGGAACAATAAAAACATTTCATTCCAAGGAAAAGCTTCAACATTATGTAGCAACAAAACCAACACTACAGAAAATTCTCAAAGATGTTCTACACATGAAAAACCAACACAAATGTAATACAGAGAAAGACATGGCACCTAAAACTGATAACATCTAAGTACCACAAAAACTATCAAGACACAGGCCCTAACGAAAGCTTGTAAAAATGGCAGGAACTAATAAATATTTCTCAATCCTGACTTTCAATATCAGTGGACTTAACTCTCCAATTAAATGGCATAGATTATCTAGTTGGATCAAAAACAGGATCCATCATTCTGCTGTCTTCAAGAGACACATCTTACCCCCAAAAACAAACACCTCTTGAAAATGAGAGGTTGGAATAAACTCTATCAAGCTAATGGCCCCCATAAACAGGCTGGAGTTGCCATCCTCATATCAGATAAGATAGATTTAAAACTAAAATTAGTGAGAAAAGACAAAGAAGGTTACTACATACTACTAAAGGGATCTTTCCTCCAGGAGGACATAACCATCCTAAATATCGAATCCCGGAGCTCTGAACTTCATCAAGCAAACTTTACTTTCACTGAAACCATACATAGATCAAAACACAATGATTCTTGGTAATTTTAGCACACCACTCTCACCTTTGGACAGATCAACAAGACAAAAACTCAACAGAGAAACCTTAGAATTCCATTCGTCTTCAGGCCTGTTCTTGTGCCAGTACCAAGCTGTTTTGATAATTATTGCTCTGTAACAGAGTATGAAGTTTGGTATTGAAATTCCTCCTATGCTGTTCTTTCTGCTAAAAAGTGTTTTTGCTATACGGGGTCTTTTATTATTCCATATGAAATTTTGGATTGCCTCTTCTATTTCTTTAAAGAATGACATTGGGATATTGATGGGTATTGCGTTGAATTTGTAGATAGCCCTTGGCAAGATTGTCATTTTCATGATGTTGATTCTTCCAATCCAGGAGCATGGGAGGTTTTTCCATTTCCTTAGTTCTGCTTTAATTTCCTTTTTCAGGGTTTTAAAGTTTTCATCAAAAGGTCCTTTACATTCTTAGTTAAGCTACTACCTAGGTACTTTATTTTCTTTGAGGCTATTGCAAAAGGAGTTGCCTTCCTGATTGTTGCCTCCTTACTCCCACTGTTGGCGTAAAGGAAGGCAGTTGATTTTTGAGGATTGATTTTATAGCCTGCTACTCTTCCAAAGTTTTAAATCAGATCAAGGAGCTTGGGAGTAGAGTCTACAGGATTCTTTAAATACAGAATCATGTCATCTGCAAAGAGGGATAGTTTTACTTCCTCTTTCCCTACTTGGATCCCCTTTATGCTTGCTTCTTGCCTTGTTGCATTGGCTAGGAATTCTAATACTATGTTAAAGAGGAGTGGAGAGAGTGGGCATCCTTGTCTCGTTCCTGGTTTTAGAGGGAATGGCGTTAGCTTTGCGCCATTAAGTATAATACTAGCGGTGGTTTTGTCATACACAGCCTTTATTATATTGAGGAATGTTCCTTGGATTCCTAGTTTCTCCAGAGCTTTTAACATAAAGGGGTGTTGGATCTTGTCAAATGCCTTTTCTGCATCTATTGAGACAATCATGTGATTTTTGTCCTTGCTCCTGTTGATGTGTTGAATTATATTAATTGATTTGCATATATTGAACCAGCTTTGCCTCCCTGTGATGAATCCAGTTTGATCATAGTGTATAATTTTTTTTGATAAGTTGTTGTAGACGGTTCGCCAGTATTTTGTTGAGAAGTTCTGCATTGATGTTCATCAAAGAAATAGGTCTATAGTTCTCTTTCTTTGATGAATCTCTGCCTGGTTTGGGGATGAGGGTTATACTGGCTTCATAGAATGAGTTTGGTAAGAAACCTTCATTTTCAATTTCGTTAAAGAGCTTGAGGAGTATTGGTGTGAGTTCTGCTTTGAAGATCTTATAGAATTCAGCAGTGAATCCATCTGGCCCTGGACTTTTCTTAGATGGAAGGTCTCTTATTGCCATTTCTATTTCAGTACTTGAAATAGGCCTGTTGAGTTGGGTCAGTTCTTCTTGGTTCAGTGTGGGTATGTTAATGTTGGCTAGGAATTCATCCATTTCTTCTAGATTCTTGAATTTGTTGGCGTAAAGGTTTGAGAAGTATTCCCTCATGATACTCTGGATCTTGGTAATTTCAGTCGTGCACTAGAATTAACTGCAAATGTATAAAAGACCTTGAGGTAAGAGCTGACACACTGAAAACTTTATAAGAAGGAATAGGAGATACACTAGGCCACCTTGGCACAGGTCGAAACTTTCTTAATAAGGACCAAGAATCACAACGACTCAGAGAAAGGCTGGATAAGTGGGACTGCATTAAACTGCAGAGGTTTTGTATGGCAAAGGACATAGCTAGTAAATTAGTTACGAAGCCTACAGAGTGGGAGAAGATCTTCACCAACCAAACAACGGACAAAGGCCTCATATCTAAAATATATCAAAAGCTCAAAAAATTAAACCACTCCAAAACTAATCTCCAAAGTAAGAACCATCCCATTAAAAAATGGGCCAAAGACTTAAAGAGAGTCTTCTCTGAAGAAGAAACAAAAATGGCCTATAGACACATGAAGAAATGCTCAACATCTCTGGTCATAAAAGAAATGCAAATCAAAACAACGCTAAGATTCCACCTCATTCCAGTTAGAATGGCCAGGATCAGGAAAACTAATAACAACAGATGCTGGAGGGGATGGGGCCAGGAGGGATCACTACTACACTGTTAGTGGGAGTGCAAACTCGTTCAACCACTATGGAAAGCAGTATGGCAGTGCCTCAAAAGACTAAACATAGAGTTTCCCTATGACCCAGCAATTCCACTAGTTGGCATTTACCCAACCATCCAGAAACTAGGGCATACTCAATCCACTAGCACATCAATGTTCATTGCAGCATTATTCACCATAGCAAGGATATGGAACCAACCTAGATGTCCCTCAGTTGATGAATGGATCCACAAGATGTGGTATTTGTACACAATGGAAATCTATGCTGCTGTCAGAAAAAACGACATTGCCCCATTTGTTAGGAAATGGAAAGACTTAGAAAAAATCATATTAAGTGAAGTAAGCCAGACTCAAAGGAACTTAGGCTCAATGGTTTCCCTCATTCATCATAACCTGTAGAAACCTAGGGCTCTACTAGCAGAGATTTGCAGTAGACCAAAAACTTGATACATAAGGCCATATAATATGAAGCTAATTGAATGCACCTCTAAGATATTGAAACAAAAGCCATATAATGAATGATTGCTGTCCTTAATGTGCTATATTATCTCATCTCTTTTGCTGTTCCTTTGTTATCTCATATTGACACAGTATCTCACTTTGTTATCTGATATATTGGATACATTTGTATTTGGTTACTTGAAATTGGACAGGGAAGGGGGGAAAACCAAGAGGGGGAGGGGGGAGGGTAATGGGACCAAGACATGTGAAAGGGTATCAATGTATGTGAATTAATGCACCTTCTATCTGGCAAATATCATGTTACCCCTTTATTAAATACAATAAAAAAAGAACATGAAAAAAAAGAAACCTTAGAATTGAACAACTATATAGACCAACTAGATCTAACAGAAATCTGCAGATTATTCCACCCAGCAACAACACAATATACGTTTTTCTCAGCAGCACATGGAACATTTTCCAAAATAGATCACATCTTAGGCCATAAAACAAACCTGGACAGATTCAGAAACACTGAAATTATTTCCTGCACTCTCTCAGACCACAAGGGCATCAAATTGGAAGTGAACACACAACTCCACCAACGAAAACCCTGTAACTCATGGAGATTAAACAACACATTGTTGAATCACCAATGGGTCATCCAAGAGATCAGAACAGAAATCCAACAGTTTATGAAATTTAACAAAAAGGAGCACACAAAATACCAGCTCCTGTGGGATACGGCAAAGGCAGTACTCAGAGGAAAATTAACAGCTCTGAGTGCCTACAATAGTAAATTGGAAAAATTGCAAACCAACAATTTAATGTGTCACCTTAAGCTTCTGGAAAAAGAGCAACAAACCAACCCTAATCCCAGTAGAAGGAAGCAAATTATTAAAATCAAAGCTGAATTAAATGATTTGGAATCCAAAAAAACTATAGAAAGAATCAACAAAACAAGGAGTTGGTTCTTTGAAAGAATTAACAAAATTGACAAACCCTTAGCAAATCTTACCAAAAAAAGAAGAGAGCATACCGAAATAAACAAAATCGCAGACGAAAATGGTAAAATCATGACAGAAATCACCAAGATCCAGAGTGTCATGAGGGAATACTTCTCAAACCTTCACGCCAACAAATTTGAGAATCTAGAAGAAATGGATGAATTCCTAGCCAATATTAACATATCCACACTGAACCAAGAAGAACCAAACCAACTCAACAGGCCTATTTCAAGCTCTCAAATAGAAATGGCAATAGAGAACTTCCACCTAAGAAAAGCCCAGGGCCAGATGGATTCACTGCTAAATTCTATAAGATCTTCAAAGCAGAGCTCACACCAATACTCCTCAAACTCTTCAATGAAATTGAAAATGAAGGTTCTTTAGCAAACTCATTCTATGAAGCCAGTATAACCATCATCCCCAAACCAGACAGAGATTCATCAAAGAAAGAGAACTATAGACCTATTTCCTTGATGAACATTGATGCAAAACTTCTCAAGGAAATACTGGCCAACCGTCTATGAAACTCATCAAAAAATTATACACCCTGATCAAACAGGATTCATCACAGGGAGGCAAAGCTGGGTCAACATACTCAAATCAATTAATATAATTCAACACATCAACAGGAGCAAGGACAAAAATCACATGATTGTCTCAATAGATGCAGAAAAGGCATTTGACAAGAACTGACACCCCTTTATGTTAAAAGCTCTGGAGAAACTAGGAATCCATGGAACATTCCTCAATATAATAAAGGCTGTGTATGACAAAACCACAGCTAGTATTATACTTAATGGCGAAAAGCTAAAGCCATTCCCTCTAAAACCAGGAACGAGACAAGGATGCCCACTCTCTCCATTCCTCTTTAACATAGTATTAGAAAATCTAGCCAGTGCAATAAGGCAAGAAGCACGCATAAAGGGGATCAAATAGGGAAAGAGGAAGTAAAACTATCCCTCTTTGCAGATGACATGATACTGTATTTAAAGAATCTTATAGACTCTACTCCCAAGATCCTTGAGCTGATTCAATACTTTGGAAAGGGTAGCAGGGTATAAAATTAACCCTCAAAAATCAACTGCCTTCCTCTATGCCAACAGTGAGAGGAAAGAGGCAACAATCAGGAAAGCAACTCCTTTTGCAATAGCCTCAAAGAAAATAAAGTACCTGGGAAGTACCTTAACTAAGTATGTAAAGGACCTTTTTGATGAAAACTTTAAAACATTGAAAAAGGAAATTAAAGCAGAACTAAGGAAATGGAAAAACCTCCCATGCTCCTGGATTGGAAGAATCAATATCGTGAAAATGACAATCTTGCCAAGGGCTCTCTACAAATTCAATGAAATACCCATCAGTACCCCAATGTCATTCTTTAAAGAAATAGAAGAGGCAATCCAAAATTTCATATGGAATAATAAAAGACCCCGTATAACAAAAACACTGCTTAGCAGAAACAACAGCGCAGGAGGAATTTCAATACCAAACTTTAGACTCTATTACAGAGCTATAATTATCAAAACAGCTTGGTACTGGCACAAGAACAGGCCTGAAGAGCAATGAAATAGAACTGAAGACCCAGATATTAAACCACAGACTTATAGCCACCTAATCTTTGACAAGGGAGCCAAAAAAATAGAATGTAAGAAAGATAGCCTCTTCAATAAGTGGTGCTGTCAGAACTGGTTAAACACCTGCAGAAAACTAAAGTTGGATCCCTCTTTATCAGCCTGTACGAGAATTAACTCCAAATGGATCAAAGACTTGGAGGTAAAAGCCGACATTCTGAAAACTTCACAAGAAGGAATAGGAGATACACTAGACCTCTTTGGCATGGGTAGAAACTTTCTTAATATGGACCAGGAATCACAACAAATCAGAGAATGGCTGGATAAGTGGGACTGCATTAAACTGCAGAGCTTTTGTATGGCAATGGACATAGCTAGTAATCTAATTAGGAAGCCTGCAGAGTGGGAGATCTTCACCAACCAAACAACGGACAAAGGCCTCATATCTAAAATATATCAACACCTCAAAAACAATCTTTCCATGTTTTCTTCTGTGAATGCACAAATAAGAGATACCATTTTAAAGTATTCCTTTCTCTAAAATAATGCTCACATGCTCCAAACTCAAACCACAATCATGGACAGAGGCAGCATTGGTTGCTGAGATTTGTAGATGTGGGAAATTGAGAGAACACAAGTGATTTGCTGCTTGAAGTAAAAAAAATAAGTCTGAGTGTGCGGATCCTGGTGAAGGACAAATATAACACAACGAAAGTGCCTTTCTCCACAGGAGTCCCTTTGGAATGCATAGTCGGAAACAGAAGTATTCAAGGCCAGTGATTGGAAAATTGCTCTTGCATTTGGGAAAGATGTTTAGCTCAACTACTGAAGGAATCTTGATTTTCCCATCATGCATTTCAACCAACTGTATTTACCCTGATGATTAAAACATGTTTACTTTGATTCATTACATGGGTTATTTTCATGTAACTTTTTAAATAAACTTGTCTTGGGACTTTATATGAAAAGGATAATCTGTTTACAGACCAAAGGTAAAATTTAGATTCATTTAGAACACAGAGATTCATAAGATGCTACATCTGATATTAGCTGCTGGGGTTAACTGTGGATATGCTTATATGTAGGTAAAGAAGTTGTATACTAAGACTGAGGGGAAAATATGGATGAACAATGCTGCTTTCTTTAAAATTGCATTTTGCATCTTCGCTGTCCTGCATATGGCTCAATTCTCAATCTGAATTTACAAGACTGCATATACTGCTTTCTCTAAGGTCTTACATCAGAATGCACTAGCCCAGATATGTCCTTTGCCAAACAATCATTCATATATTCATACATCACATCAATATACATTTCATCTGTTCCTGAACTGCAAAAATAAACGCTAAGAGCAATCTTATGTATTTGATAAAACTACATGGATCATTCTCACTAAATGACAAATGTGGCTCTGATGATATAAGAATTACATGATTTGTGGAATAAGATAATCACAATAAAGAGTACCTTCCTTATGTAGGGAATGTGGCTCACATATTTGTCCCTCAGCAAAGCCCAGGCATCTGAAGTGGTCAACCACTAATCATTGACCACATGTAGGAAAGAACTGACATTAGATTTCTGGGTAGATTTCTTTTTATACTCCCCTTTATTGATTGGGCAACAGTTGGCAATATGACAAATAGGACAAATATGACAAATATGTGATGTCTTTGAAGAAATAAGATAGAAATTTCTTATAAGAGAGAATGGAGAATATATTTCTCATGAAAGGGACTGGAAAATATATTTTTCATTCAAGTCAAAAGCAGGCTATTGTCCTCTAAGGACCTGTGAGGACAAAGCAGTAGGATTGTGAGTTTGAGGTTAATGAGTACTGCATGGAGGATTAGGGCTAGCCTGGGCTACATATGCAAACCCAGTATCAGAAACTAAAGCCAACCAATCCAAAACAAAACTACATTCTGGATGTTCAGATGATAATTTGATGTAGACATACAGTATAAAATGATTACTATGAGCAGGGTGATCAGTATATCCATTATCACATTTAGTTGATACACGTGTGTGTGTGAAAGAAGCTATCCAGCTTCTTAATTGAATGCTTTTTATTTCACCTCAGGATGAAGATATTCTTATGTGTAAAGGAATGATATTAAAACATTTGGAAAACTGAATTAAAATTTTTGTGGTTCTTTGCCTCCTCCACATATCATGAAGATTAATAAGTTATACCCCACGTATGTTCATTCTCCATGCACTAGCTTTCCTAATTTAGAGTTTAGACAGGAGAGACTTTTGACACTGTGAACTTACAAACAACATCTGTGGGTTGATGGAGACTTGATTGGCAGATATTTTTACCACATTGATTTTGGATCATCAAACATAGTGACATTGTATAATTATCCCTTCTTCAGCTCATGATTATACAAAAACTTAATTCACCTTAGTTTATCTTCCATTAATGTCTGGTTCTGTTGATCTCGGCTGGACTTCATTTTATTTATGATGTCCCAGCTATGTTCTAGGTATAATTTAGCTTTTCAAGTACAGAAGACAGCAATGCTAATTTACTCTACTCATGAGATCATATTCATGGATGATCATCTTACAAGAGTACAAATAAAATGAGGGATTCTCACGCCTAAACAACAACAAAGTACCTTAATTTTGGAGCCCTATACATGTGTGAAATATTTTAGTTTTTTGAGTGTCTTAATGACAAAAGTGTGCCATATTGAAGAATAAAATAAAGGAAAAAAAACTTTTTTTTTTTCATGGGCCTTGGACTCTGCCCTGGCACTGTCCCTGAGCTCTTCAGTTCAAGGTTATCACTCAACCATTTGAGCCACAGCACCAATTTTGTTTTTTGGGGGTTAATTAGAGATAAGAGTCTCATGGACTTTCATACCAGGGCTGTCTTTGAATCATGATCCTCAGATCTCAGCCACCTAAGTAGTTAGAATTATGGGAGTGTGCCACCAGCGTTCAATTAAGAAATCATTTTTGTTTGGTCCACCATTACATACATTAACGGTTTAAACCTGTAAAGATGAAGGATTCCTACATTTGAAACAATGAGGAATGGAAGCAAAGTTTTTTTAGTAGTCTTGAGATAGCAAGGTTTCAACTACACAGGGCTGGCTGTCAATATTGTGATCTGCAGCTATGGAGCACAATGCTCTTATTGTTTAGATTTCACCAGTACCGTGGAGAGTCTGAATTTTCCTGATCTTCAGTCATGTCCTTCCATGAAATCCAAGGGGGAAATCTCTGAGCTCCTCTATTGTGGATTAATTCAGAGAAAATTCTGTGAAGACACTCACAGACACTGAGAGAAATGATGGAACACTTTGATATTGTTCATTTGAAATTTGAATTAGACAGCTGTTACTTTGCCAAGGACATAGACACACAATTCTTTGTGTATTTCTCAACAGTTAATCCTGTAGCTCAAAGTCTTCAAAGAAAAATGAAAATGAAGAAACAATACTAAATGGACATCTTGCACATTGCACTGTTTTCTAAATGTTTCCATTTTCAAAGTACACATGGTAATGTTTATATTCCATTTGCTAATTGAACTCTTATGCTCTCAGAAGGTTGACTCATTGATGCTTAATTTTTTACATCTATGTGTTCGTATGTGTTGTCAATATTAAAAAAAGAGCAAGAGGAAATTGTCCAAAAGTACAATGATGTCACTAACCCAACACCTTTTTCAGTGGAACAGAATCTCAGAATATTTTCTGTTATATTTCCAGAAAAAAACTCAAAATAGACATAAGTAGTGAATCCATTTTGAGAAGAATTGATCTAATATTTATGTTAAAATTAGAACCAATACCAACATATAAAGAAATATTGTAGGCATGGCTAATCCTCAACAATATCCATGAAATGCTAGTGTTTTCAGGTAATGCTCACAATCCTAACTTCTAATCCATACCAACAGTAGCTTGAAAAATAAAAGTGACAGGGTAGGGATTTAGCTCAATGATAGAATACTAGCCTGGCAAGTGCTAGCCCCTGATTTCAGTTCTCATCTCTTAAAAATTTTGTGAATGCACTAATACAAGATAGTATTTTAAAACACTCCTTTCTGTAAATAATGCTTGCATGCCCCAAACTCACATCACAAGAATGGATAGAGACAGCACTGGTGTTCTGATTTGTAGATGTGGCAAGGTGAGACAACATGAGTGATATGCTGCCTTATGTAAAAATCAGCCTGAGTGTGAGGCTCATGGTGAAGGAAAAATGAAACAAAGAAAGAGATTTTGTCCACATGAATCTCTTAGAAATACAGAGTTGGAAATAAAATTACTGCATTTAGGAAATATTTTAGTTCAAATATGGACGGAAGTATGATTTTACTGTCATGTATTTCAACAAATTGCACTTATCCTGCTGACTGAATCATCTTTACCTGGACTCCCTATGTGTGTTATTTTCATCCAACTGTGTTTTTGTTTTTGTCTTTATTTTTGTTTTTTACTTATCTTGGAACTTTCTATGAAAATAGAAAACTTGTTACAGATCCAAAGTAAAAATTGGAAAGAAGGATATTCATATATGTTGCAACTATAGATCTCCCCCTTGTCTAAGCAAATGAATGAAATATGAAGCCTTAGGGGAAAACAGGGATGAAAGCTACCACTTTCACTAAATCTGTATTGTGTCTCTTTGATACTCTGCATATTTTGATATTGGCTTAGCTACCAAACCAAAATGACAAAACACAGTGTTCTGTTTTCCCTAAGGACTTAATGTCAAAATATACTAGCAGAGATATATCCTTTTCCAAATAATATTCATATATCACATAAATATTAGTTTTACCTGTATATCAACCACAACAATAAATTCTAGGAACAACCTCATGTATTACATGTCAATGTCTGTACCATTTTTACTAAATGGCAAACATGGCTTTGATGACATAAGAATTACATGATTTGTGGAATAGTGTATCAGGATAATCACAGTAAAGAGTACCTTCCTTTTGTAGGGAATGTGGCTCACATATTTGTCCCTCAGCAAAGCCCAGGCATGGGTTCATTTGGTCAGTACAGCTTTCGTTAGCAGAGCCAAGGTAATTTGAAAGCCAAGAACTCCAGTAATCACTCCCAGCTATTTCTTGTTGCTGTCCCGGAGAAGCTTCCTGCACCAGAGTTTCTTCATGGCATTCTTTACTTCTGCATTCCGTAGGGTGTAAATCATGGGATTTAGCATGGGGGTGATGATGGTGTAAAACACAGCCACCATCTTATCCTCCGTGAAAGTAACATCTGGGCGCATGTAGGTAAAGGTGCAGGGAACAAAAAAGATAATGACCACAGCAAGATGGGCGCCACAGGTGGAGAGAGCTTTGCGCCTGCCTTCTGCTGACTGCTTCCTCAGAGACACCAGAATAACAGTGTAGGAGATCAGCAAAATGACAAAACTGCCCAGACTGATGGTACCACTGTTGGCTGTCACAAGACCACCAATGATGTGTGTGTCCGTGCAGGCCAGTTTCAGCAGAGGGTGGACATCACAAAAGTAGTGATTGATCTCATTGGGCCCACAAAAGGGCAATTGGACCAACAGAGACACAGGGATTATGGTGTGCAAGAATCCACCCACCCAGGTGCCCAGCAAGATTTTGTTGCATCTCTCCTGGTCCATGATGGTCATGTAGTGCAGCGGCTTACAGATGGCCACATACCGGTCATAAGCCATGACAATAAGGATGAAGATCTCTGTGCAGCCAAAGAAATGGACCCCGAAGAGTTGTAATATGCACCCTGCATAGGAGATTCTTTTCTTCTTAGCTAAGAGATCAGCAATCAGCTTGGGTGCAGTGGATGATGAAAAACAAATGTCCACAAAAGACAAGGAATTGAGGAAGAAATACATGGGTGACTTCCAAAGATTGTCCATGCAAATTGTCAGCATGATGAGCAGGTTTCCTAGAAGAATGACAGTGTAGAAGAAGGAGAACACCACTAGACAAACCTCTTCAGCCACTGGGTCTTGAGTGAGGCCCCAGAAAATGAACTCTGTCACGTTGTTTACCTTTTCCATGAATGTATGTAATCAGCCTTAGAGACAATTAAATTACCCGAAAGGTAAACAGCAGAAAGGCAATTGTCCACTTTCTTTCAGAATAACTGCACATAATCCTGCAAAATATGTGTAAATACATACATACAGACATGAACATGTGTATTAGGAGGAAGGCAATTATGGCACTTGTAGGAGAATGGATGGATCTGGAGGAATTTTGATTTAAATAGATTTTGAGATGTTTCCTAAACTTGTACATTGTTGAATATGATCCCTCTTTTGTAAGTGTCATATAGTTGAAAGCCCATGCCTTAGAGTTCCATCTACATTGAGGCATCTACTCTATTGAACGCTATTGTCATACCTAGTCTTTTATTTTAGCAACATTGTGTTGACTTTTTCCAGTTTAGAAAACTGTACTGTTCACCTTATCTCTAAGTTACAGCTCCTAAAATAGCTATTATTTCTATTTTCCTCATGCTTAAAACAATAATAACAGTAGATCATTCTTGCAATAGCAGTAATATAAATATTCAGACTCTTACATATGCTTCTATTATTTTTGCCAGTCTGGGGCTTGTATTTAGGGACTGAGCACTGTCCTTAGGCTTTCTCAAGGCTAGCACTCTGCCACTTGAGCCACAGCACCACTTCTGGCCTTTTCTATATAGGTGGTACTGAGGAATTGAACCCTGGTCTTTGTACATGCTAGGCAAGCACTCTGTCATTAGGCCAAACTCCTAGCACTATATGCTCCTATTTTTATATGTCCCTTTCCCTGTTACTTTTTCTGACAACACAAAATACAACTTTCCACTGTCCAAGTCCGTCAGTTTAAGAAACACCCTTCAGATCTGTATTGGAGACATGAGTTTTATTGCTCATTCTACTTTAGAATGAGTTAGTTCTTACACATGAGCACAGGATGCTCATGAAACCTTTTCTCTCAAGTATGCAGAATTCCAATGTGAAAGACAGTGTTCCTGACTCTCATGTCAAAGAATTTGACTTCTCTGAACATATGCACAATGAAATGTCTCACTTCCTTTTCAAATGATTGGAATTTTTGAACTTCACATTTGTTCTGCCCTAGGTCATTGTTACAAACAGCTACACCTTGTTATTTTATTATAAACTTGATTTTATAATTCTATAGCTTCTTAGATCTGTGTCTTATAGATGTTTAAAAAAGAGCAGCCAAGAAGATTTCTTTATGTCATCAATCATCTTATGTTCACAATATAGAAGAGAATAGTCTCACCAGTGTTTTCAAGGCATGAGTCTTATTTTAGTCCCTTGTCTTCTTAAGATACAATTTGATTGTTTCCATCCACAGCAAAAGAACTGTGATGACTGACAATTTTGTGGAAAATGAGCTCTAAGTAAAGCCTGATTCCTATACTCAAATACTAGTAAGCATAGGGCTCTCTTTCTCTGGTTCTCAGAACTGCTGAAATTTCCCATTTCTCCCCAGTAGTTTTGTCAATAAATGTTCTTTGCTTTACTTATAAGGATTATTTCAAAGATATGATGCAATATCATAATGACCTTAGGGAAAGACTTTACTTAGTACTCAAGATTAATAATAGCCAAATGACATGGTTATCACTGAAGTTTAATTTACATTTCAGTTATTTTTGATTTGATTTCTTTGACACTAAACTGATTCTTCAAATTAGGACCATAACTTTAACTCCCAGCAATTCAGCAAAAAAAATTTAATTTTGTAATGTCTGTTAATTTCCTAACTTTCTTCCTATTGTCATAGGTTTCTGCCATCATTGTAGCTTGAATGTACTCTTCATCTAAGAAGCTACATATTTTAAGATAATGAAACAATATATCAAAACATATCCCAAATTTACAGCATTCATAGTAATTATAAAAGTTTAACTACTATAGGGGCCCGTAAGTTTGGACTAGTGGTAGAATGCTTGCACGAAGACCCGGGTTCGACTCCTTGGTACCGCATATATAGAAAAAAGCTGCAAGTGGGTGCTGAAGCTCAAGTGGCAGAGCTCTAGCCTTGAGAAAGTCGAAGGACAGTACTCAGGCCCTGAGTTCCAGCCCAGTTTAAATATTATAACTCAAAGTCCTGTGACTAGAACGACATGTCGATGAAAAATCAAACTCATGCAGTGACTCAAGGGGTAGGGCCTTAGCTTTGAGCTGAAGAGCTCAGGGACAGCACCCAGGCCCAGAGTTCAAGCCCCACGACGGACCAAAAAAAAATCAAGCAAATGATAAACATAAATCATGTAATTTTACCTTTTTTCCCCTCCTTTGTCATTGTTTTTAATCCTGTACCTTTTGTCTCGTATGTAGCTTTATCTGTTTGGGGGTCATCAGTGCATCACCATTTCCTGAAGTTTGACACTGAATAATATTTCAGGTAGATCATGTCATACATTTGGTTTATAAATCCATCTGTTGATAACTGTCTGGTTTGATTACATGCATTGTCCATTCTGAATGATACTATTATAGCCATGTGAATAGAGATGTATGCTCAAATACAAATTCTTTACTTATTTTGAGTATATGTTAGAAATGGATAATCTCTTTTAAATGGCGAATTCGTGTTTCATGTATGAAGCAGAAGAACCATGTATGAAGCAGTTGAACCATGTTTTGATTTGTAATCTTCCTCGTGCATTTATTATTATTATATTTAAGTAGTTGCACAAGGGAAATATCATTTAATAAAGCAGATTATGAATACAGTGCATCGTGGTCTGGGTCACCCCCAGGGCCCAACTCCTCCAGTATATTTCTTAATTTTGTGGTATATGAAATGTTTTCTTCCCTGCATTCTTAGCCCCTTCCTACCTTCATTGTCCACCCTTTCTCCTTGTCCCCTTCATTCACGTGTGTGCGTGTGTGTGTGTGTGTGTGTGTGTGTGTGTGTGTGTGTGTGTATGTGTGTCTATGTATGTGTTTTGTGTAGGTTCTGGAGTTCGAACTCACGTTATTCCTGATGGCTGTTTTTTTAATTTTGTTCATGGATTGAGTTCTCCTCTTGATCCACAGCATGGGTTCTGGCTTTTTGGTTGTTAATTGGAGATAAGGATCTCACTGGAATTTGGCATAGCTTTGAAATGTGATGTTCAAAAATTAGCCTCTGTAGTAGCTAGCATTCCAGGTGTTGTAACAGAAACCTGGCCAAATTTTATATTTTTACATTGACTATTGGCTGCGTATTTGATTTGGTTTATATTGTGGTTTATCTTGCTTGTATTTCACCTTGAAAGAGTCTTAGCCCTTCTAGTGCTGCAGTTCTACTGATGCTGGGGCCTGAGATTAACAGCTCCTTTGGCATGCTGCCCAAAAAAACGCATCCAGTCAGACTTCACCATAATTTTAAAGGAGGAAGATATAAATCCCTACTCAAGTATTATTTGTTGTCTTTACCTTTAAGCACTATGACCATATAGATCTTGCTCATTCTGAGAAGTACAGCATGAAAACTTAATGCATAATTCAATGAACCTATAGAAATCTTTAATAAAAGCAACACTAATAGAAAAAGCATTTGCTGCAGCAGTGCTCACTTCATTCTAAACCCCCAAACTAGAGACAATCCATTTTTTGAGCGACAATGATCCATTTGTTTCTTATTTCTTTTTTATTATAAAATTTATAACAATAGACAATACAGTATTTGACTTGAAACAAATTCTTACATTTCTTTCTCTCTAGTCTCAGAGAGCAGGCAAAATAGTAGTATATTTAGTTTTTCAAATTTAATTGTGGAACATCTATTAATTTCCTATTTTTTCGCCACAAAGAGTTTTGCCCTCATTGTAGTTTTAATGTACTGATCATATAAATAGATAAATCTCTGAAGAGAGTAGAACCATATATCAAAGCTATCTCATGAGTGTATAGCATTCAAGTAACTGTCAAAGATATTACTAGACTTAAATACTATAACATAAAAAATTCCTATATGTCAGAATCATGGGATCTATCTAATAAAACTCAAATGAATGATAAACATAAATCAGGTTCTTTTACTTTTTTAATTCTCCTTTGATGTTATTTTTTGATTTTTGTACCTTTTGTTAGAGTGAACAGAGGCACCAGTGATATTCACTGGATAATGTTGAAAATGAATAATGCAACATGTGTGTGGGGAAGAGAGGGGAAAGAAAGCCCGGGAGAAAGTAAGAGAAGAGATGACATGGTTCAAAAAATATACTCATTACCTGACATATATAACTGTAACCCCTCTGTAAATCATTTTTACAATAAAATGTTAAAAATCATGTACCCTTCATAAACTGCTTTAGCTTCTGCTAGTATAAATGATGAGGAGACATCTCATCAGTTTATCAGAAATATGTTATATAAAAGATTAAGTGGAGGAGCTGGGAATTTACCCTTGTGGTAGAGTGTCTAGCATGCACTAAGACCCAGGTTTGATTCTTCTGTACCATATTCATAGAAAAAAGCCAGAAGTGATGCTGTGGATCAAGTGGTAGAACTTAGCCTTGAGAAAGTCCAAGGACTGTGCCCAGGCCATGAGTTCAAGGCCCAGGACAGGCAAAAAAAAAAAGAATTAAGTGGACAGAACAACATTATATTTAAGAATATTCAATTTTGAAGAATCATAATCTCAAATATATCTCTCATCTTATCACTTGGGACTGTGAAATAAGGCAGTCATATTTGCATTCAGTAGGTCATGGCTTTAACATTCCATAACTTTCTCATGGCATTTTGCACCTCCGCATTCCTCAATGTGTAAATGAGTGGGTTGAGAAAGGGGGTTCCAATGGTGTAAAACACTGTCACCATCTTGTCAGCTGGGTACGTGGTTGGAGGACGCGTGTACATGAATATACAAGGAACAAAGGAGATTATAACTACAAGGATGTGGGAAGAGCAAGTGGAGAGAGCTTTCTTCTTCCCTTCGGCACTGTGATTTCGCAGTGAATGCAAGATGACAAAGTAAGAGATCATCAAAACCAGGAAACTGCATGAACAAAGTGCCCCGCTGTTGGAGACGATCATCAGGTTGATCATGTGAGTGTCTGTGCAGGCAAGTTTCAACAAGGGCTGCACATCGCAGCAATAATGGTCAATTAAACTGGGTCCACAGAAGGGCAATTGTAAGAGCAACACAATCTGAGAAGAGGCATGTATGACAGACCCCATCCAGGCAAAGACAATCAAGATGACGCAGACCTGCCTTCTCATGATGGTTGTGTAGTGCAAGGGCTTACAGATGGCCACATAGCGATCCGCAGCCATGAAGATGAGGACAAAGATCTCCATGCAGCCAAACAGATGCAGTGCAAAGACTTGGATCATGCACTCGTTGTAGGAAATGGTTTTCTTTGCAGAGGGGGAATCCACAATGAGTCTGGGGGCTATGGATGTGGAAAAGGAGAAATCCACAAGGGACAAATAAAACAGGAAGAAGTACATAGGGCTGCCGAGCGTCTGGCTGAATTTGATGGTCACCAAGATAAGCGAATTTCCGACTACGGTGCCTCCATAGAAGATCAAGAAGATGGAGAACACCAGTTTTTGTTCCTGAGGATCCTGTGTCAAGCCCAGCAGTACAAATATCGTTACACTGCTGTTGTTAGGCATCGCTTAAGTTGATTTGGGGAAATCAGAACTGACAATAAAGAAAAAAAGAAATCTGCATGGAAACAAGGGAAAAAAATTAAAATGACTACTGAATTTTGGAAGTTATATTCTTCATCTTAAAATTCTCTCCAACAGATTATTAATTATTATGTGTATTTTACCAACATTATCAACTTAATAGAATGCTTTAAAATTTCTGGTTGCACATGAAATTAATGAAAGAGCAAGCAATTATTTAAATGAAGTATTATTTTAGGTGAATTCTTAGGAGGCAAGAAATCTTGTTAACTGTCTTAAACAAGGATCTATTTGGAATAATTGGATCCCATGATGAATACACTGCGAAATCCTTTGCATAATTGAGTTTACTATGCTTTGACATTATTTGAAGACTTAGCAATTGTTATAAGCAATATTTGAGATACATACTTTGAATACTGCAATGTAATCGTTTAAACATCAGAGATTACTGTCCTCAATAAAATCTAGATGTGTATTCTCAGACACACAGACACAAAGTGTGCAAAAATATCAAAGGTTGTGACCAAAAAAGCAGTGAATAGTCTTCAGAATGAACAATGTAGTCTCAGACTAGAATTAAGGTTAAACTATTGCATCGTAAAAGAACAATGAACAATGTCATCTGTACAGTCCAGAATTAAGTTTAAACTCCTGTTTTGTAAAAGGCAGAGTATGAAACTGACTGAAGACATGGGTTCAGAGACTGAATTTCTCATAGATATGGCCATGACAGGCGCTAAAACCAACCCTGCAGCCCTTCCAATGGTAGCAAATGATAAGAAAGAAGTTCAACTACTTCCACCACAGTTCGAAACAAACAAACAAACCAATAAATAAAGCTAAGGTATATTTTTAAAAATGTTCATATGAACATATGTTGTATGAAATCTATCTAATTAGAAATTACAATTCACATTTTAATACTATATATATGATGATTTTTTTACCAGAATGGTGTGCTATATTCTTATATGTAAACATATAATTTTATATATTCATTCCCTTTAGAAACTATTTTCAAATGCATAGTTTTTATAGTATCTGAGGAAGCATTCTGCAATTTTAGATTTCTGTATGGAAATTCCATTTCCCTTAAAATTATTCAAATTGTGAACATTTGAAAGTGCATTACACTAACTTAAAAATAAAGTTGTAAAATGTCTTACTTTAAAAAATTAGCACTCATGTTGTCATATCACTGAACTCTCCCAATTCTCATTAGTGTAGACAGGCAACATGCTCTCATGGTTAGGCCATTATTTCAGATCCTGAGGCTTGAATATGATAGCAAGTACCTGGTATATTAAGTGGTAGAACTTGATGACATTTGAAAACAGATTTCACCAGACTACAGAAACTACAGGTACATTGGCTGTTTTTCAGCATACAAATGTAAAAATTATTTTAGGTTTCATGAATAAGTAAGAGAAGAATAATCTGTTCAAGTATATATATGTATTTATATACATATATTACAACTATATATATATACAGGCAAAAATGCAGGCAGGATTGTGGAGTACAAGAAATTATTTTTACTAATTATTGACATAAGGCATCCTGAAGCATTAAGAGATTACACATAGACTTAGATTCATCATGTTCCATAGTATTGTGGATCTGGCTGGCACTGAGGAAGAGGGATATCTGAATCTTGTTATATTCATGTCAGCATCACCATTGCTGAAAAACTATTTACTGGACAACATCAGAATTCTTTTAATTAAATTTAATTCTGGAGAGTTAACTTTAAAATGATCTAATGGCCCTTAAGTAAAATATCTCACAGTGCTTACCTTGTGATATCATTAAAAGTAGGAAATACCATGCATGTCTTGATTGTCATCTCTTTCTGGATTGTACACCATTTTAGGAAATTCCCTATTCTTCCACACAGGCCTGAAATACTGGCAGTGCTATTATTGTTCCTCAAGTATGAGACATGGTCACATTAATAGAAATCTTCCCAGCTTTGCAAGAAATGGAGGAAGTTTGATGTATTCTTTCTCCTTCCTTTCTTTATAAATAACTTGGAAGCCAGCTAACTACACAAATGAGAATTTTAAAAGTGCTTCTAATTCATGTCAGATCATTCTGAAATCAGAATCTGTTGGATTTCCTCAAGAAATTAATACCACTACTTGCACAGAATTTTAACTTGCACTTTCACTGTTCTTTATTCCCTAGAGGTATGTTCAACAAGAATGACATAAAACATTGGTGTCTGGAAAACTCATTCCCTAAAGTGCCTATTCCCTCCCAACTGAGATCATGAACCAGATGTGATAACTTACTCTGCAATTTGTCTTCTGTTATATAATAAGTGAGATATTACTTAAAAAGTAATTCAAAGTGTCATTTAGAAGCTGAGTGTGGAGGCTCACGCCTGTAATCCTACCTACTCGAGTGGCTGAGATCTGAAGATCAAGGTTCAAAGGCAGTCCAGGCACAAAAGGATCTGAAACTCTTATCTCCAATTAACTTCTAGAAAATGGGAAGTGGGACTTGACTCATGGGTAGGGTGGCAGCCTTAAACTGAAGAGTTCAGGGACAGCACCCAGGCCAAGTCCAAACCTCATGATACTCCCCACCCCCCCCACCACACTGTCACATACAAAAAAGTGTCATTTAGAACAATAAATGTCCTTTTGTCTAGAAAAATAATAAATTATCACTCACACCTCTGTTCTAATACCTATATTTAATAAAATGATCATAGAAGAAATGTTTATTTCCCCATAGGTGTAGACTGAGAATGTACAATGTGTGAATGGATGTTTATGAGAATGTCCTGTGTGGTACAAAAGAAGTGAGTGACAGAATTCACATAGCACTCACACAAGGATGAGCTTATTGACTGCAGACGTGAATCATTTGAGAGATCATCTGATGGCCAAGTGTGTAAGGAATGCAAGCATCACAATAAACAACACAGTAATAAATTTAAGTTAAAGTATTGTAATTTGATAACACACATATCAATTTGTCAATGTGTGCATGTGTACCAGACTGTACAGTCATCAGTAATTTAGTAAAAATGAATTACTAGGGGAGAAAAATGAAAAACTTCCTAGGGATAAATTTCAAGGATATTTTTGTGGATATATGCTTAAAGACTCATAGTTTATCTCTCTTATTTTTAAATGTTATTGACAGTCTGACAGGATAAGGAAATATAGCACCAAGATAAATGATTCCCTCAAGAGGTTGATGTGGGGCTAACACATTTCTATTGACATGACAGGATGAAAAGAACAATTTAGTTCTTTGAACCTTCAGAGTTGTATGCTAATTTTGAGGAAAGTGTTTTTTTTTTTTTTTGGCCAGTCCTGGACTTGAGCTCAGGGCCTGAGCACTGTCCTTGGACTTTCTCAAGGCTAGAGCTCTACCACTTGAGCCTCAGCACCACTTCCAGCTTTTTTCTATATGTGGTACCGAGGAATCAAACCCGGGTCTTCATGCATGCTAGGCAAGCACTTTAACCACTAGGCCAAACTCCCGGTCTTTTTTTTTTTTTAATAAAGCACAACTGAAGACTTCTAGAACTTAAGCTCCTGAAAGCTGTCAAGGTCACTCAAAATAGGAAATTATCAAGTAATTGTCATTGTAAAGATATGTGAAAGAAAATGGAATGATGAAATCAATGTACTGTCTTGCATAGTGCTGAGGAGAGAATTGGGAAATGAGTTTTAAAAATGTGAGTAAATCTTCAATTTTTTACCTTGTTATCTGGTATCTTTTACATAGACTTAATTGGTTATTTGAAATTGGATAGGGAAGGGGGGAAATCAAGATGAGTGGGGGTAGAGGGGGAGGGAAATGGGGACCATGACATGAGAAAGTGTATCAATGTTTGTGAAGTCATGCACCTTCTATCTGGTGAATATAATGTAACCCTTCCATTAATTACAATAAAAATATATATGGAAAAGAAAATGTGAGTAAATCTTAAATCACAGTTTTCATGTTGTATGAAACAAAGATCATGGATAAAGGGCAAAAGGAAAAAGTGAAAAAGTATTGAAAGGAAAGGAGATACTAGAAATAGGAAAAGAAAAGGGAAGATTTTTGTTGGCTTAGGAAATCTTAATTGCAGTCCAAATGTAAATATACTAAGGTCAACATAATTGAAAAATGGGTTGCAATTAACCTCAGTCTTCTGCAGAAATGAACATATAGTCAGTAAAAGGAAGCCAGAGAACTCCAATAGCAATGTTGAATGTACCCTGTTCTCTTCAAACAGAACTTTCAGGAGTGGAACAATTAAAAACGCAGATATTGTCATATAAACATATAGTGTTTAATATGCATTTGAACAACACATTAGTTCAAGGAACTAAGAATACAATCATAAAATGAATTCTTGAAGTTGCAATCGTTGATTTGAGTTAGAGTTATGATATGCTTGTTGCTCCAGTTTTATAAGTAAACTATTTATTTCATTTATTTTTAACTTCGAAAAACACTGGAAGTTAAAGCCCATTGTTAGGCCTTCAATTTGGTTTAGAGTATGAAGAAAGACATTTGGGAAAAAGCTATCCCTAAGGTCATTATCAATTTTTTTTTCTTTAAGTAGATGCATCAGGCAGAGGAAAGTGGGCATTTGTTGCTAAAGACACAGAGTAATGGCAGATTACAGGTCGGACAAAACAGAACACAGTCTGTTTGCTAGCTCCCTGTGAGTTGAGCTTATCAGAGTTTATGTGGGTCTAAATTATTCACTCTACACTACCTTGCTTCACTTCTGGCAGATGCTCCCACATTATCAAAGAAAGGAGGAAAATTAAATTTCAAGCCCTGGACAATATCGGTGAGATTGACTTTTTTTTTTCTAATTGAAATGGAGCAAGTTTTTTTGGAAAGGGAATTCAATGAAGTTGCTAACTGTTGTATATTTTCAATATGATTGCAATGTAATTATGTTTTGAAGACAGGCAAGAATGAGATTTTGAGAAGATAGACTAGCTAGGCTTGGTGGTCCCGATTTTTCATCCTAGGTTCTCAAGGTTCTGAGAATGAAAGATCATGATTCAGGGCAGCCTGTGCAGGAAAGACTTACCTTCAGTCAATCATCAAAAAGCCAGAAGGAGAGTATGGCTCAAGTGGTAGAGTAGACAGTGTCCAGGTTCTTGAGTTTAATCCCTAAGCTTTCCATGCGCGCGCGCGTGTGCGCGCGCGCACGCGCACACACACAAACACACACACACACACACACACACACACACACACAGATAATAAAATGTATAGATGCATGGAACATGAGATAGGGTACCATAAAGTTGAAGAAAGTGCCAGTGTTTTGAAGTACCAGTTTCTATGATCCTATGTGAAATGGTGAGAAAGTGGAAGAAGGGAGTCTTGGAGAAGGATTTAAGGGAAGTAACTTTCCTGTAGGCTACTGCTCTTTAGAAAACAATAGAGTTGGTGCCTATTTGGAGTAAAAAAATTGTTCTGGAGGAGAATAAAACAAAACTATATAACAATTGTTGAAACTGTTCTGATTAAGCCTTTCTTAAATTAAAGTTTCTCCCATTGCAGAATAGTTTTTAATAAGTAGAAAAAATAAAGGAGCATGTCAATGTTAAAACATAGGAATATGTTTGATTCTGGACCTGAACTGTAAATTTCTATTACTCTCATAGCCATTATTATTTTCATTGTTTGTAAGGCACCAGAAAAAGCAGATGGGCGGTGACCTCACTACCAACTATTTATACACAAAATAAAAATAGAGCCCTTTACTTCCATAGATTCTAGATGTCTGAGACACATTGTTGTTGCAAATGACTAAACGCTGAAAGGAAAAAGGTTGTCATGGTACGTGTAAAAATCAATGGATCTTGAAGGGATATATTTTCAGGAGGGCAATCTACAATTTAACCATTTCTATTCATAGCTAGTTTTTGATAGGGAACTTGAAAAGTCCCTTTAATTCTAGCTTTAGTGCCACATAAACTTTCCACTAAAACATGTAGTAATCTAGATTGCCTTAGTTTCACCAACGAAGATTCAACTATTTAAAATACATATTTTATTCTTAAAATCTTTATAGTTATAATTCAATGGCCATTTATCCCCCCCAAAATATGTCAACCAAGACATATGGGCTCACATGAAACTGGAAACATTAAGATATAGGAAGACATGTTCACCTTGAAGGGAAGAATGCTTTCCTCTCTTTTTCTGTTTTTGTGTTCCAATGAAGGCATCAATGACAAGTATCAAATCAATGTAAATAACCCTGGGCATCCTAAAGGATGCTCAGTTTGAAGATGAAGGAATCATGCGAGCCCTTCCTTCCTGCAAAATAATCACCTTAAAAATCACCATATATTATATTATGTGTGCCTCTCTTTCAGGATTTGCATCTCTTGCATGCTTACAGAATGGTTCCCTTTCATGACTGGCAAGAAGTCAAGGGATAGTGCACACTTCTGTCCTTCATCAGAGAGCAAAGGAGGCTGTGTGAAGCTGAATGAGCGACCCAGGTTCCAGCATCACTATTTCAGCTGTGTAATTGTGTGATTTGATGTAAGTCTTCTTTCTATGATTTCACTCTTCTCTTTTTTTTTGCTTTCTTCTACTATGAGAACTTGAAATCAGACAAAGTGTGGCACATTTATTTATGTAGGATCTGAATTTTGTATAGAAAAGAACCTAGGAAACTTTTTAATACTTAGCTTTTGGTGGATTCTTCAGTGGCTGTGATTTCCGGGTAACATTCAGAAGAAGGAAAATGTGAGAATACATTTTTCATTTTTATGTCCAAGGAAAAGCAAATATTTTCATATATAATCATATTGCCCATATACAGACATTGTTACAAACTTAAGTAGAGAGTGCCTTTACAAAATAAAGATGGAAAGAATTTAGAGAAATCCTGGTGACAAGAAACTCAGGGATTTGGTCTATCTCTCTGGGTTTCACTTTCTCATTTCAAGGAAAGAAATAAACTATAACCTGGAGATAATTAATCAGAATAGGTGCCTTTCAATTTTCTTGCTTCCAAAGCAAGCACCTAAAGCTCAGGTCTTTTCCATGTTCAGTTACCAAATTATTTGTTTGTTTTGAGTTAGAAATAACCTCTGACAAACAATTGTTTTCATGGGTCTTTCAGGTAATCTCCCTGTCTCCTGGGAACATGACCTTATGGACTCACTCCATGGAAAAAGCAAACAATGTAACAGAATTCATTTTCTTGGGTCTGTCCCAGAACCCCCAGGTGAGAGCAGTTTGTTTCCTGGTGTTTTCACTTTCCTACACAATCATTCTTCTGGGCAACTCCCTCATAATGCTGACAGTTTTTCTGGGTAACTTATTTAAGTCTCCTATGTATTTCTTCCTCTATTTCTTGTCTTTTGTGGACATTTGTTATTCATCTGTCACAGTACCCAAACTGATTAGTGATCTGTTAGTGGAAACTAAAACCATCTCCTATGGGGGGTGCATGCTGCAAGTCTTTGGACTCCATTTCTTTGGTTGTACTGAGATCTTCATTCTGACTGTCATGGCCTATGACCGGTATGTGGCCATCTGCAAACCACTACACTATATGACTATCATGGACAGGCAGAAATGCAATAAAATGGTGCTGGGCACCTGGGTGGGTGGGTTCTTACACTCCATTATCCAGGTGGCTCTGGTGGTTCAACTCCCCTTTTGTGGACCTAACGAGATCGATCACTACTTTTGCGATGTCCACCCTGTGCTGAAACTTGCTTGCACGGACACATATGTGGTTGGTGTTGTGGTAACAGCCAACAGTGGCACCATTACCCTGGGCAGTTTTGTCATCTTGCTGATCTCCTACACTGTAATTCTGGTGTCTCTGAGAAAGCAGTCTGCAGAAGGCAGGCGCAAAGCTCTCTCTACCTGTGGCTCCCATATTGCTGTGGTCATCATCTTTTTCGGCCCCTGCACTTTTATGTATATGAGGCCCGACACTACCTTCTCAGAGGACAAGATGGTGTCTGTGTTTTACACTATCATCACGCCTATGCTAAATCCACTCATTTACACGCTGAGAAATGCAGAAGTAAAGAATGCAATGAGGAAACTGTGCAGAAGGAAAGTTATCTGGGAGGATACAGGTAAATAACTTAGAGTGGTCACTTAGGCTGGATAATCTTCAGGTAACTTAATTCAGTGTTTTGAACACTGAGGAGTCACAGTCACCTCACAGGATTTGCAGAGGAAAAGAAATGAGAATGAAATGGTCTACACAAAAAAGTCATGACCATGATTATTTTTATACTGTTCATTATTTATTTCCTGGCACCAGTGGGAAATAGCAAATGCTGTTATTCAGAATCTCAAACATGAAGATTCTGTTTTCCTCATGCTTTTAGTGCTTCATTATTTTTATTCTGTAGAGGAACATGTGTTGCGCAGCATCTGAGGGTATTTTTAGGATTTAGAAATATGGTTGGATGCCAGGTGTGGTGGCTCACGCCTGTAATCCTAGCTACTCAGGAGGCTGAGATCTGAGGATCAAGGTTCAAAGCTAGCCTGGGCACAAAAGGACCTGAGACTCTTATCTCCAAGTAAATTCTAGAAAATAGGAAGTGGGGCTTGGCTCAAGGGTAGGGTGGTAGCCTTGAGCTGAAGAGCTCAGGGACAGTGCCCAGGCTGAGATCAAGCCTCATGACCCAAAAAAAAAAAAAAAAAAAAGAAATGTAGTTGGAAGATACTGAGCTCTTCATAGGTGTGGATGAGAGCCCGTGACAAAGCAACATGTCTGTGGTAATTTTTGTAAAAATCAAGCAGAGGAATGGAACATGAGAAGAGGAACATGATCAGAAATGATCATAAAATATCAATAAGGTAAAGAGGATCTGACAGATAAAAGACAAGTTGTCATTCTTGGGTTTCTGAAAAAGTTTTTCCCATATATTTTCAAACAATGGAAATATTGGATTATTTGACCTCTTTGTCTCTTTTTTCCATGTGTAATATGCCATGAATATACTTCTAATGTTGGACAAGTGTTTCCTATGTGAATGTATAATTGCCTTGGCAAAACATTTCTATTTCTCCATGAGCCACTACCTGCGATATGCTTTTGTAGTGAAGTGATCTCTGTATGTTTCTGTGGTTGTTTCATTTTCTTTTCTTCAAATGTAATTTCTATTCCTGTAAATAGGATTGTGTTTATGGTTAGAAAGCAAGTATAAAGGTAACTCCTTTGAAACAATACTGTTGTTCAAAAATAAAATTTGAGAGTAAAATTTCAGATAAAATTTATCATGTGGCCACCTGATGGAAGGAAACAAAGAAAAGCAACCAAACATAATAGCAAGAAATTGTAATCCTATTCTAAACTTTTCCTGGAACCAAAGTTTTCATTCCAGTTCACTTTTGTCCTATCATCCCATTTTCCACTTGAATATTTTTGAAACTTTTTATTGTAAATGTGATTTACAGAGGGGATACAGTCACATAAATCAGAAAACGGGTATGTTTCATTTTGAACAATATCACCTCTTCCTTTGTTCTGTTTATCTCCTCCTGCCCCCCCACATGTTGTACAGTTTACTTTCAGTCATGTCTAGGAAGTATCACTTCTACATTTGTTCACCCTTTTTCCACCATTTTTATGCTCCCTCTGAGTCTCCCCAAACAAATAAATTTACATACAAGACAAAAAGCACAGAAATCCAAAGCACCAACACAGGAGAAAAATAAAACAATAAAAAAATCTATTGCTTCCAATTATTAGAGTTCATCTCAAAAAACTCTCATTTTATATTTATATGGTCATATTCATGCAGCAATTGAGCCTTTGTGACCCTAGCCTAAGAATATCCTTCTTTGGTCTCAATGTATGAATGTCTAGAATCCTGTATGATTTTTCATGTCTAAGTGTATAGTTTTGTCTTTTAACATCCAATGTGTTTACTTGTAGATTTATGGGTACATTGTAGTTACAAAAATGCGGGAAAGTATGAAACCTATGTTTCTTTTGGCCTGTCTTACTTGGCTTAAAACATTTTTTCCCCAAACCTTTGTGTATCCATGTGAGTCTTACATTATCACTCTTGCTGATGGAAGCATAAAATTCCACTGTGTATGTAGATCAAATTTTCTTGATCCATTCATTTACTGAATGGCTATGGTACACAATGGTACAATGAACATGGTCATGTTGCTGGCTTTAGAGTAGCCTGGTTTGTAGTCTATTGAGCAAATGCCCAGGAATGGAATTTCTGGGCTATAGGGAAGCTCTATGTTCAGTCTTTTGGTGAACCTCCACACTGCTTTTCAGAGTCATTGAACAAGTTTACATTCCCACCAACAGGGTAGTGACACTCCTTTTTGCATCTATTATCATTAATAGCCTTCATAAAGTCCATTTTAACTGGATGAGTTTACATTTCTTTTATGGCCAGAGATGTTGAACATTTCTTCATGTGTCTATTCACCATTCTTACTTTTTCTTCTGAGAAGTCTCTCTTTAAGTCATTAGCCCATTTATGAATTGGGTTTTTGTTTCTTTAAAGGTTTATTTTTTGGGAGTTTTAATCTTTTGAGCTCTAAGTATATTTTAGATATGAAGCCTTTGCCAAATGCACAGCTAGTAAAATTCTCCAAATCTGTGGGCTTTCCATCTATCTTGCTAGCTATGTCCTTTGCCATGCAGAAACTCTTCAGTCTGATGCAACTCCATTTATCCAGGTTTACAAAGACATACATAGTAAGAAAAAAAACAACTTGGTATTGGCATAAGAATAGGACTGAGGAAAAATTTAACAGAAGACTCAGAAATGAACCCACAGATGTATAGCCACTTAATATTTGATATTTTGAGCCAAAAACATAGGCTGGAAGAAAGACAACCTCTTTAACAAATGGCACTGGAAGAATTGGCTATACACATGCAGGAAACTGAAGCTAACTCCTAATCTAGTACCACACCTGAATCAATTCTAAATGAATCAAAGACTTCACTGTAAGCCCATATGCTATGAAAATATAACAGGAAAAGGAAACACTATGGATCAAATGCATGGATCAAAACATTTGTCTAATTTCTAACTTGGACGTAGGTCAATGTTTGCAAATTCGACAGTTATATAGACTCACCTTTGAGATTTTTCTTCCCTTGACGATAAGACATAATCTAAGTGTTAAACAGTTATTTCAAGGTACAGAGAATTTGTACTTTTTTAGTAAGCTTTTGTGGTAATTTGTATGTAGTCAGTGGCATATCTGGGAACTTAAATTTGGAAAACTGAGCATGGATCATTTTTAATATTATCAAAAAAGGATAGTCTATGAGATACATACAGCCCTAGATGTATATACATCTCCATCTACTCAGCTTCTGAATATACCTTTATCTATGAAGCTAAAATTGATAAAATTCAGAGAATTGTATAACAAATATTCTTCATTTAATAACTGCTCTACAAAATGCATAATGCTTTGTGCTTTAGACTTAAGATCAGAATCTCAGGTGATGAACTCATATTACTGAGGTCTAAAACATGATAACTGGCATTAAATTCCTATTATATAAACTACAAACTTTTGGTATGGTTTAACTGAACTTTCTGAGTCTAGAGATGTTGAATAGGTATGTGCAAGTGAAAACTGGGCCATCAAGTTATTAAAAGGAAACAATAAAACAAACAAAATATTCAGGGCAAAGTTCTTTGAAAATCTGCAGGGAATGGAAATTAGGTGAAGTTTACTAGAAGATCAAGAAGACGGAGAACACCAGTTTTTGTTCCTGAGGATCCTGTGTCAACCCCAACAGTATAAATATCGTTACACTGCTGTTGTTAGTCATTGTTTCAGTTGATGTGGGGAAATCACAGCTTTAAAAAAATTCAGCAAAGGAGCAAATGGAAAATAAAAAATGAGTTCTGAATTTTGACAATGGACTCTGTGTTCTTAGACATGCTATTATAGGAAAGTCCCTATTTGTCCCATGTGCCTGACATACTGTAGGAATAGGCGGTGCTATTATTATTCTGCAAGGAAGAGACATGGCCACATTAATAGAAATCTTACCAACTTTGGTAAGAAATGGAGGAAGTTTAGTGTGCTCTGTCTCCTTCATTTCTTCATAATTGAGAATCAACTGACATGAGAATTTTAAAAGTGCTACTTGTTAATGTCTGATTAATCTGAAATCAGGATTTCTTGCTTCTCCTTTAGAAATTTATGGTGCACTGAGTTCCAGAATCATTCGACATTTTCTCAAACTACTCCTTGCACAGGATTTTAACTTGCATTTTCATTCTTCTTTATTCTTTGGGGTTTTCTCTAACAAGAATGATGTAAAACATAGGCATCTTGGTAATAAATGTTATTTTTGTCCAGAATAAATGAAATCAAATTACCAATTACACCTTTGCTTTTTTAACAACACTCTAAAATGAAATGATCACTGAAATAATGCTAATTTCCCAGTAAGTCTAGGCTGAGAATGTACAAGAACAATGTCCTGTGTGGTACAAGGGAATGGAGTGACAGAATTCACCAAACACACATGCAATGATGACTTAATTCACTATAGGCATAGTTCTTTGGAAAGCCTCTACGATGACCAAATTTATAAGGAATGTAAGCAACTCAGTAAACTACAGAGTGACAAATGTGATTTTATAAGCCACACACATATGTCAATATGTCAATATCTGCATGCATACTAAAGAAAAAAGTCATTATTAATATAATAAACATGAGAAAAACAACCCCTTTCTGGGGATAAAGTTCCAAATTCCTTGATGCCTGTAATGTCTAAGAGATGTGGTTTGTCTCTCTGTTTTGTGAGTGTGTTTGATACAGTATGACATGCAGAATCTAGTGACAGCAGGAGGGAAATATGACAAATACTGTGTCAATCAAGAAACCAGAGATTCCATCCACCCTGTTGATGTGAGGCTAAGGTCCCCATCCACATGACAGGATGCAACAGACACTTCAGTCCCCTGAACTGTTATAGAGTTTCATGCTTGAGAAAAAGTATCGAGAAAAAGGCACCATTGAAGACTTCAGAGAAGTCTTAAACTAATGAAAGCTTCCCCAATCATTTAAAACGGGAAAATAACAAGCAATTGCCACTGTCCGTTATTACTATTTTTGTTGAGTTTCAGTTGTGGACAAATTCGTAGGAATACAATTTACCACTCTTCCTGTTTTTTTTCATGTATTTTTATTGTAATTAATAGAAGGGTTACATTATATTCCCCACATAGAAGGTGCATTAGTTCACATACATTGATACCCTTTCTCATGTCTTGGTCCCCATTTCTCTCCCCACACCCCCACCCCTCCTCTTGTTTTCGCCCTTCCCTATCCAATTCACAACCATGGTCCTTTCCGATCTGCAGGATTCTTTATCTTCAAATCCAGGAACTCTTTATCCATTACGTAAGAGCTCATTATTGCACCTCGCTTCAGTTCAATAACCATAAGTCAATAGCAACTGCCTACTTCTCAACACTCAATGTAAGCTGAACAACCAGCATGTGTGCACTCCAATCTTGTGTCACATCATGATCTCAAGGTTCATCAATGTGTCACCATTTCCTGACTTTCCAGAGGCAAAATGTAGCTTCATTTATTAAGATTCTAAATGTTGCCTCTGTGTGTGTGTGTGTGTGTGTGTGTGTGTGTGTGCGTAATTCTGAAGACTAAGCCAAGGGCCTTATGCATACTATGTTGGAGCTGTGCCACTGAGCAATTTTCTCAGCCCTAGAGCTGATATTTTTAATGATTCTTTAGATATTATCTTCCCCGTATGTTTTAGATAAATTGGATCATGGTCATTGCATCGATTTTCTTAAATTTCTTGAGTATTGTGATACTTAAACGATTTTTTTCTTCACTTGAACCAATAAACTAAATTTGGGCTTTTTAAAATCTGGCATCTGGTAATATATAGCAAGTCAACATTAGGAGAGTAAGTCATTTCCTACAGGCATTTTAATCTAATATTTTTAATAGTTTTTCCATTGAATATCTGATATTGTACTAAGTGGATCTAATGCAGGTAGGATTTTAAAAATTCCATCCTATCCTAAAATGAAAACACAATTAATTATGCTCAAAATATACATTTATCTGTGAAAAATTAAATTAAAAATGAAATGGAATCTGCTAATATTTACTGCAGATAATAAATTTTTCATTTACTGTAATCAATGAAGATGAAAAATCTCAATATAAGCCATGGGAACAGAAGTACCTAATAATTTGCTCTGTGAATCACAGCATGAAAACTTTATGGGTAATTTAATGAAACTAAAGGAACATTTTATATTAAATAAACATTGTCAATAAAGAGAAGGGTTTCTGCAGCCATATTTGCTTCTCTCTAAGCCCAATAACTAGAGACCATTTCATTTCGTGTGACAAAGATTCATTTATTTTTTTCTTCTAATCAGCTTGACAGACACTAGAACATAAAATAATTGACTTAAACAAAATATCTACATTTTTTTCTCTAAGGTCTCAGAACAAAGGCTGAGCATTAATATACCTATCTTGTTTTGATTTGTAACATCTGTTAATTTTCTAATCTTCTTCCTGAATTTTGTCTTGAGTGTCGGTTGAACGTGCTGATCATATAAACAGTTAAATATTTGAAGAGTCTAATGCTATATTAAAACATCACAGATTTCTCAGATTTGTCGTAATTATCAGACATCACCAAATTTGAAAATTATTATTACACAAGAAATTTCTGTAGTCCAGTATTGTGAATCTAAACCAAATTAATGATAAAATAAACTAGGCAGATTTGATACAAAAATTAATTATTTTCTAGTAGAAATTATCAAGAGAAACTAATTTATTGGAAATATGTCACATAAAGAAATAAATGTAGAGAACTACATCATATTTAAGGTTACTTGCACTTTTGAGCAAACATCATTGCAAACCTGTCCTTTCCACCAGGTGTGTGAAATAAAGTTAGATACTTAATGTAGGCATCTATGCCAGAAATAATCTCTCAGGAAAATGGCCACATTTAACAATTCAGGGAAACCACTGTTTTAAGTGCAGAAGCACATAGAAAGGGAAAGAATGTCGACTTACATTACTCATTTGAATAGGCAGTTTTGGGTAAAGATTCAGAGGAGGAAATATTAATACAAACTATAATACAAGGTTAATTAATACAAGGTTACTTCATAACCCCATCTGTTCATGAAATATTAGGCACTCAAATACGTTCCATGTGGGGTCATAATATTTAGAGATTCAAAGGAGGGACTATGAACACACACTTTTCTGAATTAATATTGCCTCTTCTCAAATGTTAAACAGTCAGGCACCATGTTATATCATGAGGTTTACAGAAGAACACCTACGGTATCCTCATTTCATCATCATTTTAACATTCCATAACTTTCTCATGGCATTTTTCACCTCCGCATTCCTCAGTGTGTAAATGAGCGGGTTGAGAAAGGGGGTTCCAATGGTGTAAAACACTGCCACCATCTTGTCCACAGGGAAAGTGGTTGGAGGACGTGTGTACATGAATATACAAGGAACAAACATTAGTATCACTACAAGGATGTGAGATGTGCAAGTGGAGAGAGCTTTCTTCCTCCCTTCGGCACTGTGATTTCGCAGTGAACGCAAGATGACGATGTATGAGATCATCAAAATCAAGAAAGTGCTCAAACAAATTGCTCCACTGTTGAACACCATCAACAGATTGATCATGTAAGTATCCATGCAAGCAAGTTTCAACAAGGGCTGCAAATCGCAGCAATAATGGTCAATTAAACTGGGTCCACAGAAGGGCAATTGTGAGAGCAACACAATCTGAGTAGAGGCATGTATGACAGACCCCATCCAGGCAAAGACAATCAAGATGACGCAGACCTGCCTTCTCATGATGGTTGTGTAGTGCAAGGGCTTACAGATGGCCACATAGCGATCCGCAGCCATGAGGATGAGGATAAAGATTTCCATGCAGCCAAACAGATGCAGTGCAAAGACTTGGGTCATGCACTCGTTGTAGGAAATGATTGTCTTTGCAGAGAGGGAATCCACAAGGAGTCTTGGGGCTATGGATGTGGAAAAACAGAAATCCACAAGGGACAAATAAAACAGGAAGAAGTACATAGGGCTGCCGAGCGTCTGGCTGAACTTGATGGTCACCATGATGAGTGAATTCCCCACAAACGTGCCTCCATAGAAGATCAAGAAGACGGAGAACACCAGTTTTTGTTCCTGAGGATCCTGTGTCAACCCCAACAGTATAAATATCGTTACACTGCTGTTGTTAGTCATTGTTTCAGTTGATGTGTGGAAATCACAGCTTAAAAAAAATTCATCAAAGGAGCAAATGAAAATATAAAATGAGTAATGCATTTTGACAATTGACACTGTGTTCTTCGTCATGCTATTATCTTTCTGGCTGGTTAATGACTGTTGTAATTTTCCAAAGTCATACATTTAATACCATACATTACAATTTGATTTTGCACCAAAAAGGTAAGAAAGAAAATCAACAGTTCTTTAGACAAAGCAATAATATTTTAGGTGATTTCCTCGGAGGACATAACTCTTGTTAGTTTTAAGAAAAGATTTATTACTAACAATAACTGGAAAACATGATGAAACACTGAAAATCTGTGTAATTTAATATACATTGACATTATTTGGCAATTTTACTATAATATAAAATTATACTATTATTATAATATGCAATAATATTAAATTATACTATTATACGATACTATGGTTATGCATACTTTGAATATTGCAATGCACTTACTTAAACATCAGAGATTATGATCCTTAATAAAATCTAGGTGTGCACTCTCAGATACACAAGCACAGAGTACCTATGTCAGAGAATGTAACAAAAAATAGTGAATATTCTTTATTTCTGAAATGAGGAACAATCTATTCTATCCAGTTCAGAAATAAGGAAAAGTGCTACATTGGTGACATTTATAATATTTATATTTGAATCTCTATGTCACTAATCTTATAATCTTCAAAATCTTTCATACAAATTAAGCAGACAGTGATGAAAACATGAAAAGTTTATTCTGCAACCTACATAAGCCAGAAAAAAATCTTCATATGGAAGACTTATAATGAAACACCAGGGACTTAGAAAAAAATGTCTGCATCTTCAATCACAGCTGGTACTTTTAGCATAATTCTCACTATATATATATTTGTAAAGGTCTATTACAAAATATCATTTGAAGAAAGATATGAAAATAGACTTGATTTTTACTTATTTGTTTAGTCAATCATATTATACATAGCGAGAAACAATTTAAATAAACTATAGTTTATAATAAAGTTAAAATACATTCAATAAACATTTATGTATTATTAATATATTAATATAATCAATATCTACTTGAATTTATTTATTTTTATTTTTATTTCTGTGAGTCATAGTGCTTGAACTCAGCCTGGGAAATGTGCTCTTCAGCTCAAGGCTACTGCCCTATCCTTGAGCCAAGCCACTTCACATTTTCTAGAGGTTAAGTAGAGACAAGAGTCTCAGGTTCAGGACTGGGAGTTTGGCCTAGTGGTAGAGTGATTGCCTAGCCTGCACGAAGACCCGGGTTCGATTCCTCAGTACCACATCCATAGGAAAAAGCCAGAAATGGTTCTGATGCTCAAGTGGTAGAGCTCTAGCTTTGAGAAAGTCCAAGGACAGTGCTCAGGCCCTGAGCTCAAGTCCAGAACTGGCAAAAAAAAAAAAAAAGAGAGTCTCAGGTTCTTTTGTGCCCAGGCTGGCTTTGAACCTTAATCCTCAGATCTCATCCTCCTGAGTAGTTAGGATTATAGGTGCGAGCCACTGTGCCCAGCATGAATTTATTTTTATTGTGCATAATAAACTGAATATTTATTATACTAATAATTATTATTAAATATAATTGTAAACAAACAAAATTACATTTTAAATATTGACATAATTTATAGTTACTAAATACTGACAATATATTTTAAATCAATTATTTATTAATTTAATTTCATATAAATGCTTAATAAATTTGTTCTTATTGAATAAAACATCATAGATATGATCAATATTAATATTTTATTGAAAAATTACATTTACATTTAGAAAATGCCTTGAAATCCTGTGTATGACAAACCCAGAGCTAACAACATACATAATGGCGAAAAGCTAAAGCCATTCCCTCTAAAATCAGGAATGAGACAAGGATGCCCACTCTTTCCACTCCTCTTAACAGTGAATTAGAATTCCTAGCCAGAGCAATAAGGCACGAAGCAAGCATAAAGAAGATCCAAATACAGAAAGTGGAAGTGAAACTTTCCCTCTTTGCAGATGACATGATTATTTTAAGAACCCTACAGACTCCACTCCCAAGCTGCTTGAGCTGATTCAAAACTTTGGCAAGGAAGCAGTGTATAAAATTAACCCTCAAAAATCAACTGCTTTCCTTTATGACAACAATGAGAAGAATGAGGCAACAATTAGGAAAGCAACTCCTTTTGCAATAGCCTTGAAGAAAATAAAGTACCTAGGAATTATCTTAACTAAGAATGTAAAGGACCTTTTGGATGAAAACTTTAAAACCTTGAAAAAGAAAATTAAAGCAGAACTGAGGAAATGAAAATACCTCCCATGCTCCTGGATTGGAAGAATTAACATCATGAAAATGGCAATCTTGCCAAGGGCTATCTACAAATTCAATGTAATACCCATCAACATCTCAATTTCATTCTTTAAAGAAAAAGAAGAGGCAATCCAAACTTTCTTATGGAATAATAAAAGACCCAATATCGCAAAACCACTTCTTAGCAGAAAGAACAGCGCAGGAGGAATTTCAATATCAAACATTAGACTCTATTACAGAGGTATAATTATCAAAACAGCTTGATACTGGCACAAGAACAGGCCTGAAGACCAGTGGAATAAAACTGAGGCCACAGACCTATGGCCACCTAATTTTGATAAGGGAGCAAAAAAAAATAGAATGGAAGAAAGATAGCCTCTTCAACAAGTGGTGCTGACAGAACTGGTTAAGCACCTGCAGAAAACTAAAGTTGGATCTTTCTTTGTCACTGTCTACTAACATTAACCCCAAATGGATCAAAGACCTCGAGTTAAATCAGGTACACTGAAAACTTTACAAGAAGGAATAGGAGATATACTAGGTGTCCTTGGCACAGGTAGAAACTTTCTTATTAAGGACCCATAAACACAACAAAACAGAGAAAGTCTGGATAAGTGGGACTGCATTAAATTGCAGAGCTTCTGTATGGCATAGGACATAACTAGCAAATTAACTAGAAAGCTTACAGTGGGGGACAAGATGTTCACTAACTACACAACAAACAAAGTCCTCATATCTAAAATGTATCAACAGCTCAAAAAATTTAATCACTCCAAAACTAATCTCCAAAGTAACAACCATCCCATTAAAATATTGGCCAAAGACATAAAGAGAGTCTTCTCTGAAGAAGAAATAAGAATGTATATAAACACATGAAGAAATGCAAATCAAAACAACTCTAGGATTCCACCTCACTCCAGTTAGAATGGCCAGGATCAAGAAATCTAATAACAACAGATGCTGGAGTATATATGGCCAGGAGGAGTTACTACTACCCTGTTGGTGGGAGTGCAACCTCATTCAACCACTTTGGAAAGAATTATGGCAATTCCTCAAAAGACAAAACATAGAACTCCCCTATGACCCAGCAATTCCACTACTTGGCTTTTACCCAATCATCCAGAAACAAGGACATACTAAATCCACTAGCACAATGATGTTCATTGCAGCAGTATTTATCATAGCAAAGATGTTGAACCAACCCAGATGTCCTTCAGTTGATGAGTGGATCAGCAAGATGTGGTATTTATACACAATGGAATTCTATGCTGCAGTCAGAAAGAATATCGCCCCATTTGTATGGAAAGACTTAGAAAAAATCATATTAAGTGAAGTAAGCCAGACTCAAAGGAACATAGCGTCAGTGTTTCCCTCATTTGTCATGATCAGTAGAAATCTTGGGCTCTCCTAGCAGAGATCTACAATAGAACAAAGCCTAGATACTTAAGGCCATATAGAATGATGCTAAATCAAAGGACCTTTGGGATATAGAAACAAAAGCCATATAATGAGTGATTGTTTTCTTTAATGTACTATGTTATCTCTCATCTCTTTTGCTGTCCCTTGGTTATCTTATATTGTTACAGTATTTCACCTGGTTATCTGATATATTGTATATCTGTGTATTTGGTTATTTGAAATAGGATAGGGAATGAAGGTAAACAAGATGAGGGGCGGGGTGGGGAGAGGGAAATGGGGACCAAGACAGGAGAAAGGGTTTCAATGTATGTGAAGTAATGAACCTTCTATCTGGTGAATATAATGTAACCCTTCTATTAATTACAATAAAAATAGATGAAAAAAGAAAATACCTTGTAATTTTAAATTTATTGATACACATGTAAATATACATTAAACAGTATACTATGTTTTACTCATATATAAACATATATGCAAATTTTCCACAAAATATTTCAAAACCACAGAAGAAATTAAATAATTATTTCTTGAAGTATAGATTTCACAGAGAAGCCAAATAGTACCAGAAAGATGAGCAAATATTTGATTTTCATAGTTATGCATCTTGTTTTTAAAAAGATCAAGCATATACAGATTTCTTTTGTTTCATTTACAGTTACCTATAAATTAATATTGGATTTGTACAAGTTTTGTAACTTTGTTGTATGCAGTAATTTTTCTAGTAAAGCATCTATAAAAAAAACTCTAAGGATTGTGAGAGAATATTAGGCATATATGTTTAGATGGGTGCTCAGGTGTGTGCAGTCTCTAAGGGAATGACTGTAATGTCAGTATAAAACTTCCTGATGACATCGGTTCAGATACTGAATTTCTCATAACTGTGGTCGCTACAGGCCCTAAAACCATTGCTCCAGCCTTTTCAATGGTAGCTAAAGACAAAAAGGAAGTTCAACTTCCACTGCAGTAAAAAAAATAAGCAAAACAAATTATAAGACTTTGATGTTGTTGAAAATATTCATCTGCAATAGCGTATTGACTAAGTTATATGCAATGATCATTAATTATATTAGAAATTGAAATTCAAATTTTGATAGTTTATATTTAGGATGACACTTTCACGAAAAATGAAGTGTGTGGTATAGACTAATTTTATATACTAATTATGTTTAAAGCTACTTATAAATGCATAATACTTGTAGTATCTGAGAGAGCACTCAGTAATCTTGGATTTCTAAATGGCAGATCAATTAAAATTAATATTACTTAATTTATAAACATTCAGGGAATGTTACACTACATTAAAAATAAAGATTGAAAATATCCTACCATAGGAGACTGAGACTTACATTGTCCTATCACTGAGCCAACCCACATCCTTCTGTGTAGACAGACAATATGCTGGAACTGTAACACCATTATTTCAGATCCAAAGTATTGAATAAGATGATGTGGACACTGTGAATGAAGTAGTAGAACTCAATGACATTGGAATACAGAATTCACCACACTAACAGGAAGTACAATTACACTGGCTTTACTGAATATTCCCAAAATGAATCCTTTCAGCATACAAATGTGAAAAGTTTCATGATAAGTAATAGAAAAATAGTTTGTCCTCATACCTATGTATTTACTTTCATATATTACTATAAACAGGTAGATATATGCAGGTAAAAACAGACACATTTGTAGAGAGCATGCCATTGTTTTTACTAATTAATAATGTAAGGCAACTTGACAGCATTAAGAGGTTGAAGATGGACTCAGATTAATCCTGTTGCATAGTAATGTAATCTGGCTGGCACTGAGGAAGAGGGATATCTCAGTCTTGTTATATTCATGTCAGCATCACCATTGCTGAAGAACAATTATTGGACAATTTCAAGGCGGTGACATTTTTCTATTTAATTAACTTTAGAATGATGTAATTGTGCTTAACTCAAATATTTAACAATGCTTACCATGCAATGTTGTTAGACTTAGGAAACACCAAGCATGTCTTGATTGTCATCTTCTCTGTCTGGATTGTAAACCACTATAGGAAAGTTCCTGTTTGTCACATGTCCCTGTAGGAACAGGCTGTGCTATTATGATTCTGCAAGGAAGAGTCATGGCCACATTAATAGAAATCTTACCAATTTTGGTAAGAAATAGAGGAAGTTTAGTATGATTTGTCTCCTTCCTTTCTTCATAAATAATTGAGAATCAATTGACATGAGAATATTAAAAGTGCTGTTTGTTAATGTCTGATTAATCTGAAATCAGGATTTCTTGCCTCTCTTTGAGAAATTTATGTTTGCACCGGGTTCCAGAATCATTCGACATTTTCTCACTACTCCTTGCACAGGATTTTAACTTGCATTTTCATTCTTCTCTATTCCCTGGTGATTTCTCTAACAAGAATGATGTAAACATATGCGTCTGGGAAACTCATTCTCTGAAGTGTCTATTCCCTCCCAATTGAGAAGCAAGAGCATGATGAAACAAAGAACTTAATCTGCAAGTGGTCTTCTATTATTCAAGACAGTGGGATATATTACTTCAATTATAAATGTCATTTAGGGTAATAAATGTCATTTTTGTCCAGAATAAATAAAATCAAATTACCACTTACAACATTGTTTTTTAACAACACTCTAAAATGAAATGATCACTGAAATAATGCTAATTTCTCAGTAAGTCCAGGCTGAGAATGTACAAGAACAATGTCCTGTGTGGTACAGGGAATGGAGTGACAGAATTCACCAAACACACATGCAATGATGAGTTAATTCACTGTAGGCATAGTTCTTTGGAAAGCCACTACGATGACCAAATTTATAAGGAATGTAAGCAACTCAGTAAACTACAGAGTGACAAATGTGATTTTATAAGCCACACACATATGTCAATATGTCAATGTATGCATGCATACTAAAGAAAAAAACAGTCATTAGTAATTTAATAAACATAAGAAAAACCCTTTCTGGGGATAAAGTTCCAAATTCCTTGATGCATGTAATCTCTAAGAGATATGGTTTGTGTCTCTGTTTTATGAGTGTGTTTGATGCAGTATGACATGCAGAATCTAGTGACAGCAGGCGGGAAATACGAAAACACTGCGTCAATCAAGAAACCAGAGATTCCAGCTACCCTGCTGATGTGAGGCTACCATGTCCCCATGCACATGACAGGATGCAATGGGCACTTTAGTAACCTGAACTGTTATAGAGTTTCATGCTTGAGAAAAATATCGAGAAAAAGGCACCAATGAAGACTTCAGAGAAGTTTTAAACTAATGAAAGCTTTCCCAATCATTCAAAATGGGAAAATAGCAAGCAATTGCCACTGTCCATTATTATTATATTTTGTTGAGTTTCAATTGTGGACCAATTTGTAGGAATACAATTTACCACTGATTTTAGGTCTGTTTCACAACCATTGTCCTTTCTGATCTGTAGGAATTCTTTATCTTCAAATCCAGGAACTCTTTATCCATTACATAACATCTCATTATTGCACCTCTCTTCAGTTCAATAACCATAAGTCGATAGCAAATATCTAGTTCTGAACATTCAATGTAGGCCGAACAACTCAGCATGTGTGCACTCCAATCTTGTGTCACTTCATGATCTCAAGGTTCATCAACATGTCAGCATTTCCTGACTTTCCAGAGACAAAATGTAGCTTCATTTATTAAGATTCTAAATGTTGCCTCTGTGTGTGTGTGTGTGTGTGTGTGTGTGTGTGCGTAATTCTGAAGACTGAGCCAAGAGCCTTGTTGGAGCTGTGCCACTGAGCAATTTTCTCAGCCCTAGAGTTCATATTTTTAATGATTACTTACTTATGTTCCACCCTGTATGTTCTAGGTAAAATGGATCATGATCATTGTATGGATTTTCTAAAATTTCATGAGAATTATGGTACTTGAAATATTTTTTCATCACTAAATTTGAAAATTATTATTACACAAGAATTCCTATAGTTCAGTACTGTGAATCTAAAACCAAATTAACGATAAAATAAATTATGCAGTTTTGATACACAGATTTATTATTATCTAATAGAAATTATCAAGAGAAACTAATTTATTGGAAATATGTCACATAAAGAAATAAATGTAGAGAACTACATCATATTTAAGGTTACTTGCAGTTTTGAACAAATGTCATTGCAAACCTGTCTTTTCCACTAGGTGTGTGAAATAAAGTTTGATACTTAATGTAGGCATGTATGCCAGAAATAATTTCCTAGGAAAATGACCACATTTAACAATTCAGGGAAACTACCGTTTTAAGTTCAGAAGCACATAGAAAGGGAAACAATGCCAATTTACATTAGATAAGAATGAAAATGTGTAGGCAAGTTTACTCTTTTGAATTTGCAGTTTGGGGTAAAGATTCAGAGGAGGAAATATTAATACAAACTTTAATACAAGGTTAATTAATACAATGTTACTTCATAACCTCGTCTGTTCATGAAATATTCAGAACGTATCATTCAGATACGTTCGAGGTGGGGACATAATATTTAGAGATTCAAAGGAGGGACTATGAACACGCACTTCTCTGAATTAATATTGCCTTTTCTCATATTTTAAACTGTCAGGCACCATGTTATATCACAAGTCTTATAGAAAAACACACGGTATTCTCACTTTGTCATCATTTTAACATTCCATAACTTTCTCATGGCATTTTTCACCTCCGCATTCCTCAGTGTGTAAATGAGTGGGTTGAGAAAGGGGGTTCCAATGGTGTAAAACACTGCCACCATCTTGTCCACAGGGAAAGTGGTTGGAGGACGTGTGTACATGAATATACAAGGAACAAAAAACATTATAACTACAATGATGTGAGAAGTGCAAGTGGAGAGAGCTTTCTTCCTCCCTTCGGCACTGTGATTTCGCAGTGAACGCAAGATGACGATGTATGAGATCATCAAAATCAAGAAAGTGCTCAAACAAATTGCTCCACTGTTGAACACCATCAACAGATTTATCATGTAAGTATCCATGCAAGCAAGTTTCAACAAGGGCTGCAAATCACAGCAATAATGGTCAATTAAACTGGGTCCACAGAAGGGCAATTGTGAGAGCAACACAATCTGAGTAGAGGCATGTATGACAGACCCCATCCAGGCAAAGACAATCAAGATGATGCAGACCTGCCTTCTCATGATGGTTGTGTAGTGCAAGGGCTTACAGATGGCCACATAGCGATCCGCAGCCATGAGGATGAGGATAAAGATCTCCATGCTACCAAACAGATGCAGGACAAAGACTTGGGTCATGCACTGTTTGTAGGAAATGATTGTCTTTGCAGAGAGGGAATCCACAAGGAGTCTAGGGGCTATGGATGTAGAAAAACAGAAATCAGCAAAGGACAAATAAAACAGGAAGAAGTACATGGGGCTGCCAAGAGTCCGGCTGAACTTGATGGTCACCATGATGAGTGAATTCCCCACAAACGTGCCTCCATAGAAGATCAAGAAGATGAAAAACACCAGTTTTTGTTTCTCAGGATCCTGTGTCAGCCCTAACAATATGAACATAGTTACAGTGCTGTTATTAGACATCCTTTCAGTTGATGTGGGACAATCACAGCTGACAGAAAAAATCTGCAAAGAAGCAAAGGAAAAATATTACGGAATTTTGGCAGTCTATGTTCTGTTATGAAATTAACTGACTGGTGGCTTATTACTTATTTCTGTTTTATTTTTCAAAAACCATCAATTTATTATCATACAATACAATTTTCAGTGAAGAAAGAGCAAATGGTTCTTCACAAGCTGGTTTCTTAGTAGTTAATAAATGCTTCCTCTCATTAGTTTTAAGCAAGAATCCATTAACAGTAGGTTATCATGTTGATTACATTGAGAAAAGTGTGTAATTCAGGTTAATATGTTTTAGCATTATTTGATCTTGGCAATTATGACACAAGCAGGATGTGAGGTACAAATTTGAATAATGTAGGTTTTATAATTCTTTAAACCTTAAAAATTACTGTCCTTAATAGAATCTAGATGTGCATTATCATACACCCAGCTCAAAGAATAGTGAAAGTGGCAGATACCATGATGAAGCAATTGTGAATGTAAAATCACACAAAAGAAGACTAATCTAATCATTCCAATCCAGAATTAGAATCAATACAAACTCTTCTAAAGGTTAAATTTATATCATTTAAAATTTCCCTTTCAATGAAAACTTATACATGTCTCTAGACTGTCACACAGTGAGACCAAGGAAGATATTCACAGGAGTGGATCACAAAGGCTCAGTAGTGATGTGAATACTAGCATATAAAATAATATTGTACACAATGACCTCCATGAAATTGTAAGAAGAGGTTTTTTTGTTGTTGCTGTTATGGGATTGTAAAGTAGGAGAGAAATAGAGGGACAAACAGTGAGCTAAAAGCATTAATGATACTCACCAGACATATTGAACATAACTTGGGATTTGGTTGGAATAGGAAAGAAAAGCAAGGAGAGAGAGAGGGAGTGGTGACTCTTATGGGAAATGTACTCTTATGTAATAGTAACCCCTGTGTAGATCATCACTCTAATAACATTAAGATCCATTTAATTTAAAAAATTGCCTGTCCATTTCACTAGTTACAGATCCATCAGCAAGTTTTCAGAAAAATATAGTAGACAGTGATTTTTTAAAGACTATAAAATATTTTATTTTACATACAATATATTTACTATATCTGTATATTACATGTGTAATTATATATTAAATATGTTTATATAATGCTTACCAAATGTACTTATATATTCATTTAAAATATGTATATAAATATATGTATATTTAAAGTCAATGTTTATATTATCTATTAATGCATTTCATTTATACAAATACATGTGAAATATATTCATTCTAATATGATAATAAATATAGATATACTAAATTATGCATGTCAAACTGGTAAAATATGGGTTAGAAAACATACCGTAGGCAAAAGCATTATTTTTTGGGATACAAATATTTCACAGATAATTTAATTTGTATTTAAAATAATAAACACTTTATTCTTTCATGGGGATCTTTGTCCTCATGAAAAATATCAAACATATGCAAAATTACTTGATTCATTTATAGTTACATTTAAATTAATATTTGAATTGTGCTGAGGCTCAAAGTGTTCGAGTAGTAACCCTGAGTAAAAGAGCTCAGAAAAAGCAGCAAGTGTCTGAGTTCAAACCCCAAGACCAACAAAAATATTAAAAAAAATAAGATATTTGAGATGTATATGCTTTTCAACTTTGATATTTGTAGTGCAACATTCCATAAACATCTTTAAATGAAGCACTGAGAAATGTGAGAGAATGTCAATTATACATGTTTAGATGAGTGCTCAGGTGCTTGCAGTTTCTAAGGGTTTGATTGTAAAAGACAGTATGAAACTGCCTGGAGACCTCAGTTCAGAGATTGAATTTCTCAAGAAATGTGGGCACAGCAAGCACTAAAACCATTGTTGCAGCCCTTTTAATGGTCACACAATGCAGGGAAGAAGTCAAACATCTGTCTTGGTAACAAAATAAATTATGGTATTTTTTAAATGTTCATCTGCATCATATATAACATACAATTAATTCTAAATACTGTAGAAATCAAAATTCAAGATTTTGAATCTTTCTATTTTTTTACTAAAAATGAAGTGTGAGGTAAATATTTATATGCATACACGCATAATTGTATATATTGATTATCTTTCAAAGGGTATTTGAAAAGCATGATACTTGTAGCATCTGAGAGGGCAATCTGCTTTCTGGGACTTCCATATAGAAGATCTATTTGCTTTAAGATTCTTTAATTTTTAAAGATTAATGTGTTATACTAAGTTAAAAGTAGGCTTTTTAAAACATGTTTTACTCACATGGTCCTATCACTGACTCATCCTAACTTTTCTCAGTGTAGACTAGGAATATGCTGGAATTGTTGTGCCTTATTTCAGATCCAGAAGCTTGAATATGATGGTGAGTACACTTTAAGTACAGAATGCCACACACTATTACCAACTACAGGTAAGCTGGCTTGAATATGGAATATTTTCAGATTGAATTATTTCAACGTACAAGTATAAAAACTTTATGTTCCATGAAAGTATTATAAACAACGCTCTGTTCAGGTCTCTACATGTCTTTATAGATGTATATTACTATGGACAGGTATATATAAGCAAATGAACATCCTCACATTTGGATAGAATGAGTTCTTATTTTTGCTAGTTATTAAAAGGCAACATCACACTCTTAAGGGATTGCCTGTAGATTCAGATCAATCATGTTCCATACTATTGTGGATCTGGATGGCACTGAGGAGGAGAATGTCTGAGTCCTCCTGCATTCATAGAAATATCACCATTTCTGAAGAGAAATTCCTGGATAATCCCCAACTAGCATTCTTTCTATGTAATTGATGATCATCTCCAAAAGTTCTTACCTTGTAGTCACTGCCCCCAGGAACTACATGAATGCATTTGATTTGTCATCTTTTCAATCTAGATTGAACATCCCTATTAGAATGGTGCCTAAGTTCTATTCTTCTGTACATGCCTGATGCATTTCAGGAACTGGCTATAACATTAATATTCTGAAAGTATGAAACATGGCCACATTAATAGAAATGTTACCAGTTTGGGTAAGAAATAGAAGAAGGTTAATGTGTACAGTCTCCTTTTCTTCATAAATAACTTTGGAGCAACAAAATCAACTGAGAATGTTAAAAGTGCTTCTAATGAGTGTCAGATTATTCTGAAATTCTGAGAGAAATTTATGTTTTCACTTGGTTCCAGAGTCACTTGACATTTCCTCAAGCCATTGCTCACACAGGATTTTAACATCCAATTTCTCCCTTTTTTATTCCCTGATGACATATTTAACCAGAATGATGTAAAACACAAACATTTGGGAAACTCATTCCCTAAAGTATCTCTTCGCGACCAATTGAGAAACATGGGCCAGATGAGGAAGGAACTTTATCTGCAATGTTTCTACTATTATGCAAACAGAAGTGCATTCCTTATTTGAATGAAAAATATCATGTAGTATAATGCCATTTTGGGTCTGGAATAAAATTAAAACAATATAGCACTCACACCTTTGATTTTAATAGCACTCTCTAATAAAATGATCATGGAAGAAACATTTATGTCCTAGTAGGTATACGCAAAGAGAGTATAAGATTGTCCTGTAGTGGTAGAAAGGAAGTGATAAAATATACACAGCACAATACAGTCCTGGGGATGTGGGTGAACTTGAAGACTATATGATGGCTAAATCTATGTGAAGTGCATGCATCCAGATAAACAAATATAAAGAAGTGTTATAATTTTATACTACATATACACACAGGTATGTCAGTATGTCAATGTGTGTGTGTCTGTATGTCTGTGTATATACCAGAGACCACCAATAAGTCAATAAAAATGAATGAGTAGGGGAGAAAAATGAAAACCTCTTAGGGATAAATGTTACAATTATATTAATGGATGTACTCCTTCTCTTTAACTTTTTCTTTTTACTGTGATTGATACATTGTATCAATTCCATTGACACAATGGGATGCTTAGGTAACTGCTCAAAGGAGATGCAATCAAGATACCAGTGATTTCATCAAGGGTGTTGATGTGGTGATAACATCTGCCCATTGACATGCCAGATTGAAAATGATGCTTCACTTCTTTGAAATTTTCCAGTAATCTTTGAGATCAATACCAAAGAAAACACACCCAAAACTTTTAGGTAAGTCTACTATTTAAACTCGCAACAGCTGCCAATGTCATTGAGAAAGGGAGAGTATCAAGCAATTGTCATTGTCAAGACATGCAAAAGAAAAATATATGAGTAGATCAGTGTGCCTTCCTGGATAGGGCTGTGGGAGAGAAATAGAATTAGTTAAAAATATGTAAGTGAAGCAGAAATCATATTTAGTAATCATTTTGACAAATTCCTCATACTAATGAGATGACAAATTGGAAAACTAAGTATGAGTGTATGGAAACCTTTTCACAAACGTTATGAAAATGTAATTTTTTTGTGGGTTATGGGACTTGAGTGGTGTCCCTGAGCTCTTCAGCTCAAGGCTACAGCCCTACCTGTGGGCCTGGGCACTGTCCCTGAGCTCTTCAGCCCTACCCTTGAGGCAAGCCCCACTTCCCATTTTCTAGAGGTTAATTGGAGATAAGAGTCTCAGGTCCTATTGTGCCTGGGCTGGCTTTGAACCTTGATCCTCAGATCTCAGCCTCCTGAGTAGCTAGGATTACAGACGGGAGTCACTGTGCCTGGCTCTGAAAATGCAATTCTATTTAAAAATAATTTTTGAAATGATAGAGAAAAATTTACCATTTTGTGTAAAAGAACCTTTGATCCATTAAATGATCCACTATTGTACCTCATGCCAATCACCAATAACCGTAATTCTGTAGCAATTGACTGTGAATTTGAATATTCAAGGTACCTCAAATAAGCTGATTGCATTCAGCATGTGGCCACTGAAGTTTTGTGTCATTTCATGTTCTCACAACTCACCAATGTGTCACCATTTCCTGATCTTTGACACTGAATAATAGTCAAGGTAGTTCATGTCATATGTTTGGTTTATAAATTCATGTGCTGATGAATGCCTTGTTTGATTACATGGTGGTTTATTTATTTATTTATTTATTTATTTATTTTTTGCCAGTCCTGGGCTTGAGCTCAGGGCCTGAGCACTGTCCTTGGACTTTCTCAAGGTTAGAGCTCTACCACTTGAGCCTCAGCACCACTTCTGGCTTTTTTCTATGTATGTGGTACCAAGGAATTGAAAACAGGCCTTTGTGCATGCTAGGCAAGCACTTTAACCACTAAGCCAAACTCCCGGCGAATGGTGGTTTATTTTGAATGATACTCTTATAGCTACAAGAGCAGAAAATCCCAGTTCAAATATAAATATCATGTGTTCTGGATACATATTTAACAATGTATTGTCTTTTTAATATGGTGATTTTATATTTCATCTTTGTAGCAGGCCATACCATCTTTCATAGCATTTGAAATATTTTGTAAAACTATGGGAAATACATACATTCACAATCCTTCTTTTCAGTTCCAGTGTAAACCCAATTTTAGATGACACTATAGAAGCCAATGAGTGAGAAACTGACTGGAAAATGCTGCAGTCTCACTGAAGGAGGTGATAAAATCATTATGTGGGAAAAATCACACGGATCTTGAAATGACATAATTCTGAGTACTGTGTTCAGTTTGACAATCTCAGGATGGAGGAATTTGCTAATTTTTTATTTATCTTAAGGAAACAGGGTGGTGGTTTTATGACGTGTCACATCAACTGAAGGACACTAACTCTCATCAACAAACTTGTGCTTTACAACCATGGAAGGAGTTGCACTGACCAAGATATAGTGTCCTCACAGATGGACATTGAATTATAACCCCTTTCTACAACTACTTAAAGATAACAAAATTAAAAAAAGAGAAAGAAATCATTTCAAGGGCAAAAAATAAATTAAGAACTTGGCTTTGCTTTCACCTATTATATGTGTGTGTGTGTGTGTGAGACAGTCTGTGTGTGTGACAGTGTGTGTGTGTGTGTGTGTGTGTGTGTGCAAAATGGAGAGGGCTACAAAGTCTGACATACAAAAATCTGAGTTTGAGCCTTCCCTCTCTTGGTGGATCCAGGGAAATGACTTTGTAGAAAAATCATGAGAGTTCTCCCAGGGACATCTGTTTAGGTTCAAGAATTTCTATTTTTGAAAACTTTTGTAAGGTTTATCCTTGAGATATTGTCATACCATAAGTGGCTCTAACTGCAAGGACTGTTAGAGGGGAGCAATTGGAAGATTTGTTGAAACCAACACAATGGGACCAGTTGTAAAGGTAGAGCTTTTTAAAGTTCAAGAAAAGGATCCTCAGGAAAGCATGAAGATTAGATATTTTCCTAACGCTTCAGAAATACCCCAACTACAATTGCCAAGGTAAACATCCTTGAAAGGTTTGCAGAAAGGTTCCTGAAGGAAAGTAAAATATAACCATTTAACTTGTTTTCCAGGTACAGAGATAATGTATCACTTGGTGAGGACATCAATTCAAGTCAGGCATCTCTATCAACTAAATACATCTCCTCCTTGCTCTCCCCTTATTTTCCTGTTGCTCTTCTGTGTTAGGCCACTAGACCTCAAGTAAAGATGATGAGTCTGGGAATCTGAACACTTTGGACATTTTGATTTATTTTTTAAATTGTTATACATTTTGCTTTAACAGAGCATTGTCATTGTACATGTTAATGAGAATATTGTGATTTTTATAGCAGATTTTTTTGATATTTTTATTGTAATTAATAAAAGGGTTACATGATATTTGCCAGATACAAGGTGCATTAATTCACATACATTGATACCCTTTCACATGTCTTGGTCCCCATTACCCTCCCCCCACCCCACCATCTTCAGAAGAAAGGCATAGCTAGACTGCTATCTTGAAAACTCATTTCTTTGCACTAGAATACTCGAAATCATCTCTATTAGGTACTTAAAGGGAAAACAATGGTCCTTTTCAACAGTATCTACTCTGTATAGAACAGAAGGTACAGAGAGAGAAAGGATCGGGAGCAAGTGTCAGGAAAATTTGGATTGTGTATGTGAAACCTGGGTCTCTGTTTTCTAACAGTGTGAAATTCATGGAACTTTGTGCATTTGCATTCAGACATTCAACCATACAACCTTCTCACACCATGACAAGAAAGAGTTTGCTCACTACCAGTTACTGCATATATAACAGGAAATGAGGTGTTAATATTATTTCATAGATTCAGATGCCAATAATTATGAAAGTACATTTTAAAGAGTTATAGAGAACATTGGGAGGAGGGTTACTCAAATTTGCCACTTGGAAACAAGAGATTGGGAATATTGACAGACTTACTCTTGTGGAAGTGAACCTATGCCTTGCCTCCTCCATAGCCTGTAAGAGAATGAGAAGTAAGTAACATGGCAACATGTTGTGATCAGTTGATAGAAGTGCTGATGAACATGAAAATGTTCAGCTTAGCCAGACACTATTGGCAGATATCTATAACAATCCCAGCTACTCCGGAGGCTGCAATCTGATATCTTGGTTTGGAAGCCAGCTCAAGCAGGAAAGTATGTGAGACTCTTATCTTCAATAAACTTCCAAGAAGAGCCAGGAATGGAGTTGTGTCTCAAGTGATAGTATACTAGCTTGGAGCAAAAGCAGCCCGGAGACAGCACATAGAACTGGAGTTCAAGCCCCATGACTGGAAAAAACAAACAAAAACAGGATAGCCTCTTCCCTTGTATTAGTCTTTATCATGTGGTGTTTTCTGAGTGCCACTGTATTTGGATTAAGTAGTTTAAGTACAGCAATGTAGGAGAGGAATTGGTCTTGAGATGATGAGATGCTTATCAGTACATACATACATGAAGATAAACTTTTTGGAAATTAAAAACAGAGTCTATAAACACCCTAATAAACTGACATTAAAATTGTAAAGGTATACACTGAATTTTATAAATATCAGATGTTATCCACTGATTGTCCATATTTAAAAAAAATTTTTGTTACTAAGAGGTAGAATAACGAATGGTTCTTCATCATCCTTGTTATCAAAGTTAACACGACATCTGAGAAAGGAACCTGTCAGCAGGTCATCAGGGCTGAGCAGAGACGCTAACATGTACTAGGTCAGGATGGCATTTCTGGAACCTGAAACATCATCTTTTCCAGTAGATAATCACATGGGCAAAAGTAATTAACAAAATACTCAGATATCCAGCACTTTTCAGTGAATCAGCAATTTTCATTCACATTCTTCTTGTCTTTATGTAGCTGTGATGCTCATTTTCATGCTGCATAATCTACCTAAACCTCCCATGATCTTCTCCCACTCTTTCATGAGAAGCAATATGAACAACTCAGCTTGGTGTTGTATCAGAAAGCTCAACAGAAGGTCATCCTTTTGACCTTATCCACAGGATGGGTGAGGATTGCAAAGGAGGATGCAGATTTCTTGGAACTCTCTAGTTCTAGCCTTTTTATGTGCAGCCTTTTCAATCCTTGCATAGATGTTAAATGACTTTATTTCAACCAATATTCATATGGTGTATCCTTATGACATACTAAAGGCATCAAATAAAATCTGGAAAGTAAGAACTAATGGGGTGTAATGCCTAATACATAACCAATCATTCTGTGAATAGTCAGGTATAAACATACGTAATAAATGATGGAAATAGATGATTATAATTTAGACAAATATCTCCAGAAACTTAAAAAAATTGTTTTCCAAGCCAGGCACCAGTGGCTCATACCTATAATCCTAGCTATTAGGAGACTGGTATCTGAGGATCCTGATCCAAAGCCAGCCTGGCACTGAAGTCAATGAGATGCTCATCTCCAATTAACTACCAGAAAACTGGAAGTGGAACTGTGGCTCAAGGAGCAGAGCAGTAACCTTGAGCAAGGTCAGCTCCCAGGATCAGAGTTCAAGCCCCATGACCAATGGTGGTGGTGGGGAATGGTTTTCCTAATTTCAAGGAAATCTTACCTAGCTTTCATGCAATATAACTAACTTGCTAGATAGAATGCTTGAAAAGCCTCCATTAAAATCATACTTTGTTACACCATAGTTTTCTCATGGCATTTTTTACTTCTGCATTCCTCAAAGTGTAGATAACAGGATTGAGCAAGGGTGTACCAATTGTGTAAAACACAGCTACCATCTTGTCTACTGGAAAGGTAGTTGGTGGGCGAGTGTATATAAATATACAAGGACCAAAAAAGATGACAACCACAATAAAGTGAGAAGTGCAAGTGGACAGGGCTTTACGCCTTCCTTCAGCACTGTGATTTCTAAGAGTATATAAAATGACAACATAGGAGATCAGCAAGATCATAAAACTTACCATGCATATAGCCCCACTATTAGAAACAACGAGTAAATTGATCACATACGTATCCATGCAGGCAAGTTTCAATAAGGGCTGCAAGTCACAGAAATAGTGATCGATCACATTTGGACCACAGAAAGGTAATCTCAAAGCCAGGAAAATCTGTGCTAAAGAATGAATGCAAGATCCCACCCAGGCCATGATAATTAAAATTCCACAGACACGCTGGCTCATGATGGTTGTGTATCTCAGAGGCTTGCAAATGGCCATGTAACGATCAAAGGCCATGAGGATGAGCACAAAGATTTCCATGCACCCAAAGAGATGGGCGGCAAAAACTTGGGTCATGCACTCATTGTAAGAAATAGTCTTCTTTTGTGAAATGGAATCCACAATCAATCTGGGAGCTGTGGTTGTGGAGAAGCAGGCATCCGCAAATGAGAGGTAGAAGAGGAAAAAGTACAGGGGACTCCCTAGTGTCTGGCTGGTTTTAATGGTGACCACAATGAGGAAATTCCCTGTCAGAGTCATCAGGTAAAGAATCAAGAAGATGCCAAATATTGTCTTGTGCTTTCCAGGATCCTGTGTCAACCCAAACAAAATGAATTCAGTCACAGTGTTATTATTCATGGTCTTGTAAGGTGGCTGTAGGTAAAATTCAGGTGACAAATGTAAAATCTACAGAAAGAAAAAAAACAGATCAACTTGGGAAGATTGGTGAACTGATCTCATATTTCCTTGGTTTTGTCCCACCTCCTGTTATATTCAACATCCTTTGTTGTGGGGAATTTAAACAAATTAAAGTTAGAAAACTGTACGTGTTCTAGTTCTTGTGGAATTTAATTGTTGAATCAGACTTTCACTGGATTAAATTGATTTTTTTTTCTTTACAGCTCAGAGAAAAAAACCAAACTCTTTTTCAAATATTTGGCTTTATCCCAAGATTAAGAACTATAGAACTTAGTCATTTTTTTGTATAGGAAATGGAATTGTGTGGAAATTTAGCCTTGATGTATGATATGCTTGTCTGACCTGATTCTGAGTGATCTTAAAGAAGAAAATATTTTTTATGATCTGATGTTATAGGCATTGTGGATGTCTGCTTCTCTATGTATCACAATGAACTCCAGGAGGTAGAAACAAGAGTTTTGTTTTTTGTTTTATGATTTTTTAAAGGATTTTCTTTTTGTTAAGTTTGTTTGTTTGCATGTCTGTGGGGGTACAAGTGGAGGCACTGAAATGAAGGGAGAAAGTGTCAACAAATGAGGCAGTGATAATCATTAGACAGTATTTTGAATTACAACTTGTAAATGGATATCAGAGGGAAAAAAGAGGCTTAAAAGAGGACAGATCCTAGAAAGCCAGCAATAGTGCAGTTTGCATCAAGATGGAGTTATCAGGATCGATGAAAACCCATTGCCCAAAGTTACTGGGCATTCCTACACTTGTCTTGAACTTAGGCATGTCAGGAGAAAGTCTGCAAGCTTTAAGTTAGGACAACATGGCCTCCTTTATTAGGACCAGAAATGATCTTGAGAAACTGCAGAGTTACACACAGGCTAGTGTAAGATGAAGAACCCAGAAATATTGAAATCATTTTGTATACTTGGGAGACACTGGTGCTCAGGAATTTTAGGTTTACAAGTTGACAGAATTAGATGAGCCTGAATGAGAGGAAAGAGTAAGAACATAATTCAACTGGTCTTGGAAAACTTACCTTTTAATTCTTGATGGATGCCTGTGGGAAGGTGTCAGGAAGGGGAAGGGAAGCAGCAAATGAGTTTCAGAATTTTCCCTTTTACAATTCTTATTTATTTGGAGAGGATGATCGAACATGCTCTCTGTGTTTGTGAGATATAAAGTATTTAAAGACACTGTCTCTTGCTTTCTGTTTCTGAAGCTATGGAGAGCAAAGGTGATCCACAGACCCAAAGCTCTTTCTGGAGGGCCTGCATTGGATCGTCTACCACAGGGTCTGAAATACTGGCAGAAATTGGTTTATTGCCCTTTCTCAAATTAAGGCCACCTATACTCAGCTATACAGAAACATCTTTCAAAATCAGCTCTCTGACCTCAAAGTACTCTTGACAAAATGTCTGAATCAAACATATCTTCATTTTCTTTAAAAACTGCATCAAATATTTATAGACATATCATAAAGTTCACAAGTGCTTTTCCCCCAAGGGAATAAAGTCTCCCATTCTGACATAACTCTTGGGGACTGGCAAAATGAACTACTTCAGTAAGAATCAAGGGGATATAATGTAATTGAATATTAATTTCACCATATACTTTAAATATATACCATAATTTCTCATAGTTCTCTTTTAAATTTGTAAATTGTTATAAGTAAACCTGGAATACAATTCAGTGGTAGATTGCTTGACTAGCCTGTATGTGGTGCTCAGTTCCAACTTGCTCATTGCAAACATACCAACATCACATTACACACACACACACACACACACACACACACACACACACACACATACATATCACACACATATCAACACATACAACATATTGTAACATAATTGTTTAAAATTACTCAGTGAACACAGGTAAATAACTATGTAATCATGTTAATGATAATATAATCGGACAGGCTATTATAATTACAACCTCTTGAAATTGGCACAATTTTCATTGTCATTGTCAATAAGTCAGTTGTTGAAATAGGGGAATTTAGCAGTGGTATTTACTGAAGTCTATGTTGGAAATGGGCTCCACAACTTTCAGGGAAAGGAGTTGGAAGGAAAGAAACTGGTAGAAAATAAGGGAGGGGGTGACACTGATCCAAAAGAAATGTACTCATTATCTGACTTATGTAAGTGTAACTCCTCTGTATATGACCTTTACAACAAAAAAAGAAAAAAAATGTCAATATAAAGCAAATCATGAAGCAGAAGAAAATATTTCATAAGTCAAAGTAAAGCTCTATTAAGTCCACTCATGTTAGATAATTAAAAAGTGGAACTGTGAAAGGGTATCGATGTATGTGAATTAATGCACCTTCTATCTGGTAAATATCATGTAACCCTTTTGTTAATTACAATTAAAATATCAAAAAAATAAAAAGGGGAACTCAAAAACTGTTTTTTATTAAAGAATTTATTAATGTTGATTTTTACATCATATTTTAAATGACAAGTTTAACAAACAAGTGTTCAAGGAGGGAATCTCTATTTACAATCACTGGGACTTAGTATTTAGAACTTAATCAAAATTAGGCTAAGGGTTTGAATGTCATATAAACATATTACTTTATGAAATAAAATATTATGTCATAGGTTTTTATGTCTATATAGTTATGTTTATATTTCCATTACCATGTCCATTGCTTTGGGTATGCAGTTATTGAGTCCTCACTCTTGTACTCTTTGGATTTAATAGCCACATATTAAGGATACCATGTGCCTTTTGTTCCTTTGGTCTTGACTTGTCTCATTCAACATGATTCGCTCTAGATGCATCCACTTCCCTGTGAATGCTATTATTTTATCTTGTCTGTTGGCTATGTAGAGTTCCATTGTGTATATATTCCACATTTTCTGTATCCATTCATCTGCAGTAGGGCACCTGGATTTTTTTTCCATCGCCTGGCTATTGTAAATAGTGCAGAGATAAACATAGCTGAGCAGGTGTCCTTATCATATCCTGGGTTATGACGTTCAGGATAGATGCCCAGGACTGGTATGGTGGAATCGTAAGGAAGGTCTATTTTCAGTTCTTTAAGAAACCTCCACACTGCTTTCCAGAGTGACTGAACTAGTTTACAATCCCACCAGCAGTGCAGTAGGGTTCCTTTTTCTCCACAACCCCGCCAACAACTGTCATTGTCTGAGTACAAAATCTTGGCCATTCTTGTTGGGGTAAGGTGGTATCTTAGGGTTGTTTTTATTTGCATTTTCTTTATGACCATAGAGGATGAACATTTTCTCATATGCTTTTCTGTCATTTTAGCCTCTTCTTTTGATAAATCTCTCTTTAGTTCCCTTGCTCATTTAGTGAATGGTTTATTGGGTTTGCGGGGGATTGGTTTCTGAGTTTCCTGTAGCTACTGGGTATTAAGCATTTGTCAGATGTATTGTTGGTGAATATCTTTTCCCAGTTGGTTGGCGGTCTCTCTACTTTTGTGACTATGTTTTTATCTGTACAGAAACTTTTTATTTTTAGGTAGCCCCATTTACCGAGTCTCTCTCCAATCTGTTGTGACCCTGGGATTCGGTTCAGAAATCTTTTGCTTGTGCCTATGAGTTCCAGTGTCTCTCCTATTTTATCATGTAGCAGTTTCACGGTTTCTGGTCTGATGTGAGGTCTTTGATCCACTTTGAGTTAATGCTTGTACATGGCGAAAGGCTAGGGTCAATTTTTAGTTTTCTCCATGTGGCTGCCCAGTTTTGCCAGTAGCAATAATTGAATAG